>NC_045623.1:47790791-48096728 GCF_009829155.1 Mustela erminea | reverse complement strand
GGGTTGCCTCTTTGTTTTTTTGACTGTTTCCTTTGCTGTGTAGAAGCTTTTGATTTTGATGAAGTCCCAAAAGTTTATTTTCACTTTTGTTTCCTTTGCCTTTGGAGACATATCTTGAAAGAAGTTGCTGTGGCTGATATCAAAGAGATTACTGCCTATGTTCTCCTCTAGGATTCTGATGGATTCCTGTCTCACGTTGAGGTCTTTTATCCATTTTGAGTTTATCTTTGTGTATGGTGTAAGAGAATGGTCGAGTTTCATTCTTCTACTTATAGCTGTCCAGTTTTCCCAGCACCATTTATTGAAGAGACTGACTTTTTTTCACTGTATATTTTTTCCTGTTTTGTCGAAGATTAATTGACCATAGAGCTAAGGGTCCATATCTGGGCTCTCTACTCTGTTCCACTGGTCTATGTGTCTGTTTTTATGTCAGTACCATGCTGTCTTGGTGATCACAGCTTTGTAATAGAGCTTGAAATCAGGTAACGTGATGCCCCCAGCTTTATTTTTGTTTACCCTTTCTTATGAAACTATCTTTTGGATTTAAATGATGAGAAGATATAGCAAGTCTTGAATTTTTCTTGTCTCTTATTTAAATGATAATGTGTGGGCCAAGTTTGGCAGAAGGAAGAACAAACATCAAAGTGATTCCACTTTTCAGTGCATTTGGAAAGTGAGTTTTTAGAATGATAAGAAGGGGAGATAGCAAAATATTGAGCCAAGTCTTGGCTGTATAATTGCTGTGAAAGCTTCCTCCTTTAGTATGTACAAAGAAGGCCTGAGACTGCTACTTTAATAACCTAGGCATTTTGAACATGTGAGGTCAATAGGAATTCCTTGGCTTATATAATCAAGACCTAATCCCTATGTTTTCTACCTTAGACCCAGAGGGCCTCAGACTCACAATGTCAGGGAGATGATCTTAGTACTAGAGTCATTTACTTTTAACCTTCAGACCTAGTAATTAAAATAATTTTCATAACAAGTTTTCTTCTGCTATTAAAATAATTTTTCATAGCAGTAAACAGCATTCATTGTTCCTAAGACAAAATTGTAGGGTCAGAGAGATATCCTTACAGGAATATAGTAAAATGTGTCCTTTTCCTTCTTGAATAATTTTGAATCCTCTGTTGTATATATGACCATGATATACATACTAAACTGTCTATGTAACAGCCCTTTGGATGGATTGTAGCCTTAAAAAACAATCTAGGTTATAAAATAAAGATGTGCAGAAAGTTAAAAGCAAAGAGGTTTGTGGTTGGGAGGAATCACTCCAAGTATAAGGAAAGGAAAAGAAGAAGATGATGAACTAAAGGGAAAGCATGGAATTTGAGTAATACAGACAGACTTGAAGGGTGGAATGCAGGAAATGAAAGACACTCCAAGCTGGCAAAACCTCCATGGGCTCTAATCAGTAATCCTCTGAAAGTGCAAAGCATTATTATAACTGCATTAGGCTAATAACATAGCAACCTCCTGTTTTGGGTGAAATACTTGGATGTAGATAGTAAATTCTTAGATATGGGAAAACATTTTATTTAATTAGTGGAAGTTTGATTATCTCTGGATGTGTTCCATTAGAGTGCCTTGGTTATCTGGGTATATCCATTATCAGAAGTTAGCCTTAGCAAGTCCATTGAGTGAGTTCCACCAAGGCATTTTTCTGCTTAACTCCTTGTGACCAAGTATCAGGGAACTGGGCCTTAGTGGTTTTCAGGTTTCTTTGCATACACTTTGGTAGTTTGTCAGAACAATGATAGCAGTGAAGAATTTCCCGTACGTGTGCGCCTCAGCCCACAGTTAGCAGGAGGTGGGAAATCAGGCGGAGATGCCTTCCAGAGCCAAGGGGCCTCTTGGCATTTCCCTGGCAGCCTCGTGCTTATCATCAGCCAGAACTCAGGCACTCATTAGGCTCTTGATGAAAAGCATCCCAAAGAAAATGCCAGCAAATTGTGCCACTGTGCTGGCAGGAAATTAAAACTGCTCAGAGCAAGTGGAGCCAAGAGAGCTGTTGAAATGAAAGGTAACATCAAGGGTGTGATCACTGACTTACACAGACCGTCAGGATTCAAGATGCGGCTTTCTGCTTCACTAGGGAAAGCAGGAGGCCCTCTCCTCTGGCAGCCACAGTCAGCCCAACAGAGAGGCTGAGACAGGCAGGGAGGTGGACTTTGTGATTTAAGTAAACTTTGTTATGCTTGGGTAAATGTGTGGGGTTTAAGTTATTTTATTTTTCCCAAAGGAGAAACAGAAATAAGAAATTTTGTGTTGTTTTGTTTTGTTTTCTGGTCCCAAATGCTTAAAGACCAAATTTAGTAGAAAAACAACTCAAAGCACCATAGGTCCTATTAAACTGGGGGCAGACAAACCTCAGAACCTATGAATCTACCAGCAGGACAGATGAAGGGGTATTTTAATTTCAGAGAACTTTTTGTTGGTGATGTTACTTTTATCCTGAGACTAAAATAGCCATCAGCAATGAGGAAGAAAGGGAGGTGCTCAATGGAAGGCAGCACCAACATGCAAACAGAGGACACTGATATTTTCATCACACTAGGGGCAGTCGGCAGAGTAATGTCCCCCTACAGATGTCCAGGTCCAGTCCCCAGCAGCTTATGAGTATGCTGCCTTACATGGGAAAGGGGAATTAAGACTGCTAATTAGAAGACTTTTTGAGAAAGATTATCCTGGATTATCCCAGTGGGCCCAAAATCATAGCAGGGGTCTTTAAATGTGGAAGAGGGAGGCAGAAGCAGAGGTCAGAGTGATATGGAGTGAAAAGGATTCAGCCAGCCATTGATAGCTTTGAAAATATAAAAGGGGACAACAGCCAAGAAATGTTAGTGGCCTCTTGAGCCTGGAAAAACACAAGGAAGTGGATGTTCCTCTGGTGCCTCTAGAAAGGAGTACGAACACCTTGACTTTAGCCCATTGAGAACTATTTTGGACTTCTGACTTCTAGAACTATAATAAAGTATTGTTTAAGTCACTAAGTTTGCAGTAATTAACCACAACAACAATAGAAATGGAATATATTAGTATTTAGAAAAATTTATGTGATGTTCCATAAAAGACTTTTCAAGTTCATTTATAATTCTTCAGGCAAAATAGTAAGGCAAGAAAGCAGTGAAAATATCTGAAAGGCATATTTACATGTTAGAATTGTAGGCACATGCATTATCTCACTTAATCTTTACAACAGCCTTAGAATGACATACCATAGCTCTAATCTGTAAATAGGATCTTTCTTAAGAGTAAAACAAATCGTGTCCTTCAACTAATTAAAGTGTTTCTCCATCTCACCTACATTAAAATCCAAATTTCTTATCTTAAACTCCAAAGTGCCACATCCATAGTATCAAAGTATGGACTCCTAATCAGCATCACCTGGGGCTTTGTTAGAAAAGCAACTCTCAGGTTCCACTATAGACCTTCAGTCAGAATCTCTGGGGGTAGTGCTCAGGAATCTGTGGTTTAACACGTGCTCCATCAATGAAACTAGAAGCTGGTTCTTTGAAAGAATTAACAAAATTGATAATCCCCTAGCCAGACTTATCACAGAGAGAGAGATAAAGAGAGAGAGAAAGACCCAAATAAATAAAATCATTAATGAAAGAAGAGAGATCACAACCAACAGCAAAGAAATACAAACAATTATAAGAGAATATTTTGAGCAATTATATGCCAACAAATTAG
Organism: Mustela erminea; assembly: GCF_009829155.1. Lineage (NCBI taxonomy): Eukaryota > Metazoa > Chordata > Mammalia > Carnivora > Mustelidae > Mustela > Mustela erminea. Next base: position 48,093,029 of record NC_045623.1, on the reverse strand, counting down.
ACAATCTGGAAAAAATGGATAAATGTTTAGAAACACGTAAATTACCAAAACAGAAATAGGAAGAAAGAGAAAATCTGAACAGACCCACCAGCAAAGACATTGAATCAGCAATCAAAAATCTCCCAACAAACAAAATTTCAGGGCTGGATGGCTTTCCAGGGGAATTCTAACAAACAATTAAAGAAGAATTAATGCCTGTTCTTCTGAAACTGTTCTAAAAAAATAGAAATGGAAGGAAAACTTCTAAACTCATTCTATGAGGCCAGTATTACCTTCATTCCAAAACCAGGAAAGGACTCCACTAAAAAAGGAGAATTGTAGGCCGATATGCCTGAAGAACATACATCCAAAATGTCTCAACAAGATTACTAACTAAATGGATCCAACAGTACATTGAAAGATTATTTACCATAACCGAGTGGGATTTATTCCTAGGCTGTAGGGGTGGTTCAGCATCCACAAATCAATCAATGTAATATGCCACATTAATAATAAAAAAAAAGGGGTAAGAAATATATGTTCCTCTCTTTAGATGCAGAAAAGGCATTTGACAAAATACAGTACCCTTTCTTGATAAAAAAAAAAACCCTCAACACAGTAGGAATAGAAGGAACACACCTCAACATCATGAATGCCATACCAAAAAAAGACCCATAGTTATGGTCATCCTCAATGTGGAAAATCTGAGAGCTTTTCAAGAAGAGAGGAATGTCGACTCTCACCACTGTTGTTCAACATAGTACTGGAAGTCCTAGCCTCAGCAATCAGACAATAAGAAGAAATAAAGGCATACAGATTGGCAAGGAAGGAGTCAAACTTTCACTCTTTGCAGATTACGTGATATTCTATGTGGAAAATCTGAAAGACCACCAAAAAATTGCGAGAATTCAGCAAAGTCACAGGATATAAAATCAATGCACAGAAATCTGTTACATTTCTATATACCAATAATGAAGCAGAGGAAAGAGAAATAAAGGAATTGATCCCATTTTCAACTACACAAAAAACTGCAAGATAGGAATAAACCTAACGAAAGACGTAAAAATTCTGTACTCTGAAAACTATAAAACACTGATGAAAGAAATTGAGGAAGACACGAAGAAATGGAAAAACTTTCGATGCTCATGAATTGGAAGAACAAAGTTTTGTTAACATCTCTATATTACCCAAAACAATGTACAGATTCAATGCATCCCCTATCAAAATAACACCAGCATTTTCACAGAACTAGAACGAAGAATTCTAAAATCTATATGGAACCAGAAAAGACCCCAGAGAATCAAAGGAACACTGAATAAGAAAACCAAACTGGAGTCATCACAATCCCAGACTTCAAGCTGTATTACAAAGCTATAATCATCAAGTAGTGTGGTAATGGCACAAAAACAGACTCATAGATCAATAGAATAGAATTGAAAACCCAGAAATGGACCCACAACTATATGGTCAACAATCTTAAGCAAAGCAGGAAAGAATGTCCAATGAAAAAAAAAAAAAAAAACAAAAAACAGTGTCTTCAACAAATGGTGTTGAGAAAACTGAATAGCCACATGCATAACAAAGAAATTGGACCACTTCTTATACCATACACAAAAATAAATTCCGAATGGATGAATGACCTAAGTGTGAGACAGGAATCCTAGAGGAGAACAATGGCAGCAACATCTTTTAACTTGCTGCAGCAACTTCTTGCTGGAAAGAAGGCAAGGGAAACAAAAAACAAAACAAACAAAACAAAACAAGAGAACTATCGGGACTTCATCAGGATAAAAAGCTTCTGCACAGCAAAGGAAACAATCAACACAACTAAAAGACAGCCAGTGGAAGGGGAGAAGATATTTGTAAACAGCATATTGGATAAAGGGTTAATATCCAAAATCAATAAAGAACTTACCAAACTCAAACCCCAAATAAAAAAATCCAGTCAAGAAATGGGTGGAAGATGTGAACAGACATTTCTCCAAGGAAGACATATAAATGGCTAGCAAACATATGAAAAAATGTTCAACATCAGTTATCATAAGGGATATACAAATCAAAACCACTATGAGATACCACCTTGCAGCGGTCAGAATGGCTGAAATTAACAATTCGGGAAACAACAGATGTTGGTAAGGATGCAGAGAGAGGGGAACCCTCTTCCACTGTTGGTAGGAATGCAAACTGGTACAACCGCTCTGGAAAACTGAATGGAGGTTCCTCAGAAAGTTAAAAATCGAGTTTCCCTATGATCCAGCAATTGCACTACTGGGTCTTCATACAAAGGATACAAAAATAGTGATTTGAAGGGACATATGCATACTGATGTTTATAGCATCATTATCAATACTAGCCAAATTATGGAAAGAGCCCAGATATCCATCAACTGAAGAATGGATAAAGATGTGGTGTATATATATAAAATGGAATATTACTCAGCCATCAAAAAGAACAAAATCTTCCCATTTGCAATGATGATGTGAAGTGAAATAAGTCAGTCAGAGAAAGACAAATACCATATGATTCCACACGTGTGTTTATTTAAGAAAATAAACAGAGAAACATAAGGGAGGGGAAGGAAAAATAAAAGAAGATAAAAACAGAGAGGGAGGCAAACTATAAAACACTCTTAACTATAGGGAACAAACTGAGGGTTGCTGGAGGGGAGAGAGTGAGGGGATGGGCTAAATGTGTGATGGGCATTAAGGAGTGCACTTGTGTTGAACACTGGGATATATTTAAGTGATGAATCACTAAATTCTACCTCTGAAACTAATACTACACTATATGTTAACTAACTTGAATTTAAATAAAACATTTAAAGAAAATAAATAATACGTGTTCTTGGTGATTCTTATACACACTACAAAGTTTGTGAAGCACTTCTGCACATGATATGTGCCTATCTATTTCTCCACCCAGCTCTGGAACCACTCTCATCCTTGCTTGTGATATTCCAACCACACTGGCCACCTTTCATTTCTGAAGCTGTCATATTTCCTCCCATCTTGGAACCTTTACATCATCTGTTCCTTCTGCCTAATAGGCTCTTCTTTAATTTTAATTTTTTTTATTATTTATTAGACAGAGAGCATAAGCAGGGAGCAGCAGGCAGAAAGAGAAGGAGAAATAGGCTCCCCACTGAGCAGGGAGCCCAACATTGGGGCCCCATTCCAGGACTCCTAGATCATGACCTGAGCCAAAGATAGATGCTTAACCAACTGAGCCTGTATTAGGCTCTTTAGAAATGTGCTTGTTGGCTCATGTCATTTGGGTCTTGAGGTTTCCCTGATTGTGAGCACAGGAGAGTACAAAGAGAAAGGTCCTAATAGGACAAGCTCCTCATTATTTCATCATAACCCGTGTCTGCGATTTGAGAAAATTACAGATCAACCAGTCATGAATTGAAATCTGTGGATAAGAAAATGGGCACTAGTTGTTAACTCTGTAGATTTAAGTTTTGCTACAAATTTTAGCAATTTTCATCACAATGTTATTGTTGATTTTCTTAAAAGAAACTGGTATTGGGATATAACATTTGGAAAAGCTTTTAATCTAGTTTTTTTTTTTTAAGATTTTTTTTTTTTTTTTTGACAGAAAGAGATCACAAGTAGGCAGAGAGGCAGGCAGAGAGAGAGGAAGGGAAGCAGGCTCACTGCTGAGCAGAGAGCCTGATGTGGGGCTCGATCCCAGGACCCCGGGATCACGACCTGAGCCGAAGGCAGAGGCTTAACCCACTGAGCCACCCAGGCGGCCCTTAATCTAGTTTTTAATCTAATTTTTAATCTAATTCTCCATCTCATGATCTTGCATGCTCTATTAATTTTCATTCTTTTTTTTTGAAGGGGCGATTTGATAAACAGGCATAACTATCAGCATATACACTATACATTAGGTGTATTCTGAACAAGTGTTAACTATGAACCCTCTGGGATGGATAAGCACATATGATTTTTCAATTGCTAAAATTTGCCATTTTTACAATGAGTTCTATTGCATTTCACAAGTCTCTTGGCAGGGTCTTTAAGGCTGACTTTGTTTTTCTCTTGTATAAATTAGCTTCGATAGATTATTTTTATAGTTAAAACATAAAATAGTATCAAAAAGTTTAGTTCTGAGGCACCTGGGTGGCTCAGTGGGTTAATGCCTCTGCCTTCAGCTCAGGTCATGATCCCACGGTCCTGAGATCAAGCCCCGCACCGCATCGGGCTCTCTGCTCAGCAGGGAGCCTGCTTCCCTCTCTCTCTGCCTGCCTCTCTGCCTACTTGTGAGCTCTGTCTGTCAAATAAATAAATAAAATATTTTAAAAAAAACATTTAGTTCTATTAAAAATCATGGGTCTACTCAGAAGAGCATTTAGCATTTTTTAATTTTTCACAATATGTTACCTACTGTAGTAGACGCCCTAATTTGGGTGGTGTTATATGATAGAAATTTATCAGTTGTGTAGAAGTCCAGTGAGGGTATTTCTGGTCAGTGCATAGCTTTTTCCCATCCCTTAGCGCCTTAAAACCTTCTGTATCCAGCCAGCAAAAAGGAAGAGCAGAGAAGGCTCACCTTGCTCTTAAACCCCAGAGCTGGAAGTGGCATTGCTTTTGCTTATGCCTTGGTGAGAATTTGTCTCAAGGCCACATCTGCTTGCAAGGGCAATAGGAAAACTGTCCCTGAGTAAACAGACATTCTCAGTGGCAAAATCACCCCATGAATGGGGAGTACAAATATTTGTAGGAAGACAGCTATCTCCTGCCACAAAAACCTATGTTAATTATCTTTGTGCCATGTTATGCTGCAGTTGTCAACCAAATGCATCGTTCAAAGAAAATACATCCCTCTCTCCTGGTTACCATATGTGCTTTTTACCCTTTTAATGGTACCCTTAGCACCTCATATTTCCTCATTTAGAAATTCTCATTTATATTCAACTACACTAAGCTTCTTAAGGATAGGACCATAGTCACCTTGTTCTTTGTACCTCTACTATCCAATATAGTGCTTAACACAGTGCTACACATGTAGTAGAGTCTCAGTGAATTATTTTGAATAAATGAATGAGTAGGTGAATGAATGAATGAAAGTACTGAATTCATATTACAATATATTATCCCTCAAGACATATCATATATTTCAAACCACCTCTAATCACTTTTGAGTTGTATTATGAGCTGAAGAAATCAAACAAAAATTAAGACCCTTTGTCCTTTTTGTCTTTCCATGAAGGACACGATGCAATTGTCACACTCCTGAAGCATTATAAGAGACCGCAGGATGAATTGCCCTGTAATGAATATTCTCAGCCTGGAGGAGGTATCCCTTTCTTAATAAGTGTTTGTTGTTATTACAATATTGTGCCTGAAGGTAAACCTTTATTTCTATTACTATTATTCTAAGGCTAGGGATGAGGACATGTCAGATTGGCTTTATTTTAAGAAAACTTATGTCTGGATGAGGCTGAAAATAAAGAAGCCTTCACTTAAGCTGTTTTCTAACTCATGAATCTGCAGTCCCTTCAGGTTTAGCATTCCCTGGACTAGATGTTTATGAGGCCTATGCATGACCAGGAAGGCCCGGGTGAGCTGAGAGCAGTCGTTTTCCATTTCAGTAATCTATTAAGGCAGGCCAGAAAATACTCATACCCAGACACAAATTAAATCTGCCAGAGTCTACTACACCTTGTTTTGTTTTTATTATTATTTTTAATCTTTTTATGTACTCTCTAAATAAACACTTGCTATACAGTTTCAGTATCCAGAAAAAGACCTGGGTTAAAACTATATTCTCACTTGGTTTTCTAAGCAAATTTCTTTTGTCACCTGCTTCTTTTGGATAATGCTTTATGTTTATGTAGAAAAAAAAGCTACTTTCAACTCTATAATATAATTTGATTTCTAGATGGCTCCTATGTGTCTCTTCCATCCCCCCTGGGGAAGATTAAAAGCATGACAAAAGGTATTTTAATATAAGACAGTTGTTATATTTTATTACAAAGGATAACTATTGCCTCAAGTATGATAACTTTCTGTTTTGTTTTACGCACTATAAATGATGACTACTTTGCATGCAGAACCAATATTATCAACAAACCGTTCTTTCCATGATTAACCTTACCCGCTGTACTCTTTTGCACATGCTTTCTTGGGTCATGAAGGTATAGTGGTGAAAATTTCCCCACTAATAAAGAAAGATCAAATTTTTTAGACATTTGTATTTTTAATGAAGTCTAAATTACAAATATTAATATCTCTAAGGAGAATTGGGAATAAGTTTGCCATAGGAAAATAAATTTTTAAAAATAAGTTATTTTCCAAAAGATCCCAAATAAGTAATGCTTTGGGGAATTTTTGAGTGTGTGCAGCACACAGAAATTAATACCATTGAATCAGGAAAATTAATATATATTATACACACACATATATGATTCAACTATAAATTCATATTTAACTTTAGAATTTTCAGCTTTTAAAAATTATTTTTGGTGTGAGATGTTTCATCTGAATGATTCATGCTCTTGTTTTTTTACATCTAATTGGCATCCCTTTGAGATTTGGCTTATGGATATTTGGCTAAGCCCATTGTGATAGGTTGCAGGGATTGACCAGATAACGCTTGTTATCATGATGTGCTATGAACTGTACTCCAGGGTTGCTGTGTCACACAGACAAGCTAGTTATTGATCAGATTAGAAATAAACACTTAGCCCTGATAACAAAGGTCAGGGAACAGAGACAGAAACTAACATGTTTTTAATGCAAAGGGATAGAGATCATTTGTGATAAGGTTTTATTATCTCCAAGTAGTCAATTGTATTTGGAAAATTAAATGTTACTAGGAAATGACATTTTTGGTAAAGTATAGATGTGTATCATGTGTACACATCTATGTGTGTTTTTGTCTTAAAAAATAAAATAACAATTCCTATTTGCAGAGAAAGCAGATGTTCTCCTCCTAAGGGCTGGATTGCCTTCACATTTCCATCTTCAGCTCTCTGAAATTGAGTTCCATGAGATTATCGGCTCAGGTAACCTACGAAAACACTAGTCTGTTTAGTTTCATGAGCTCAAGATAATATGTGTTTATTCATTTCTCTTAAACAATTTTAGGTTCTTTTGGGAAAGTATATAAAGGACGATGCAGGAATAAAATAGTGGCGATAAAACGGTAAGCAAACAAAGAAAATTTAGCATCAGACAGGAGTTGTGAACTTTTAGACGCATATGCACGCAAGCCCCTTGTTTTGATCCATCTATTGGCTGAGGATTTCCTGTTCCTGCCATTTCCAGTTATCGAGCCAACACCTACTGCTCCAAATCAGATGTGGATATGTTTTGCCGAGAGGTGTCCATTCTCTGCCGGCTCAATCATCCTTGTGTAATTCAGTTTGTGGGTGCTTGCTTGAATGATCCCAGCCAGTTTGCCATCGTCACTCAGTACATATCAGGGGGTTCTCTGTTCTCCCTCCTTCACGAACAGAAGAGGTATGGTTCTCTTGTTCTGACTTACCATTTTACATGTCTTGGGAATTATCCTTGCAGTACTTCAGAGGCTTTCCTCTTGGATAAGCCTTTACTTTCTGAAATCTCTGAGTGCTAGGCAATGTGGCATTTTAAAGGTGGCTAATAATTTATGCCCAATAATTATGTTTTAGTGAATAGAAATACTTCTGTGCTTTCTTAACAGGAATTCAGTTGGGGATAACAAATTCAAGGAATTTAAATTAGCAACTGAAGCTTATAATAATTAGGCTAAATATGACATACTAATAAAGCAGATATATGTAAGCTGAGAATAAAATAATTACCAAGGGTCACAGCATTTATTTTTTAAAGTTTTAAAAAAGAATAGCCTTGCACTAATCTAATTTATTTCACATCCTAGATATATGCATGCAATAATTAGAGTGTGGTTTCACTCAGTTTTTAGAGTAGAATCCATTCTATGTTATTATAAAAAAATTAAGTATAACATTATAAATATTATAAAATCAAGAGGAATATTTTAAATATGAGGGTTTGGTATCTGAATTGATTTATAATTAAGCATGATCTGAGTTAGAAGTTATTTTTTCCAGACTTTTTTTTTTAATTTTTAGGATAATCGTCAATAAAGCAAAAAAGACTGAAAGATACACAGAATAACAAATCATGCACTCCACTGGTATTTTTTAGAAAGACGTGTTATTGGCTTTGACCACTTCATCCTCACTAAATCTTTTTTTTAAATTCTAGGATTCTTGATTTGCAGTCTAAATTAATTATTGCAGTAGATGTTGCCAAAGGTATGGAGTACCTTCACAACCTGACACAGCCAATTATACACCGTGACTTAAACAGGTATTTCCCCCCCTAAATAATGAACATAGAATTGTGTAACTGACTAGGAATCTAAGATAGAATTCAGTGTATCTTCACTGAAGATACAGTGTAACTACACTTAGATATATTGCAAATCAGGGTTTTCAACTATGTGGGTTAGGCAATAGACTACTACTTTAAGGCTAAGCTATATAAAGTTTTGTCATTGTCTTTTACAGAAATAGAAAGCTATATAACTGCCTCTCGGGGATCTTTCAAGAGAGTGATGGCTGTAAGATTCACCAGCTAGCTAGTTCTCAAGTCAATAAAGTCAGATCCAGAATTTAGATCAATGACTATTATAGCATGTCAGGTCTCATACAAAGTCAGGTATTGCAGGAGGTCCTGATTTATTTATTTTTTTTAAGATTTTTTATTTATTTAACACAGAGAGAGAGAGATCACAAGTAGGCAAAGAGAGGGGAAGCAGGCTTTCCGCTGAGCAGAGAGCCCGATGCGGGGCTCGATCCCAGGACCCTGAGATCATGACGTGAGTTGAAGGCAGAGGCTTAACCCACTGAGCCACCCAGGTGCCCCAGGAGGTCCTGATTTAAATTACCTGAAACACCATTTTTGTACTACTGTTTTGGTATTTTTCTAATGGTAAATTCAGCCAAAACACAGCAGCTCATTTACCTAGTTTTCATGTGAAGATGTTTTCATGTAGGTTAGACTTGAAACAAATAATTATAGTGTACCAGGGGGTGAAACCCCAAGGATTTAAAAACAAAAAAAATTTAAACAGTGAAAGCTTTCTCTAAGCAAAATCTTACAAGAAGGCCAATACACAAAATGTAGCAGCTTTAATCGAAGGCAGAATGCAGGGTACAAAAATCTGTTCACTTACCATTTTCTAATGCCAAGGAGAGAGATCCTTACAACACCTCTATGGAATCCCAAATGTGTTATGGAGAATAGCCAGACAACCTCTGATCTAGTTTATGAAATAAGTCAGATTACTGAAAGTCAATTAAATTTCATTTCATAATTATCAATAACATTCATATAGAACCCGTATATAATCTTATGTATAAAGTCCACAATTCTGAATCTCCTAAAAAGTAATTACTCCATTCAGCCTTTTGTTCAACAACTATTTGGGTATCTACCATGTTTAAAGCCTTTATACTTGGCATATTAGAGCTTACAAAGTGGAGCTACCAGAGACTCCCTTCCCAAGGAGCTTTCATAGTTCTAATGGAAGAGAAAAATACTTGCCTAAGTATGTGGTAGGTATAAAGTAATAAGTTTTCTAAGAGAGATGTTTAAAAATCCTATAAAATTTTAGAAAGAAGAATATTAATTACTTCTGAGGAGTTTAGAAACATCTTCATGGAAGAAGGGACATTTGAGCTTGGCATGAAAGGATGGATAGAATCTGGAAGGGTAACCTAGGCTTAGGGAAGACGTTAAGAAGATAGAGATTAGGAAGTTAAAGGCATAGCTAGGAACAATGAATAGTTTCACTTTAGTGGATGAAGTGTATATGAATGTATGTAGTGTTCGTAATGTAGGAAACAAAAGACGGGGGAAAAAATTCAAAAAGATAAGTTGGCATAAGAGCACAGAAACCAGCGAATCGTAGACTTACGGTAATTTAGACTTTGTTCTGTAAGAAAGAAGTAGGCACTGAAGTGGTGGAGGTAAGAATCACAAATTCAGAATTGTAGTGTGGGATGATTAATCCAGCATCTTTGTAAAAGATTGACTTGATGGGGAAGTCAAGAAACCAGTGAAGCAGTTGTTGCAGTAATCTAAATGAGAAGTAATAAAAAGCGGAATTTCACTAGTGGCAGTGGAAATGAAAGGGAGAGACAGATATGAAAGATAGGAGAAAGAAAATAAATTAGATATGAGGGTGGTTGAAACTTAGATATTGGAAGTAAATATGTATGGGATTCAATCCATTTAAAATTATTATTTTTCACACAAAAGTCATTTCTTTGCTGTTATTAAGGTTTTTTCTTACCTCTCTTTTTAAAGCATTTATGTTAATAAACATTTTTTCTTTGAGTTTCAGTAACAGTACTTAGGAAATAGATTTAGGTGATAAATTAGCATAATAGAAACTGGTGATTTGTGAGTTTTGGAAGTGTTATTTTGTCATCCCAACCATTTTGCATGTGGTACTAAAACAAATGAGTGATCACTGAAGGTTTTGTTTAGCTGTAACTCCTCAATTATGGGGCAAATGAATGTGTGTTCTGTTGCCCTGTAAGGACAAGTTGTTACCATCAGGTTATAAAACAGGGCCAAATATATAAATGTTGATTAAAAGTAGAAATAGAACATTTACTATATAACAGATTTATTTATATTTGCCATTTTTTTCTGTTTCTAATCTAACCTAAATGCTTTAAATTGTACCAAAACATATTCAGATTTGACAAAATATGGTTTCATAAGTGTCTGCAGTATAATAGGTCCGAAACTATTACATTTATTATTTATGAACTCTTTTTTAACTAATCTTTAGTCTGGCAAAAATAAAACATTGAGTTTTTCAGGTTAATGTGGATATAGCATTATATATTTCTCAAAAGAGTTAAGTCCTTCTGGACTTATTACACTGTTTGGGTACATAGACCATATACTGTGAAACAATTTCTTTCCCATGTAAGGTAGAAAATGACTAAGGACCAAAATGATTAAGCAGCAATTTTCAAAGGATTTCAAGTAAGTCAAAGATCAAAGTAGAGTGGAAAGCTTCCTGGAGGATATAGAGCTAAAGCTAGACTTTGAAGAACAGGTATGTGTCTTCCCTCGGTGTTCTCACAGCAGATTAACCCTTGCATATCTACAATGTTCATGGAGCCCCACTGAAAGACAGAAAGGGAAAGATGCACATCAGAATGAGGAACTTGGACATGTTTGCATTTTTGCATTGAAATGACCTGTATACATTTTTCTTTCTCCCACTAATCTGGGCCTGTCAGGGCTTCTGGAGCAGAGATCCTGCTCTCTTTCTCTCAGAGATGTTTGATCAGTGCATTTTTAACTGAACCAAATTCTTGGAACATTTCTGTGAATATCATTTCAAGAAAGCAATAGCCTAGTTTGTCCAAGTATGGCTGCTTTTAGGTAGAGTCCGACGTACTTTGCCCAATACTTTTTATGGTTTAAAGCAAAGGGGCTGTTTGAGCTTATTGATCAGCTTACAGATGAGGGGACACTCTATCTTTGGTTCTGTGGTTGTTGATTTATATGAGTGAGAGGAAAGAACTCTCTGCCTTTCTATTGGCAAGCTTCTTACCATACAGGTCTGAAAGTTAATTTTGATCTTTAAATATTTACTAAGGAAAAGTTGAAGGGCTGAATAAGGAAGGGATTCTTTCCAATGATGATGATGAGAACGATAACACCTACCATTGATTTACCACTCACAACATGAAAGGAGGTCTGCTAAGCCCTTCCTATGTGCTCTAATTTAATCTCATAATAATTCTATAGTATAGCTATTGTTATCTCCATTTTCCTGATATGGAAACTATGCCCAAAGTCACATTCTTAACTTACAATGTTCTTAACATTATATCATGCTGTCTCGACAACAACAGCAGCAAAACCAAGTCAGAACACAGAGATAAAGGAGGCTGATGATATTGGATTAGCATCAGACATTTACCAACTTTGTTCTTTGTGCTTCGGTCCTTAAACGCAATTCCTGTGATGCAAATCATTTCTCATATGATCTTCTTGTGTTCCTGTGTTCCTGCTTTATTTCTTCTTTTACAACCCATGTTCTGCTAGAATGGAATAGAAACTGCATATGAAGCACACAGATATATTTCCCTTGCTCTGTAGTGTTTAAATGTTTTTTAAACATTTTTTCCAAAGACTTATTTATTTATTTGTTTATTTATTTATTTATTTGGGCGGGGGGATGGAGGGTTCAGAGGGAGAAAGAGAATCTCAAGCAGACTCCCTGCTGAGTGTGGAGAATGTGAAACTCAATTCCAGGACCCTGAGATCATGTCCTGAACTGAAATCAAGAGCCGGCTGCTTAACTCACTGAGCCACCCAGGTGCCCCTGGCTTTATGTAGTATGTATATAGCTTTATAAAGGAATGCACTTTCCAATTTGTTGTAGACCCCACTACCTACCAACTTACCAACTTACACTTGGCCCAATTTATATATTCATTTTGCAGCACTGGAGCTTGCAAAGCATGGTTTATAGCTAAAGGCTTTAAAGCTTGTTACTGAATACAAACAGCTCTCTGTGTTCCCTTGGAAAAGTATGTTTTCCAAATTGTTTGACATTGAAACCAAACATCACTGCAAACATATATGGATCAAATGAATGGCCTTTTCCCTGGATAAGTATATAGTAGAACAACACTCTATGCAATGGAATAGTGGTACTTCCATCACAGAGTGGCCATTGCTCTCCCATGAGATACTTATATGAAAGCATTTTATAAACTGTGAAGCACTATACAAATGACAGTTGTTATCCCTATTAATCCCTCACTTGTCCCCTTATATGTCAGGATGGAAAAATACTCCACAATATTCTCATGCATACCAATATTTCTTTTTATATAACTTTATATTACTTTTTAAGTAATTAATGGAGGTCTAGATCTACATCTAAGAACAATTACTGTTGGTTTTGAGTGTCAGCTTCTTTGGGTGAAATAAAGGAAAATAATTAATGACAAGTTAAAAACAGCCAATTTACTGATGACAAATGACAAATACCATAAAATGACAATGTTGGTAAGGGGTGTAAGAATTTTAATTTTGAAGATGACATTTAATTCAGTCAGTGAAGATTTCAAAAAAGTATCAAAGAAAAAATATTCAAAAAAAATTTTAATTGTTTTTCAATTGATGTATGCATTTATCTTTCAATTGACTATAAATACAAAAGTTTGACATTTGAAAAAAGCAAATACAAATAAGCAAATGAGGTTTTATTTCTAATTAGTGAATTTTTAGGTACAGCTGTGTTCCTCAGTTCTCATAAATTAAAGAGTCCACTCTTAGATGTGCCTTTCATTTGTGACTTTTCCAGTAAGTGGCTATTCAGATAAAGTTTAATATTTACTGGCAAATACCATATTGCAAAGAATTCTGAATACCTAAGTGCAAACCAGTTGATTACAATGCAATAATTATTTAGGTCTTGAAAGAACCCACTGAAACTCATGAAATCCTTCATAACGCTACTTATGTAATTCTCTATTATTAAGCCACTCATACGTGGCACCCAAAATTTTGTCAAAATTTTCTCCTCCATTTCCACTTTAAAAGTAAATAAATTTATAAATTAACATAAATACTTGAGTGCTTGATATAAGCCAGAGTCTGTGCTATGCCTGGGGATACAGCTGAGAATTATAGCCCATAGCACTTTTTCTAGAAGAGACTGGAGTCTAATGAAGTATTTTCCCAAATTTCCCAATCATAAGCACCATCTGGGGACCCCCATTTAAAAAAAAAAAGAAAGAAAACAAAACAAAACACAGATTCAAAGACACACATTGAGAATGTCCTATATTGGGCCTAAGAACTTAAACTTTTAAACAAGACTGCCAGCTAATTCTTATGACCAAAAAAGAAAAGGAAATACTGTTCTAGCAGTTTTCTCAACCCTGGCTGCACATTAGAAACTATGGGAGAACTTAAAAAAAAAAAAATCCTGATGCTACTTACCTCAGAATTTACAGGGACAGGGCCCAGGTATCATATTTTTAGAGAGCATTCCTCATGATTCCAATATGCAGGCAACAGTGAGAGCAACCTTCAAGTATTAATGCCAATTATTCTATTTGCCATACAATCTCATCCTTCTCTGCTGCCAGAGAGTAGTGGAAATATTGAGGAATTAAGTCATGTAGAATTATAATTTTTTAAATTTTATTTATTTATTTGAGAGAGAATGAGAGAGAGAGAGCACGAAATGGGGGAGGGTCAGTGGGAGGAGCAAACCCCCCACTGAGCAGGGCACCCAATGCGGGACTCAATCCTGGGACTCTAGGATCACGACCTGAGCCAAAGGCAGTTGCTTAATGAACTGAGACACCCAGGCACCCCAGAATTATAAATGTTTGAGAATCATTGCCCAAAATACAAAATTCATTCATTTGTTCATCATTCATTCATTCATCCATTAAATAATGAATGCAAAAGACTGAGATCCATAGGCCCACAATACCTCCAGCTTAGAATAGGTCCCAAATCCAGTATTTTTCATGGAAGTTGTGCTATGTATACATAAGGCTCTCTAGAACATGTAATTTATAATTCATGATTGATACTTGAAACAGTATCAGTAAATTTTGTATACAGCTAAAACAAAAGTATAAGTTTCAATATTGGACGATTGCAGTGCCCACAGGTCAAAAGGGTGTTCAAGACTATAAACTCTGGAAGAATACCTAACTACATGTAATAAATCAGTACACATATAGAATGATAAAGACAGGGGCACCTGTGTGGCTCAGTGGGTTAAGCCTCTGCCTTCGGCGCAGGTCATGATCTCAGGGACCTGGGATGGAGCCCCACATCAGGCTCTCTGCTCGGCAGGGAGCCTGCTTCCCCCCTCTCTCTCTCTCTGCCGTTCTGCCTACTGTAATCTCTACCTGTCAAATAAATCAATAAAATCTTTAAAAAATAAAAAAGAAAGATAAAGACATATAAACTGTATATGTGTATTATATATCAATTTATATTTAAGCCTACATTTTCCATGTTTTTGTGATGCTTCCAGCCTTTCTCAACTGGACTTCTGAAAAATTAAGTCTATGGAAAATGATTTGAGGGACAATTGTCTTAATTCTCCCAAAGAAGAGACATAGCTCTACCATTTGGAATGCATAAAAGAGAAGTTTATTCATTACCTACAATGAATGCCTTAGGACTTAGGGCCCTTGGGTTTTAGGCGTGCTTGTAGTTCTGAAATGGTTTTGTCCAAAACTGTACTGTGACTTCAGATTTCCAATTAATCTTTTAAAATGTTCTCTGTGAACTTTATTACGTTTTAAGTAATGGGGAGGGGAACTAAGCCATTCATTTTTCCAAGATGAAATCTATATTTGTTAGTGTAGGTTATTTGCTACAATAATAGACCCCAAATTGGATAATGGTCCAAAAGCAATAGAAGTTTGTATCTTCACTATGCAAATAGGTTATTGGTGTGGCCCTTATCCATGAAGTTATCCAAGACCCAAATTAAACATGGGCTTGCAGGGTCTCCTTGGGGGTCATCTCCATTCAACTGAGAATAAATGGGATGAGAATATGTAAGATATGCATGAAATGTTTCATAGGCCAGACATGAGAGTGTCATACATCGCTTTGAGTCACATCTTGTTGGCTAGAGCTCCCTCATATAGAAATGCCTCTTACTGCAGCAGGGAGTGGGTAATACAGTCTAGCTGTATGCCCAGAAGAAGAAACAAGTTTTCATGGCTAGCTAACATTCTGTGCTACATTCACCCTATTTACACTAGTGATAACAGTTACTAGGATTTAGGTAAAGATAATAATTGAGAAGTCTGATCTACGTTTGCTTGAATCAATTGTGTAATACAATGTTAATCACATACTAAATGTCTTTTATAAATACACGTTCACAATTTATATACTAATACTACTAATTGGGAAATGTAGTGAAAGCTTTTTAATAAAGCATACTATACATGAATTAATTTTGAAATGATTATTTTCATTTACTATTGTTGATTACATTAAAGATATGAAAATAGCTTTGGGAGTATGGGGACATATGTCCCTGAATCAAAACATGGCTCAAGAGCAAAACATGTTTTGTAATGAGATAAAAGAGTATGAGCTAGACTATATAAATTCAAAACATAAGTTACAGTACCATGTTTTCTATATCAATTAAAACACACATATACACACATTTTTCTTTAAGAGTGAAAATTAAAACACAGAAGAACTATGATCACTCCAGTAGGAGAACCTTGTTGTACTATACCCAGCAGAAGGCATTCCTCAAAAATTTAGTTCTACAAATTGCTGTAATTGTATGCATGAGCGCCATTCAAGTGTTGATGTTCAGGCCTGTTCCATTTCCATTTCTGACATGCTTGGTCTCCATTTTAAGTCAGTCTGTCTGTATTCAACTCCCTAAATTTTCAGATGAAGTTCCAGGAACTCTCAAGTTCCAACCTATTATTTAAATAGAAAATCACCATCCAGCTTGTCCTCATCTTCTCTGAATGTAGCTTCATCCCTGCCTCTCACCTGATTCTCACAGTTCCCAGAGGCAATGTCCCAAACATTCCCATCACATTTCATTTTGGTTGAGGTTCCTCATCCTGCATTAAAGTAGCAGGTCCCTCCCTCTTCCCTGCTGCACTACTAAAATGTCCTCAAGTCCTGAGCTGTCCTCTCTTTGTACTCCAATGGAAATAGCTGAAGTTTCCTCCCAGGGCCAGTTAAAATGTTCTTCCTTTCTCAGCTGCCTGCATTAGAACGTCTCATTTAATTTTGGCTGCATCCACGAATTCTAAAAATAGTGCTCTTACTTAACACCCCATTAAGTAAATTCCCTGAGACACATACTCTCTTTAAATTAAAACAGGTATATTTAAGTCAGAGAAAAACTCATTCATTCTGCTCACACTATCATATTGTTCACACAAACCTGGTGAACCCTGCCATCTCTCACTTCCAGCAGGAACTTTGCCTCAGTGGTCCCAGTCAGATAAATCCCTGAATCTCTTATTTTAGATGTGGGTTCTAAACCACTGTATGCTATTTGAAACACTACACAAGATTATGTGTGTGTGTACAAAATAAATGTATCTGTGTGTATAAGAGCACAGGAAGTCGGGGTTGACTGAAAACAGGAATTCCGTGATTCCAGAAGTCACTTTCGAATTGACATAAAAATATTACTACTCCGCCCTTGAACCTGGCCTCGGGATTTCTTCTTCCAGAGCATTTCATGATGAAGTCATTTATTCTGTAATACAACAAGCCATACCCTGAGAAATCCCAAAGCCAGGTAGAGAGCTGTGCTTTTCCTCACCCCAGAGCTGAACTTAGAAGAGTAGTAGTGATGCCCCTTCTTGATCCTCTAAAACCTTTCAAAATCTTCCCTGTGACTGGTGGTGACCTTACTGGCCTGCAATTTTGTAGTGTTACTTGTTCCTTATACTGCCATGTTCCATTCTTGAGGGATACGGCCTATATAAAGTCAGCTTTTGAAAATATCAACAAAGGCTTTGCTCTGTCAGCTTCGTTTCTTCTCTGCTCTCATTTCTTGGGAGGCACTGTGAGTGGCCTCTTGGCACCTTGTCGATTTCCTGAGCAGCTAACCTTTCAATAATGATATTAATGCTGCCCTGTGGTTATCTGTGCATTTCTCAGTTCATCATTTTCAACCCTTGCTTGCTGAGATTCATTTACATTGTTGTATTCTTAAGATTCTGGAATTTAATTGAGTGCAACCTAACTAGGGACCCAGAGCCAGAATTTCTAGCTAATAAGGGAGAAACAGTCTTAATAGGTGGGTATTTCTTTTGTCATTGATTGAATTTCCAATAGCTATACCTTGAATCTCACCGAGGAAAAGAAATACAGATAATTGTGAACTTTCTTCTCTTGTTTAACATTTTTTATTTCAAAATTCTACCTATCACTCTTGGGAGGAAACAACTTTTCAGCTAAGGTCAGTATTCTCCTGAGACTGCAGCATGGATGGCTCTGGGAATCTGTGTTGGTGTGGCCTGCTGGAAAGCTGGTGGAAGGCTGGTGGATGAACCAACTGAGAGCCAAGGCTATGGAGCCAGACCATGCAGTTGCACATACCACTTCTGTCACATCTTAACTGTGTCCATGGACAATTTGTTTAAAAACCAGTTTTCTAATATATAAGATGATAATGTTACCTATTTTATTGGGTTCAAATGAGAAAATACTTTAGCCATTATTGTGGTTTTTCTTCTTTATCTTCCTGAAAGTATATTTTCACTACTTAATATTCTTTTTTTATTAACATATAATGTATTATTTGTTTCAGGGGTACAGGTCTGTGAATCATCAGGCTTACATAATTCACAGCACTCACCATAGCACATACCCTCCTCAATGTCCATAACCCAGCCACCCTATCCCTCCCCCCACCACCTACCAGCAGCCCTCAGTTTGTTACCTGAGATTAAGAGTCTCTTATGGTTTGTCTCCCTTCCCAGTCCCATCTTGTTTCATTTTTTCCCTCCCTTCCCCCCATGACCCCCAACCTAACTCTCAAATTCCTCATGTCAGAGAGATTGTATGATAATTGTCTTTCTCTCGTTGACTTATTTCACTTAGCATAATAACCTCTAGTTCCATCCACGTCATTGCAGTTTTGATGGCTGCATACTATTCCATTGTATATATATATATATATATATATATATATATATATACACCTCTTCTTCTTTATCCATTCATCTGTTGTTGGACATCTAGGTTCTTTCCATAGTTTGGCTATTGTGGACATTGCTGCTATAAACTTTCGGGTGCACAAGCCCCATTGGATCACTACATTTGTATCTTTAGGGTAAATACCCAGTAGTGTGATTGCTGGGTCATAGGGTAGCTCTATTTTCAACTTTTTGAGGAAACTCCATGCTGTTTTCCAGAGTGGATGCACCAGCCTGCATTCCCACCAACAGTGTAGGAGGTTTCCCCTTTTCTCTGCATCCTCGTCAACATCTCTCATTTCCTGACTTGTTAATTTTAGCCATTCTGACTGGTGTGAAGCAGTATCTCATTATGATTTTGATTTGTATTTCCCTGAATCTGAGTGATGTTGAGCATTTTTACATGCGTCTGTTGGCCATTTGAATGTCTTCTTTGCCGAAATGTCAGAGGATGTCTTCTGCCCTTTTCTTGATTGGATTATTTGTTCTGTGGGTGTTTAGTTTGATAAGTTCTCTATAAATTTTGGATACTAGCCCTTTATCTAATATGTCATTTGCAAATATCTTCTCCCATTCTGTTGGTTGTCTTTTGGTTTCCTTGGCTGTTTCCTTTGCTGTGCAAATCTTTTGATCTTGATGGAAGTCCCAGTAGTTCATTTTTGTCCTTGCTTCTGTTACCTTTGGCAGTGTTTCTAGGAAGAAGTTGCTGAGGCTGACTGTGTTCTCCTCAAGGAGTTTGATGGGTTCATGTCTCACATTGAGATCTTTCATCAATTTTGAGTCTATTTTTGTGTGTGGTGTAAGGAAATGGTCCAGTTTCATTCTTCTACATGTGGCTGTCCAATTTTTCCAACACCATTTGAAGAGACTGTCTTTTTTCCATTGGACATTCTTTCCTGCTTTGTTGAAGATTAGTTGACCATAAAGTTGAGCGTCCATTTCTGGGCTCTCTATTTTGTTCCATTGATCTATGTGTCTGTTTTTGTGCCAGTCTCATACTGTCTTGATGATTACAACTTTATAATAGAGCTTGAAGTCTGGAATTGTGATGTCACCATCTTTGGTTTTCTTTTTCAACGTTCCTCTGGCTACTTGGGTTCTTTTTTGGTTCCATATAATTTTTAGAATTATTTGTTCCATTTCTTTGAAAAAAGTTGGTGGTATTTTGACAGGGACTGCATTAAATGTGTAGATTGCTCTAGGTAGCATAGACATTTTCACAATATTTGTTCTTCCAATCCAGGAGAATGGAACCTTTTTCCATTTCTTTGCATCTTCCTCAATTTCATTCATGAGTACTTTATGGTTTTCTGAGTACAGATTCTTAGCCTCTTTGGTTAGGTTTATTCCTAGGAGTGTTACGTTTTTGGGTGCAATTGTAAGTGGGATCAACTCCTTAATTTTTCTTTCTTCTGTCTTGTTGCTGGTGTAAAGAAATGCAACTGATTTCTGTGCATTGATTTTATATCCTGACACTTTACTGAATTCCTGTACAAGTTCTAGCAGTTTTGGAGTGGAGTCTTTTGGGTTTTCCACATATAACATCATATCGTCTGCAAAGAGTGATAGTTTGACTTCTTTGCTGATTTGGATGCCTTAATTTATTTTTGTTGTCTGATTGCTGAGGCTAGGACTTCTAGTACTGTGTTGAATAGCAGTAGTGATGACAGACATCCCTGCTGTGTTCCTGACCTTAGAGGAAAAGCTCTCAGTTTTTCTGCATTGAGAATGATATTTGCAGTGGGTTTTTCATAGATGGCTTTGATAATATTGAGGTATGTGCCCTCTATCCCTACACTTTGAAGAGTTTTGATCAGGAAGGGATGCCACACTTTGTCAAATACTTTTTCAGCATCTATTGAGAGTATCATATGGTTCTTGTTCTTTCTTTTATTAATGTATTGTATCACATTGATTGATTTGAGGCTGTTGAACCAAACTTGCAGCCCTGGAATAAATCCCACTTGGTCGTGGTGAATAATCCTTTTAATGTACTGTTGGATCCTATTGGCTAGTATTTTGGTGAGAATTTTCACATCTGTGTTCATCAGGGATATTGGTCTGTACTTCTCTTTTTTGATGGGATCCTTGCCTGGTTTTGGGATCAAGGTGATGCTGGCTTCATAAAATGAGTTCATATGTTTTCCTTCCACTTCTATTTTTCAGAACAGTTTCAGGAGAACAGGTATTAATTCTTCTTTAAGTGTTTGGTAGAATTCCCCTGAAAAGCCATCTGGCCCCGGGCTCTTGTTTGTTGGGAGATTTCTGATTACTGCTTCAATTTCCTTATTCATTATGGGTCAGGTTTTCTATTTCTTCCTTATTCAGTTTTGGTAGTTTATATGTCTCCACGAATGTATCCATTTCTTCCAGATTGTCTAATTTGCTGGTGTATAGTTGCTCTTAATAGGTTTTTATAATTATATTTCTTTGGTGTTGGTTCTGATCTTTCCTCTTTCATTCATGATTTTATTTACTTGGGTTCTTTCTCTTTTCTTTTTGGTAAGTCCGGCCAGGGGTTTATCAATCTTATTAATTCTTTCAAAGAACCAGCTCCTATTTTTATTGATCTGTTCTTCTGTTCTTTGGTTTCTACTTCATTGATTTCTGCTCTGATCTTTATTATTTCTCTTCTCCTTTTGGGTTTAGGTTTTATTTGCTGTCCTTTATTCAGCTTCTTTAGGTATAAGGTTAGGTTTATACTTGAGACCTTTCTTGTTTCTTGAGAAAGGCTTGTATTGCTATATACTTTCCTCTTAGGAACACCTTTGCTGTGTCCCAAAGATTTTGAACAGTTGTGTTTTCATTTTCATTTGTTTCCATGAATATTTTTAAATTATTCTTTAATTTCCTGATTGATCCATTCATTCTTTAGTAGGATGCTCTTTAGCCTCCATGTACTTCAGTTCTTTCCAACTTTCCTCTTGTGGTTGAGTCCTAGTTTCAAAGCATTGTGGTCTGAGAATATGCAGGAAATGATCCCAATCTTTTGGTCTTGATTTGGGACTCAGGTTGTGATCTATTCTGGAGAATGTTCCATGTGCACTAGAGAAGAATGTGTATTCTGTTGCTTTGGGATGGAATGTTCTGAATATATATTCTGAATATAAGAGCCACACCCTTGATGTGGTCATCTCTGTCATTAAAGCCTTTATTTCCTTGTTGATCTTTTGCTTAGATGATCTGTCCATTTCAGTGAGGGGGTTGTTAAAGTCCCCTATTACTATTGTATTATTGTTGATGTGGTTTGTTGTTGTTGTTGTTGTTATTAATTCATTTATATAATTGGCTGTTCCCATGTTAGGAGCATAGATATTTAAAACTGTTAGATCTTCTTGTTGGACAGACCCTTTAATTATGATATAGCTTCCTTCCTCATCTCTTATGACAGTCTTTGGCTTAAAATCTAATTTATCTGATATAAGGATTGCCACCCCAGCTTTCTTTTGATGTTCATTAGTAAGGTAAATTGTTTTCCACCCCCTCACTTTAAATCTGGAGGTGTCTTTGGGTCAAAAATGAGTTTCTTGCAGACAGCATAGATGTCTTAGACCCCATAGATGGGTCTTATTTTTTATCTATGCTGATACCCTGTGTCTTTTGATTGAGGCATGTAGCCATTTACATTCAGGGTAACTATTGAAAGATATGAATTTAGTTCCAATGTATTGCCTGTAAGGTGACTGTTACTGTATATTATCTCTGTTCCTTTCTGGTCTATTACTTTTAGGCTCTCCCTTTGCTTAGAGGACCCCTTTGAATATTTCCTGTAGGGTGTTTGCAAATTCTTTTTGTTTGCAGATCTCTTTTTTGTTTGACCTAGAAGCTTTTTCTCTCTCCTATATTCAATGACAGCCTAGGTGAATGTAGTATTCTTGGCTGCATATTTTTCTCTTTTAGTGCTCTATATGTCATGCCAGTTCTTTCTGGCCTGACAGGTCTCTGTGGATAGGTCTGCTGCCAATCTAATATTTCTACCATTGTATGTTACAGACCTCTTGTGCCGAGCTGCTTTCAGGACTTTCTCTATGTCACTGAGACTTGTAATTTATACTCTTAGATGATGGGGTGTTGACCTATTTTTATTGATTTTGAGGGGTGTTCTCTGTGCCTCCTAGATTTTGATGCTTGTTCCCTTGGCCAAATTAGGGAAATTCTCTGATATTTGTTCCAATATACCTTGTGGCCCTCTCTCTCTCTTCTTCTTCTGGGATCCCAATTATTCTAATATTGTTTCATCTTATGGTATCATTTATCTTTCAAATTCTACCCTCATGATCCAGTAGTTATTTATCTCTCTTTTTCTCAGTTTCTCTACTGTCCATCATTTGGTCTTCTATATCACTAATTCTCTCTTCTGCCTCATTTATCCTAGCAGTAAGAGCCTCCATTTTTTATTGCATCTCATTAATAGCTTTTTTAATTTCAACTTGGTTAGATTTTTAGCTCTTTTATTTCTCCAGAAAGGGATTTTATTTCTCCAAAAAGGGATTCTCTAGTATCTCCCATGCTTTTTTTTAATCCCAGCTAACACCTTGATAATCGTCGTTCTGAACTAGTTCTGACATCTTACTAAATTCTGTATTGATTGGGTCCCTAGCTATTGGTACTTCCTTTTGTTCTTTTGTTTTGAGGTTAGTTTTTCTGCCTTGTCATTTTATCCAGATAAGAATAGATGAAGAGAGAACAAAATACTAAAAGGATAGCAATGAACCCAAAAAAATACACACTAACCAAATTGGAAGAGAACCAAAACTGGGGCGAGAGAAAGGAGAAAATATATATATATAATTTATAATATTTATTTATATTTTATATTTATTTATTTATCTATATTTTTATTACACACACACACACACACATTAGACTGGTGAATAGAACAGAGCCCCACACTTGATTTTGGTTGTGTTTTGGTCTATTAGAAGAAATTGCCTCCCAAAATTTTCAAGAAAGAAAAACTTATGTATATACAAAAATAAGGGTAAACATGATGAAGGGATGCAATATGACTATAAAAATGAAAATTTTAAATGATTCTTAAAAAGGAATTGATAGGATAAGAAATTGGTTAAAAAAAGAAAAAAAAGGAGGAAAGATGTGATCAGGTTGAGACTAAAATAAATTCATGCACTAGATTTAGGGTATATTTTGATCTGTTAGAAGAAACTGTAGCCCAAAATTTTAAAGAAAGAAAAGCTTATATGTATACAAAAAACAAGGTTAAATACAATGAAAGGATAGAACATGACTACAACAATAAAAATTTAAAAAGGTTTTTAAAAAAAATGCATTGATAAGATAAAACAGTTTAAAAAGGTTAAAATAAGAAAGAGGAAAATAAATAAAATAGAATAAGAAAAAAATAAAATTTAAAAATTTTAACTTTGAAAGAATAATCATGGGGAAAAAAGCTGTGAATTCAATGTGGGGCTGGGCTAAGTAATCTCCTCAATTTTGCTCTCTGTAGCTTTTGTTCCCTGAACTATTTCCATATAGCTTTCTGGGACAGGAACAAAAATTGTGGCCTACCAATCTCTAGCCCCCATAATAGCTGAGAGCTTGGGGCGCCCCTTCTCAGTGTGCCCTCAGAGAAAAGCAGTCAATCCCTCCTGTCTCCCTGGTCTCCATCTGCACTCCATGCTCACCTGGCCTGTGACCAAGCATTTCTATCTCTGGCGCATGTCCCTGTTTGGAGTCTCCAAACCCAGCAGATTGCTGCAATGTGTTCTAATGCCACTCCTCCCAGAGGAGAAAGGAGGGGTTTCTCCCCAGACCTGCTACTTGTGGGGTCCCTGCTCAAAGAGCAGTGGCCCAGCTGTGCCACGGATCTTGGTTTAAGGTAATCCCGAGCTGAGAACCCATTCCTTGGCTCCATCTCTGCAGCTGGTTTCCCTGTTTCAATACCTGGGAGCTCTGCCACACTCAGGCACCCCTGGTCCTTCTGTGACCCCACAGGTCCTGAGAGCACACTGTCCCTGTGAGGGTTCCCCCCACTCCTACTCTGCTTAGCCTCTGGAGTGATGGCCCTCAGTTGGGCAGACTTCTAAAAGTTCTGATTTTGTGCTCGCTGTTCTACCACTCTACTGGTAGCCGGCCCCTCCTCCTGAGGTCCATCTTCCCAAATACTGTCTCAGATTCACTTCACACATCACTTCCTACCTTCCAGAAAGTGGTCAATTTTCTGTTCCTAGAGTTGCTGCTATTCTTCTCGTCAGTCTCCTGTTGAGTTTGCAGGTGTTCAGAATGGCTTGATAACTATCCATCTGAACTCCTGGGACCAGATGAACTTTAAGTCTTCTTCTCCTCTGCCATCTTGCTCAACAATAGACTACTTAATATTCTTTTTTTTTAATATATTTATTTTTTTCAGCGTAACAGTATTCATTGTTTTTGCACCACAGCCAGTGCTCCATGCAATCCATGCCCTCTCTAATGCCCACCACCTGGTCCCCCCAACCTCCCACCCCCTTGCCCCTTCAAAACCCTCAGATTGTTTTTCAGAGTGATTCACCTCCCCTTCCAATTTCCCCCAACTCCCTTCTCCTCTCTATCTCCCCTTGTCCTCAATGCTATTTGTTATGCTCCACAAATAAGTAAAACCATATGATAATTGACTCTCTCTGCTTGACTTATTTCACTCAGCATAATCTCTTCCAGTCCCATCCATGTTGCTACAAAAGTTGGGTATTCATCCTTTCTGATGGAGGCATAATACTCCCTAGTGTATATGGACAACATCTTCCTTATCCATTTGTCTGTTAAAGGGCATCTTGGTTCTTTCCACAGTTTGGCGACCATGGCCATTGCTGCTATAAACATTGGGGTACAGATGGCCCTTCTTTTCACTACATCTGTGTCTTTGGGATAAATACCCAGTGACTACTTAATATTCTTAATGCTGAAGTTTATTTATTGACTTGAATGTTCCTAAAGGCCTGTCCCTCCGTTTGATTGTATTACTACAGACTTTGCTTGTAATATCTCAGATGGCTAATTTCTTCTTGTCATGAAGATCTAGGAGATAAGTGGATTGCTTGACTATGGATCTCTCACTATATATAAAGAGGGACCAGGGAATTCTAATCCTACATCACTGCCTTCATTGAGAACTCTGTATCCCTTCATGGGTCTGTCTTGCAACAGGGATTCTGTATGACATTTCCATTAGGTAGATGTGGATCAGAAACAATATGGATAAAAACACAGCTGAGTATTGGGTTATTTAATTATCCAAGACCCTTCCTGGCAATTCTTCTTCCCATAGCTCATTCACAAATCTTACCCATACAATTTAAATGCCAGCCATTCAGCCACATAACAATCATTTGTTGGTGAATATAATGGCAGAGAAGGGGAACCCTCATCAGAGGCACATCCCAGGGATCATGCCAGGCAAAAAAGTCCAGTAGGAGAGCCCTGGATCTGTAGAGCACTTGCAGGCATCCATATAGTGAGGTAGCTTTTCTTCTTTATGCCCAATGAGCTCAGCCAATGACTCAATTCAGCAATTATCCTTTTCAGTCTAAAGACTAGGGGAGGATATTTTCAAAATTAACAGTAAAATGGTTGCTCCTGCCCTTCCTTCAATAGAGAAAAGGAAGAATTCATCCCATCACATCTTTTTTGCTTTCTTAATTCACAGGAGAAAATCATTTTTCTCATTTCTATCCCCATTCTTTCTGTGACACTGTTGCTATGTCACTTGACTTCTTTCTGCCTCAGGTTTCTCATTTGCAAGTGGAGATAATGATGTCTAACATCTACCTGTTCACTGAGATATCCTTGCAATTAATAGGGGTGTCAGGACAATGTTACATGGAGAACACTAGAGAAAGATTCTACAAGAGAAATCCATGTATCATTTTTATTAATCACATGAAACTGAGTTGCCAGAAATCTTAGAGTAAGAATCATTTTGTATCCAGGTGCTGGATCTGTACACTTTGTAGGGTAGTCTGGATTATCTTCTTCCAACTCAAGTTGAACATTGTCACAGTTCCTAAATGGTGTGGAGAACAACATACTCCTTTTCCAAAAGGCTTAATATTACCTTGACACAGCAAGAAGAAAAGAGCATGCAAGTCCCACAGAATGATTAGAACTCTTTAATCTTGGAGGGATGGTCTTTGTATCAATTATATTTTAAGCCTTGTGTGTGATGAACTGTATTCTCAGTCACTAAACCCTCATTTACTGGCTTTAACAATCTGCAGAAAGTTAGTGAAAAGCAATGCCTGGTTCATAGATGAAATAGTGTTAGAGCATTGATGATGTCTGGCTTCTTTTCTTTGGGGAGGGAAATCCCCTTCTAAATTCTTAAAATAGCAGTTGGCTTTCATTAAGTCTATTCAGAGTTAAGGGTCTGAGGATCTTGAGTGACCCTTTCTTTGGGAATGGGGCACATTTTAATAGGCTTTTTCCTGTCTGCGGTTTCTGAAAGATTTAGCCTCTGGCAGTCTCCTGAATTGCTGGGATTTGTAAAGGAAAGGATTGATTACATGCTTCTAATTCTTTCTCTTTCTTTAATTTTTTTTCCCCCATCTCAAACAAAGAAGGAGAAAGATGTTCTGGGTCTCCCTCTATTGAAATATAGTTGGCCTTAAGGGCAGATATTTTAGCATTGAACTTTTATTAACTTCTTCTGGGTTTGACAAAGTTTCTTCTTTGCTGCTTCCTAAATATGAGGCTAAAAAGCAGTTATTTGCCAAGCTTGTTTCCTAGCACTTTAAGCAGTAAACAGAAAACAAAGTTTACTTTTTGTGTGTGTGTGTGTCTTTCTCAATTGAATTGCATCTGAAGTCTCTATCTGAAAAGATAAATTTAATACAGACCTTAACATATGCTGTTCACTCTGATGGGAACATTTACCCCTGCCCTACCTTCTTTCTTGTCTTCCCATCATTGTTCCTTCTCTCCCTTCCTCTAGCATCAATTTTCTCCTGGATAATTTATACTCCTTCCTCCAGAAAGCCCTCTTAAATAGTCCCACAGACTACCTAGCTCTTGCTTATCTCAGGGTAGATAGCACTCTATGAAAATTAGTCATGTATTTGCATGTATTCCCTGCTACACCTTAAGCTTAACTAGGACAGAGGCTCTTGGTTTTGTACACTTATATTCCCTTATACTTAGTGCAGTGACTGGGTCCTAATAAAAATTCAATTAATATTTGTCAAATGTATGAATTAATTAATAACATTTGAAGGAATATAAAAGCATCATTAATATTTCCTTGTGCCAGGTATTGAGCTCAATGCTTCATAAGCATTAGCTTAATAAATACTCATAACTCTCCATGCTATCTTTTTTAAGCAGATAAAGACAAAAAGGCTTAAAGAGATTAAGCAATTGTGATACAGATGGTAAGTGACAGACTAGGGTTATTACCCATATTTTGCAGTTAACTAGATCCATAGTTATCTAAAACATAGGGATGTTTAGTCATTTAGTCCCACAGACCAGGAGCAGCTCTAATTAAATAACAAAGCAGTATTTATTAGATTGCCTTACCAAGGAAGGCATATATTATAGAATTCATAGCAGAATTTAAAAGGTAGTTTTCACTTAATATTGAAAAATTCAGTGGCATTTAGTAATATAAAAGCTACTTTTTTTCTTTTTTCTTTTTTTGCTCAAGACTGCTGTTCTACAAGTCGCTTACCTAGCTGTTTTGTGCTGTAATTCTTTGTATGCTAGTCACTAAAGCCTGTCCAAAAACACAGTGAAGACAGTGAGAAAAAAAAGATATGATCAGTTGTTTGACTGCTCTGATTTTCTAATTTACTCAGGTGAAAAGTTAGCCAAACAAACTGATTTTGCAATGTAGACATAGCCCAAGACTATCTGATGATTCTTTGGAAAAAAATATAATCCCCTGAAATTCTAATGATTTCTAGTCACTACTGACTATGTAGATTTGAACCAATACCTGCTTTTTCTGAATTGATTGATTTTCCTTCTCACAGGCAACATTTTTATTTTCTAACCTGCAGCATTTCTGTGCCTGACTAGAATATTTTTGCATTTGATTAATGCTTTCATTTGACTTTCAATGAGGTCTCAAAACAGTTTGGCTTGTCACAGTCAAATTATTTAAATATCCTCTGAAAAGAGTATGTGGGAACTAAAATCAGATTCATGTGAACCTGAAAAACCAGTGGTGACATTCCCTGAACTTGTTATATTTTTATGTCTAAATTAATCATTTCACAATTTTGCTTTATGTTGATGATAAGCTTCTTAAATACAGTGATTATTTGATGCCTTAATGGAAAATTTTTAATTTTTAGCTGACCCAGAAGTTGGGGTCCTCTCTGGCAAGGATTTATGTTTTTGTTTTTGTTTTGTTTTTAATATACTTTGTGGTTTCAGCAGCACAAATGTATTATGCCTTCTATTTATATATTTTTTTTCAAAGTTCCTTTGGTTTCTTTAATACAAATATCTAAGCCATCCTTTCATTTTCATTTCATTTTCATTCCAGCTACTTTTCATTCTTAATTGAATGGAATTTTCACAACCATGTTTTCAAATACGGTCAACATTTTCTATCTCTGTTCAGCTTATGCCATGTGAAAGAAAACACACATAAAATCATATATACCATAAGATCTCATTTATATACAATTTTAGAAAATGCAAAGTAATCTCTAGCATCAAAATTCAGACCAGTGGTTTCCTAGGGCTGGGCTAAGAGAGGAATGAATTGCAAAGGGAGTTAAGAATCTTGTTGGGGTGACAGAAATACTTTGTATCTTGATTCCACAGAAGTATATGTCCACAAGTTAGCTGTCCACAAATGTTAGCATTTAGTCAAAGGACCCTAGACATTTACAGGAAAGGAGATGAGAAAGAATCTTTGAGACTCTACACTTACGCTCTATTCACTCTTGCTGGTAATGGTCTTAATGCGTACAGTATTCAGTGCTGGGATCTACTCCTCAGCCAGATGTGAAAGTGTGTACCTTGAATGGCAAAGAAAAGGCCCAGGTTGTTTATATATCATCAGAAAACTGGTGGGTTGGAGACATTAGACATCAAAAATTGCAAACTAGCGAGCACAACATCTGAAACAAAAAAAGCTACCGTAATATCACCAAGTTGATTAAAAGCAGTGTGCTGCTAGATATGCAGCATGAAACTGTGGATCATGAGGATGCAGCTATCTTCTAGATGTCGTTCACAGGAGGAAATCTATGGAATCTAATGAACATTGATGCTGTGACTCAGAAAAGATACAATGAATTAATTAATTTATAATCAAGATCACAGAAGTGAGATAGCATAAACAACACAACTCATGTGCCAGAAATACAAAATTAGATTCCCTCTTCAAAATGAGAATTGTAGAGCATCTCTATATACATCTCAACAGATGAGACGTATATAACTGGTCAAATAACTGGTCTGTGGAAAATGTTCCCCTTGAACTTTGGTCAAAGGCCAGTTTAGCCCAAATTCCGAAAATTGGATCGGACAATCCAAATTTAGTTGGCAGAAGGAAATGAGCAATGTACAGCCTTTGACAATGAACAACACAGTGAAGGTATTTGTGATAGAGTTATTTTTTTTTCTTGATGACTGTAAATGATTCAGAAAGGCATAGATCAGCTGGTTTTCATTTGAGCAGTGACTTATTTTTCTAAATTTACCTGAATACTAAGCCTTTGTACTTATTGTTAGGGCAAGGCAGTTTTAGCCATTTCAGAGAGCCACTTTTTACTGATAAATGGTAAAATTTCTATAGAAAAGCTACCCAGTATATGTCATCTATATGTATTCTTTTAATCTAGCAGACACATTTAACAAATAGTTTTTGCTGCAAAAACAAACAAGCACTGAAGGAAGGTGGATTCTCTTGCTCAATAATCTTTTACCTCCTTTGTTTAGATATCTCCACAATTGAAGATTACAAATACCTTATATTTGTTTCTATTTTGCTTCATATTTTTCAGAATATCTTAAGGAAAATTATGTTTGTTTGTTTGTTTGTTCTTACAGGAGTGAGAACTATGGAGAGTATACTCTAGCTGAAAGAAACAAAAAAGAGCAAATAAATTAACCAAATTTAAAATTTTGTTTTGAGCATTTGATGAACAAAGTGCTGTTATAGTCATAGATTGACCAAATGCTTGTATAATCAGAAAGTTTACAAAACTTTATACATAAGAAGTTTTCACTTCGGAGGTGAACTCTCAGAACTGGAATTTGTTACAAAAAAGAAAACTGTTGAGACTTCTAGAACTGAAGCTCTTCTCCCAAAAGTTTGGCTTGGCTTGTCTACACTAGTTTTCAGTATCATTTCTTATAAAATAAGTTTCTCTAGGCTTTGGTTAACAATACAGCAACTAAGAATTGCTATATCAGTTTTAAGAGTCATGGTAGTATAAAAGAGAATGCATCCCAGGAATGGCAAAAAGACTGTGTGCTCTCTCTCTCTCTCTCTTTTTTAAATATTTTATTTATTTATTTGACTGACAGAGATCATAAGAAAGCAGAGAGGCAGGCAGAGAGAGAGGGGGAAGCAGGCTCCCCGCAGAGCAGAGAGCCCAATGCAGGGCTCTATCCCAGGACCTTGAGATCATGACCTGAGCCAAAGGCAGAGGCTTAACCCACTGAGCCACCTAGGCACCCCAAGACTTGTGATTTCAAGTCAGAAATATTAAGGCTTAATCCAAGCCCTGCTACTCCATAATGCTGTAATGGTTGACAAATTATTTCTAAATAATTATTTTCTTCATTTATAAAATAGGAATGATATCTACCTCATAGCAGTGTCTGGCATATAGTAGACATTCAATAAATGTTAGTTCTTTGTCTCTTCACCTAAAATGGCTCCAGGACCATTTGAAACATACTTACATATATGTTATCAAAGTTCCAACTCTCCTATCTTTGCTGCAAATAAGGGTTGCAAAGAGTAATTCAAAGGAAAAATGCTTAGTAATTATTTCTCTGCCTTCCCATTCTCCCACTCAACAAAAATTCTTCATCCTGATGATAATGTGCTTTCTTTAATTCACTAATTATCCTGAGAAAGAAAAAGAAAAAGAGAGAAGAAGAGGAGGAAGAAGAAAACATGCAGAAAGAATGGCACCGCAAAGAAAGTAGTAGCCCAAAGGTCAATAGTAAAAACATACCTTCTAACAGTCAGAGCCTCTCAAGTAATCTCCCTCTCCTCTCCTCCCCTCTCTTCTCTTCTGAGATATCAGTCCTTGCCTTAACTTAGCAACCTGAGATCTGGTTAGGTAAAAAGGAAATATTGTATCACAGAAAATCATTTATACATAGATAATTAAAAATTGACACTATTCTACTTTTGTAATTTTTTTTAAATCATAGCTTAGTTCTTCTGACTTTCTGGGGAAAAAAAAGAATGAGGGAGATGGTTCTCATATTTCAGGGTATTTTATGATTTTATTTTGACCCTTGGAAAATCTACCATCATATCATAAGCACAGAATCCCATTCTATACTTCCACATTGCCCTGGGACACATCTCTCAGGGATGTCTGTCTGTCTCCAGTCTTTCAAGTGGGATAACCACTAGAAATCTAGGAAAGTGCAAGAGCTATCCTTCTTGCTAGGAATTCTTATTTACTGTCTATCATATCTGCATGCTACCTGCAGCAGGCAGTTAATGCAAACTTTAACCTTCCTCAAAGCACCCATAACTCTGTGTGTACATTGTTGGTTGGAGAGTATATGCTGTATTTCACTGTTAGCTAACAGGCAAGGGGATGGACTGCAGACTCAGAACATCATTAGATAAATGATCATCATTTATCATTAGATAAATGTAAAAAACAATAACAACAAACAAACATACAAACATGCAGAAAGAATGGCACCGTTATGTTATAGAGAGTGACTCAATACAGGAGCATTTGACATAGGTTGGGAGAAAGTTAAAACAGTTCAGATCAGAAGTAATAAGGGTCTGAACTGAGACAGTAGCAATGAGAAAGTAACAGAATGTAAGGATTATAGACTATGGTAGAGGTGAAATTGACTGGATCTGGTAACTAGTCCAAATCAAAAGTAAAGAAGAAAAAAGGATTGAAAAATACCAAGATTTCAGTCAGGGTAAATGGTGATACACGCAACAAGATGCAAAGATCGAAACTGACTTCAACCATGTGTGTTTGAAACACTAGTGAAGTAATCATGTTTACTTTATGGGAAATTGTGAGGAGTATGGAATAGGGCATTTAGAAAATCCCTGAATATTACTTTCCTTTGGACACGTTCTCTAATCCACCTGTCCTCTTAGATGAGGCTAGGTATTTCCTTTCTGTTCTGTAAAAGCACTTTCTTCCTTCCTAACACTTACTTCTGTTTAATCAGAATTGCCTTTTTCATTTTGTCACCTCAGATAGACTATAGGTTTAGTGAGGGCAGTGCTTATGACCATTCTGCTTACCTTAGTACTATTAAACTAAGCATAAATCCTAATAAATAATAAATGCTCAAAACCTTTTTTTTGAATGACTAGTAGTGCCTTGGAATCTTTGGAAGTTATGAAGCACTAATTGTTTATTTCAAAGAAGTGACAGCAATGGCTCTGGGATTAATTGACTTTATATATAGAGTCCCAACAGAAGCAGCAGTGGGAGGAACTGCTGATACAGGATGAGAAGCTTTTAGAGAAAGGAGAAAAGAATAGTCACAAGGATAAGGGAAAAAGGGTGGAATTAGAAGTAACATGTCAGAAATATCAGGCACCTCAAAAAGTCCAGGATGTCTAGGGAGAAAACAACAATACCAGCAGAGACCTTTGAAAAGTAATGGACAGTGGAGAGCATGAGCCGAGCAAAAATAGAGGATGTCCATGATTACTTCAAAACTAAATAGAACAAGTTTAAGAAGAATGAGGAGGGCTTTGCAATGAGCCCTATAACCGCTGGATTCTTTAATTCAGTGTTTACCTAAAAGGATATGTTTCAGAATTCTAGTACCTCCTACTTTTAAAGATAGAGAAAATACATTAGAAGTTCTGTAATGATTGTTCAATTTCAATGACATATTCCACCACCTTCTTTGCCAATTTACAACTTACTTATTAACATTCCAAGGGAAATATTCCTTGAGATACATTTTGAGATATGCTGCTCTGATTCTGTATCTAGAAACACATTTATATTCTCTAATTTTAAAGGTGTAGTAGTGGGTACTGTCCCTGTTTGTCAGAAATCTTCCTGATCCAGATGACTGTCGAGGTGATATGTTTTTTGAGTTCCATCGAAGTGCATCTTATAGTGAGAACATTATACATTGACTTTCCTTTATTCAACCAACACTTACTGTATACCTACTGTGTACCAGGTACGATGCTCAGTGCTGACGATACAAGACTAAACAACATGGCAAAGGTTCCTCCTGCTCTTGTGAAGCATACAGATTAGATGTGCGTGAGGGGAGCTAAGACAAATAAGCAAAATAATTTTGGATAATTAAAAATGTGCTATAAAATGTGTAGTTGTGATGACCAAGTGAAAAATCCCTGAATTGGAATGAAGTATACATGACATGCATATATATCATACACACACACACACACACACACACACACACAGAGGAAGAAGATCAGGGTGACTGACGCATACTGTATACTAGAGTGACAGAAGATAAAATCTCAGTTGAACAAGAACCAGTTCATATATGGCACACGGACCACTTGGGAGTTCAAATTCTATTTTGAATGTGATAGTAAGCCACTGAGGTGTTCAAGCAGGAGAGAAACATGATCTGATTTATTTATTTATTCATTCAACAAATATTTACAGAGCATATACTATGTGCCAGTTCTTTGGCACTGGAGATACTACGGTTACCAAAACAGATCCTGTCTTTATGAAGACTATGTCTTAGTTAGTAAATGCTTTTAACATAGACTATTCTAAATGTAATGGAGAGAATGAGCTAATATGGGGCAGGAGTAGAAGCAGAGAGAGCAGTCAAGAGTCTGTGATGGGTTCCAGGAGAGGAATGAAAGTGAACCAGGCTAGAATGCTTACAGTGAGATGGAGAGAAGTCAGTAGCTTTGATATTTTTTATAGGTACAGTCTGTTAGGTTGTGGCTGGATACCTTTGAGAGATGATGGAAAAAGAAAACCTCAATAGACACAGATGCCATTTTTTTTTTTTGAGATGTTTTTTGGAAAACAGCTTTCGGGAAACAGAAATCAAGAGATCTTTTGTGGCCATTTTAAATATGAGCAGCCTATTTAAGAAAAGACATTAAGAAGTTGCACCTGTTGTGATGAGCACTTGGTGTTAAACGCAGCTGATGAACCACTGAACACTACACCAAAAACTAGATATGTATTATATGTTGGCTAACAGAATTTAAATAGAAAAAAGAAGTCTGTTGCAAATGAAAATCTAAAGCTCAGGAAACCATCAGTTCAACTATGAGTTAGATGCAGTTTTTATTCCATTTTACCATTAAGGAAATTGAAGCACAGAGACATTAAATAACTAGCCTCAGAGTTACTGACAGTGCTGGGATTTGAACCTAGACTGAACCGAGGCTGACTCCAGGACTGAGTCTTTACTACTTCACTGTGCTGCTTTTCTAAAACCTTAGGGGGCATATGAGAGGCAGGGGAGTGAAGATAAATTTTTCAAGAGGTTTTGAAGAGGGAAAGGGGGAAACTGGATTGTAACTAGAGGGATCTGTGGGCCAGGGAATGCTTTTAAAGATGGGTCTTACTAGAGCATGTGTGCATGCTGATGGAATAATCTGGTAAGAGGAAAAAATTGATGTTGCAGGTTAGAAGCATCAAATTGTATGAACAAAGTCCTTGCACTTGGCTCAGGGCCTGGCAGCAGTCAGGACTCAGTATGAGTCTGCTGAATTACAATAAGTTTCTTAAACCTGACAACTAAAAGAAGTGGGATTTAACCCCAATCTCTGAATCCTCTGTACTTCTCAGGCCACTAGACCGTGCTGTCTCATAGCCCTTAGTCTAGTCTAGTTCTCATCTAAAAAGTCATTTCCCTCTGGTTCTATGACTAGCCCCACTGTTTTAGATGCAGAAGCCCCTGATTCAATTTCTTGCAGGAATGGATTCTCCACAAATAAGGATAATCCTCCATTTCATGTTTACTCACTTGGTTGACTTCCTCTATTCCACACTCTTTCCACAACAGGCTTTGCAGTTTCTGTTTTCTGAGACATTCAAATAAATGTGAGTTGGTATTAAGTCCAAGTACATCCTGAAATGCATAATTTTCCCCCTTTATCATTTTTGAAACAAATGGAAAAATTACAAAGGAATGACATTAATGAGATGTTTAATTTGAGGCTTTAATTTTGCAAATGTTGGGAAGCATAATTAAGATTCAGGCAGAACATAAGGGTCTTCAGGAATACAAAACAAACTATATTTTGCATCTAGAATTTTGGGAACATTTTCTGCTCAAACACAAACCTCTTATAGCTGTGTTCCTTTGTTCCACAAGCACCCTGGGCACTGTGAAGAAACAAAACATGTAGTCCTCACAAAGGTGGCAAATAAATAATCAGCATGGCTGTTATTGTGACAATTAGCAGAAAACAATGTGCTGGGGAGGGGTTGAGGTGAAGGTGAAAGGGAGTGGGCACTGGTTTTATATTTCCTTTATTCTCAGAATCGCAGGGCAAGCTTCATTTTCATTCCAGATGATATCTCAGGTAATTAAAACAGTGAGGAGAAAAAGGAATAATGAATTAGAAGGGGATACAGATAGGGTGATAAAGGTTTCTGGGAAAAGGTAAGCAAGAAAAGCATTTGAAAGCTTAAGAAAAAAAAAATCACATATTATTGAAAACAAAAAACAAAAACAAAACCTTACACAGCCACAGTTTATCTGTCAAAAAGGAGGAAGAAAAGAAAGTGAGTTTAAACGGTAGAGAGAGAGCTGCTGGTTTTCAAGTATCTGAAATGGCTATTTCACACCTAGAAATAGAAATTAATTTCCCAGACAATCTCTATCTCTTAGACTGTGTCTAAACACAGAAGTCATTTTGAACAAAAAAGTAAGGTGAGTCAGGTAACAAATACTCATAAAATTGCTATTTCTACTTCTGTTGGAATAGTATTATACACAGTAAAAACAGTAAAAGTATATTGATTGATTTGTGAATTCATTTCATTATTAGGTTGAACCATATGAAGTTGTCCTTCTTTGGTTAAAATGGTTGCAAATCACCAATATCATGTAATTCAAGGTGATATCATTAAACTAATGGAGAAAATTTCTCTTGTGTTTGAAATCAATCGATATATATTTACCAAACATGGGGTATAAATTCAGGACTGGAGCAGATGTTGTAAATCAGTGAACACAAAGATTCTGAATATGACAATTTGTTTGGTTTGAAAGGTTTTGCAGACCTCAAGGGATGCTATTAGATGTTTAGAGTCTATCAAGGGAGAGAATGCATAACCAAGCTGGTCTAAAGTCAATAACACTTTATGCATAACCAAGCTGGTCTAAAGTCAATAACACTTTTTTTCTGTATTTTATTTATTATAGTAGTATTGCATATATTTGAAAAATAACAACATATGTATAAATAGTATATATGTGCATATACACACACACACATATATACGTGTGTGTAGTACATATATATTTTATCTCTAGACAAAGCTTAGTGCAAATTTAGATTGTTAAAAACTATACTAGACAGGACTTTTAAAGTTGCAAGTGGCAGGAAAACCACTCAAACTGGCCCAAGAAAAACAGAAAAAGATCTTCACTTACATAACTGAAAAGTTCAGCAGATGTGTTTTAAAACACAGCTAGGTCTAAGATTCCAAATGATACCATCAAAGCTTGGTCTTTCTCCATCTCTAGGCTTTTTCTCTTTTTAATTTTATTATTCACTTGGTTTTTATTCTCCAACTGGTGGTCACTGTTGCAGTGCGATGAGGTCTTCTACTTTCACATTACCAACACTGTCCTGGAATTGTGTATTAAAATTCCTAAGCTTATCACTAAGATAGAATGTGATGTTCTGATTGGCTAGATAATTCATAAACCACTCCTAGAATCTTAAATCTACACGAACCTTGTGAAATAAGTGAGGAGGGGGACTCCCCATAGAAAATAAAGAAGTATGAGTATACGCTGAACCAGCAAAAATAACAGTTTGCCAACTGTGTAATCCCATGAAATAACCATTGTCATCCGGAGAACCACGGCACATGGATAGGATAGCACTGCTGTAAAGATTATACAATGAAAGATATGTATCCTCACCTTGTTCTTACAACTTATTATTGGCTTATTCATTTATTCAGCAAGAACTGAGAGTCTTCTGCAAATGATTTTTTTTGTACTAGGGGATTCAAATTTAACTAAGACATAGCTTCCACCCTCCAGGAGCTCCAAACCTAATGGGAAAACAAAATTGCCGAGTGATAAACCAAGTACTACGAAAGTACAGAGGAAAATGTAACCAACTGTACAAAGAATGTTAAAGAGATCAGAGGCACAATGATACTTGAACGAGGACTTAATGGAGTAAGAATTTTCAGCCAGAGTGAAAAAATAAAAAATAAAAACAGCAATGACTAAAATACCGAAATAATTACTGCTGTTGAGCTGATAGAGGAAACTCATGAGGGAGTTTCTCATGAGCTGATAGAGGAAACTCATACCACAGGCATAAACACCAATAGGGTGAGGGGGGTAGGCCCAGTTTAAAGTTTAGAGAAAAATTCTATGCAACATTTCAGAGCACTGTTTGAGAGCGTTTGATTCTCAAGAGCTATTTAGTAAGCGGTGATACAATTAAAAAGGAAGAAAAAGAAAGAGTCCACCAATGACTTTAGGTGAGAGAGAAAGGAATGGGAAGAAATTCAGATTATTGCAGTGATGTCTTTGGGAGCAGAGAAATGAACAATTTCTACATCTTGGTTTATAAGGAAAAAGAAGACATCAGAAATATTTTGTATGATTCTTACAATCCAAAGAGACCTAACCTTTGTAGCACCTAGAAGTAGGATGTCAAGAATATTAAATAAGTTTTAGAGTCTTAAATTCAAGGTTCATTTTCTTACTTTTCAAAATTAACAATGAGCCTTATTCTAAAAGGCAGTTTTTAGGTAGCTATTATGTACTGGCAAGGGGAATGAGTGAGCATAGCCTCTGTAAGTTTTTTTCTTCTATATAGATAATAGATTTGATAAAAACATGGGTATATTTCTTTCTATAACTCATTCAAATCCATATGTATACATACATATTACACACTGAATGTCAAATTTGGGTGATTCTCCAGGTCACAGCAATTTTAATACTTTATACATTTCTTTGTGATGAGCTTAAGAAAAGGTCTTTTGAATGCATTCACAGTGGGAAGAAAGATTTTTTAAAAACTTTATTTATCAATTTTGGTACTTAACTATATAATTCAGCCCTTTGTTATTCACAAGTGGTATTGAATCTTTAATAACACTATCAATGAAAAGGCATGTACCTGTCTGCATTTTGTAACAAAAAGGAAAATATATAAATAGCTTGCCATTGTTTGGTAAATTCTACTGCTCAGTTATGGGGAAGCTAAATAATCCATAGTCCATGTGAACAAGTTAGAAAAGAGCCTTTAATGAGCTACAAAGGGAAGTATTTTCAGAGTACTATCCTCATTTTCATAAATGTTGCTGGAGAGGCAATTGCTCAAATATAATTCTCCCATTAGGAGGTTAAGAGAGATAATAACAGCTTAACACAGAAGGAAATAACAAAAGAAATAAGATGTCAAATATGATCAGATATGTCTTTGCCATATAAATTCAAACAATAAAATTGCTATATAATTATTTCAAAACTCTGCTTACTTTATTTTTCAATATTAAATTCTTCAAGCAAGGGTCTGCCAATATCTCTGGGCTTTGGATCACCCATAGTATTTGCATCAGGAGGGGAGATCATTATTTTAAGAGGGGAAAAAGGCAATTTCAGATCTATGCTTATTATTGCCATCCTAAATGATATTCATAGAAATGATACAAAGTTTAGAGCTGTATATGTGGAACATCAAATGAAAAACTCTAGTTGGAATAATATGAGTAGTTTCATCCTTCATATTTTTAAAATTTATTTCTTTGTTTTTCAATAGCTAACTTTTGTTCCATCATAAAGTTATCCAAGTGTAGATAAATGAAAGTAGCATTCAGTCAAATGACCTGACTGCTTATATCAACTCTTGACAGTAATTATGTGACTCTTGGAAATGATGGAGTGGTGCAGTAATAAGATGATATTTCAGTAGACAACCCAGGAGGCCTAAAGCCTGCGTTGATGGTGAATATACTGCTCTTCCTTTAGAAGTCCTTGAGGAAAATTAATGTACAGAGAACTATGACAAAGTAAGGAATGGTAAGGAATTATTCATTCAGAATTTGGACCCAAAACCCACTGAAAAATTGGTTTCTGTTCCGTACCTTATGGAAGACTCGTTTTGTTTTTTTTTTCCCCTTATTCTAGAGATACACTAGAGTCTTGACCAATTGCAGGTAAGATGCAAAGTAAGACCTCTAACCATTCCTGTTCCTAACCATTAGGTTAGGCCTCTAATCATTCCCCGTTCCTGATGTAGAATACCATGAATTAGTCTTCCCTGTTTTTTTT
This sequence comes from Mustela erminea, assembly GCF_009829155.1. NCBI lineage: Eukaryota > Metazoa > Chordata > Mammalia > Carnivora > Mustelidae > Mustela > Mustela erminea. The sequence goes on along the minus strand of NC_045623.1, from coordinate 48,052,684 downwards.
AAATTTTATATATGTAGATTCATAGACACTTTTATATCTGGCTTTTTATGCTTACATTCTTTTTGTGAATCCATCCATTTAAAACACTCTATAGTATTCCATTCAGCAAATACATTTATTTTTCCATTTTACTACTGATGGATATTTGAGCTATTTTCATAGTAAGAATGTCTTCCTCTGAACATTCCTTACATGTCTTTTGGTGGTCAAACATATGCACTTCTGTTGCTTGTTTATTTAGAAATGGCACAGAAAGATTCTCAAAGAGGGAAATTAATTCCCCAGTTTTGGGCTCATCTTGGTAGGTTTTCTTCTCCTGATATGTTCCTTAATTCTGCACTCTTTTTTAGCTGTTCTGTGCTTTAAAATAATTTTTTTTAACATTTTCTTTAGTTTCTTGCAGAATGAGGTTCAATTTGCCATTACCAAAACTGGAACTCTCAAGGCACACCCTCTTTACTGATTTTAACTTATCAACATCAAGTTTCAGGTTCAATTCCATGTAGAAAATATGATTATATTTTGTTCTGAATTTTCTTAGTTCAGAAGTAGCATTTATTTTTCTTCTCTTCTGTATTACCATCAAATTTGGATACCACATTGTTAACTCAATTAAGCATGGCTGAACATATAGTAGGATTCAATAAACATTTGATCAGTAGATTCAAAACAACATCAAGTTGCCACAAGGAAGAAAGAACATATTACTGGCTATAGCTACCAAAACATCTATATGAAAAGCGAAAATAAATTAGTGGCTTTGTTTATACAATGCCAAATATTTAGATTTGGGGAGATTCCCAAATAATCTACTAGGTTTTCATTCTTATATGAATCTTTGGCATCATGTGCACAACCACATGGAAACTGTGTTCCTTGTTAAGAATTTTTCTACATAGTTAATGAGGAACATAGTTTGAAGACTTAGCTGAAGTCCATGCTAATCACATTACCATGGATAATGAAGAGTAAGCTGAGTGTTTGTTTTTAAAGTTCTACTTCCTGTGCTTCATTTTGCCTACATACTGTTCTCATTACCATCGTTTGAGTAAGGAATTAAAACTTCTCAATCTTCTTTATGTGTTTTCTGCTTAGAAATGTATGTCAGTGAAAAACCTGCTCCCCACACTAATTTCCTACTATTTGAGTTAGATCAACTACTTCCAACCTATGCTTAAACCTCAGCTCTGGTTCTAAGTCAGAATATTTCGATGAGGATTATAATAAAATAATGCATCTCATGTAGGAACAAGAGGTAATGCATATCAGAATCACCTGGAAAGACTTTATTAAATAAGAATTCTTGTTCCCATTTCTTTTATCATTCCTAAGGATGTATCAAAATCTACCCCTCCCATCATCCACTAGCCTATTGACTTACCACCTTAGGAAATACCGGTTCAGTAGAGCAGTCTTATTTCCTTTTGTTTCCCTATGACTACTGCTCTGTCTCTCTATGCCTGTTCAATTCCGTCTGGATTCGTAACTTAACTTTTCATATCCAGTGTCTCTTAGCTTTGTACCTTCTTCCCAGCAACTTGATCTCTTAGATAATTGACACTGCTTGCTAAAATCTAAGTTCCCCATCTAAAACTTTGTGTTTCTAACAAGTTCCTAGGTGAGACTGATGCTTCTGGTTTGGGAATCATACACTGAGAACCACTAACTGATGGTGATCCCCCAGACTTTGGATTCATTCTACCTAAGTTCAGTTCCCTATGTTTTATCCCCTATCTGAATCTCCAGTGTTATTAGTTCTAATTCTTATATGTATTTATAACTACTCTTCCCCTACTAACTGAATTCCTGGTTCTGACTCTGGTTTTTTCAAACCCTAAAGAACGAGAGTTCTGTTAACTGATTTGATTGATTGAATGATTAATTAGTTCATTTATTCATTCCATCATTCATTACATATTTAATGCCTTGTATGTGATAGTCATTGTCTAAGCAAAGTGAAAAAGGTCCATTCGGTATTATTAAGGAGCTTATAGTTTAAGAAAGAGAGATCGAGTAAGCTGATAATGCCAATACAATAACACTAAGTATAATGATAGTGTTAAGCGCTGGATTCCATAAAAATGCAAAGATGAGAGATCTAGCCCTGACTACATGTGGGCAGAGAAGGTTTGTAGAAAGAGAAGGTGCCTAAGTTGAGCCCTGAATTACGAGTTGGGTTATCCCACTGATGAATAAAGACAAGGCACTCAGAGAAGCTGGAGTGTACACAAATAGCTGTGAAGAACATAAGGATCTCAGTGTGATTGATGAAAGGTGAAGAGATACAGGTCTTTAAAGTATATGAGGCTGAAGAATTAAGCAAGAACCAAAATATACAGGATTATTTAGGCTAACCAAATGAGTATTGGAACTATGAGGAATCACTGAAAGATTGTAAGCAAATGACTGGGATCCTCTGTATATCTTTAGAATTGGAAAGTGGTAAATAACACTACTCACAGAGAAACAGGCAATGATCTAAGCTAGAGATAATAAAATAAACCAAAATATTGAAAGTCAATAGACATAGAACTATAGACATTTTTACAAACTGTTTATGAAATGATATTTATACAACTTCATGGTATAGAAGATAAAACTGCCTAGGATCCTAGGCAGATCTAACTGGCACACCAAGAGGAAAAATTTAAGAGGCTAGTTAGACAAAAGAATGAGGGTTAAAAAAGATATTTTCCAGGAGTGGAAAGTAAGATACATGATTTCTTATGATCAACTATTGGGTTCCCTGTAAACATCTTTGAGTTTATTAGAATAAGTCAACTGAGGTAGTGTTATTCCCCATGATTTTAAAAACATCAGCAGAGTACTAATCTGAAATTTTTACATCTGAATGTTGACCTTTTACTTACATGAACACTTTCATATTTAGTTCTATTTGTGTATTAGTTTTTGATAACTGGTTGCTGCTGTATACATTACTACAAATTTAGCAACTTAAAACAATATAAACTTATTGCCTGTTCTAAAGTTAAAAATTGGGTTGGCTTGGCTGATTTTCTTGGCAAATACCACCTTCACCCCCAAATGGGTATTGGTCAGCCAGGCTCTTACTGGAAGGCTCTGAGAAGAACCCATTTCCAAAGTCATTTACGTTGTCAGCTGATTCAGTTTTGTGGTTGGAAGGGCTGAAGTTCCTGTTTACTTGCTGGCTATCAGTTGGGAGCTTCTCTTGGGCCCTAGAGATGTCTCTCAAGTCCTAGCATGTTTGCCGTTACATCTCAGAGCCAGCAAGTTGTCACATTGAATCCTTTTCATGCTTGGGATCTCTCTGATTTCTTCTGCCACATCTCTTCTGCCTCCAGAACTAAGAAAGTTCTGTGATTTAGGGCTCAGGCGATTCTATGGTCTGTAACCTTAGTTACATCTACAAAGTCCTTTTTGTCACATATAATTAACATATTCATAGAATGGGGACATCTTGGGCTGTGATTCTGCCTACCACAATTCATATTAAGGTTTTCCATTTACTAAGATAAATAAAAATTATAGTCTAGTGTGAATGGCCTATGCCATTTACCACTGTCATAGAGAATGTTTCTGTTTCTCCCCTATTAGCACAAAGAACCTCCATGAATAGCCCACATCAAGTTAACTGCTAAAAGATTTGTTCCTTGCTGCTTTCTTTCTCCTCCTCTTCCATCACTCCACTTGTCAAACTAGAGTCTTTAGTATAAGTTAAAATATATTTCTGTCAAAACTATCTACAATAAATCAGTTGTTGATCTGAGCTCTTCTTAAGCTAATGAACACACAGGATTAGCATGTACATTTGAAGGCATAACGGTACAGCAAAAGCCAAAGTTAATGGAAGAAGCATTGAAGATTATGGGGCGCCTGGGTGGCTCAGTGGGTTAAGCCTCTGCCTTCGGCTCAGATCATGATCCCAGAGTCCTGGGATCGAGCCCCACATTGGGCTCTCTGCTCAGCAGGGAGCCTGCTTCCTCCTCTCTCTTCTGCCTGCCTCTGCCTGCTTGTGATTTCTGTCTGTCAAATAAATAAGTAAAATCTTTAAAAAAAAAAAAAAAAAGAATCAGTGAAGATTAGTTTGCTCACAGTTTTGCCATCCCCTCCCCATTGAAAGTCGATACTGCATGAAAAATAATTCAACTATTGATGATGTGGTTAATATACACTAGAAAGTCTTCCAGGAGGCTTCATATTTGCATTAACTGGGAACTCCTTGAAAGATGTAATTGTATAATATCTTTTACTGCAACTATGCTGCTTTGCCTTCTAGCAGAGAGTTCTAATATATAATAAGATACATGGAAATGTGATTCTGATACCTAATGTGAAAAGGAAATGTGATGGCAGATATCAATAGGACATTAAATTAGTATTAATTCCTACTAAAATTTTGTTCAGGGAACCATTTTTTTAGGCCTTATGATTAAAGATTTGTCTTTTTGCTTTGGCATAATTGCAAGTTTTGTTGTGTTGTTTTTCTAAAAATACATATTGGAGTAGAGTTTAGGCTTGGATAGTTATGTTTCTTCCTCAAGACTTACACAAATTCTTCATTCTGAAATACTTGAATTATCACAAGTTATTTTCTTTTAGTGTCATAGAAAAGATGGAATCACAGCCATATTGGTGATTTGGAAGAATTCAGCAAGGCAAATGATTATCAGAATATTGTTCCTAACTTTTTTGGCCTTTTCCTAGTTCTTTTTGTTTTAATTTCTGGAAAAGAAGAAACCCATTATCTATGAGCCCAAACCTTGTGATATAAGAGACAGAGACACATGTAGGATGTTAGGGAGAAGAAAAGTGCTATGCCCAAAATTTAAAAATAATAAAAATAATGATTTAAAATTTTTTTCAAAATTGTTCTTTAAATATAGAGAATATTACAATCTAAGTGGAGATGATACCTTCTGATACCAGACAGCTATCCGGTCTCTAATCTCTCTTCCTTCCCTTACTAGAAATTGTACAGGAGGTACAAGATAAACCTATCTTTAGCTCCCAGCCACAGAAGATGTTAGGGCTTGTGCTTCTCTAGATCTGCTATATGCTGATGTAAGGAGACATCACTTACAATGCCCAAATAAGACAAAAAGTAGACTATTTCTCTGCAGGTATATATGCTCATGTTTTTCTCTCTCACTTATCCTCATAGATCACCCTCATAAATGTCAACTATTTTACTCTCTGCTTCAGCCAGTGCTTTGTACCACCATTACCAACCCAACTGGCAACGCAATAACCATTCTTCTCTGGGAGATCTCCAGGTTCCTAGAAAATCCTCCTCTACCACTCGAACAACAAGATGTTTTTCTCTCAAACTCACCACATAGAGCTAGAAATAAGAATCTTACACCTCATAACAACCACTCAATCTTACTTCCTACCAAAAAGTTTTACAAATATATGAGTGGGGTTTTCCGTGCTAAACTGATGACTATTTTAAAGTGTGGCTCACCTTTCTTATGCAGTACTGGCTTTAGAAAGGATGAGAGTGATCACTGAAACTCCTTTACCTCTGCCACATAGACCAGACTAAGTTTTCCATCTTTTTCACCCTCACTTTCTTACTGCATAAAAACTGAAATTAATATCACCATCTTCACATTGTCCCTATAAAAAAACAAATGAAGATATGTTTCTAAAATACCTTCCATACTGCCAAATGTGTAGCAGGTATATACCAAATATTAGTTTTGCTTTAATTCTCTCTTTGTTGTTTTTGTCAGGCTTGCATTCTTATTTTCTCAGTTATTCTCTCTGGGCAGTCTACATCTATGTGACAAATTTTATCCTCTCACAAATCAAGGTCAGGAAAGATAGACACCCTAATTTTGAATTCCCTATTAATCAAGTTAACTCAAGTTAGCCACAAGTCATAGGCCTAGAGGGTTAAATCTTTCTTTTTTAATGTGTCATGATAAACAAATCGAAAGTCAGTGATTCAAATCCAAATGCAACATGGTGTTATATTTTTGAAGTCATTCAGACTAAGGAATAGTTTGAAATTCAACTTGACAGCTTCATACCCCAAGTCTGTAGAAGACATTTTGTGGTATTGTACTTTTTGTAGAAAACTTGTTTCAATTCATCACACATACCCCTTAATTAAAAAAAAAAATCTCTTCATTATATATAAATGTAGAAGACTTCAAGAAATATGACACTTACCTAATGCCTCCAAATAGCCAAAAGAACAAACTGTCTTCTCAGTACCAGAATTAGCTACTACTTCAATGTAAAGAAAATTACATTGGCTTAACACCCTGCAATTTTTAAATATTTTTCCATCCATTATTCATTTGATCTTCTCAATGGCTTATAAGACAGTCAGGAAAGACACATCACAAATTTGCATACCAGGAAGTTGAGGCTAAGAGATGTTATATTGCTTACACAAAATCGTGTAACTAGTCCAGAAACCAGTGTTCAAACCCAAGTCTGGCTAAGGACAGAGCTCAAGCTCCTCACCATTATGACCAGGAGACACCCATAAGACTTTTTATTCAAAATTCAGTGCTCTTTGCTCTGATATTGCAATTTTTGGTCATTATTTTTAAGTATGAGGAAGAGTTCTTTATTGTTTTGGTTTTATTTGAGGTTCTATGCATAACACTTTGTATTATATATGCATAACACTTTCTATAATACGTAACTATTTTATTTCATATTCCTGCTTACATTTATATAGATTTTGCAAGTAATTCTTATTATTCTTTTGTTATTGGCACATAGATAAGTTAGTGTATTCTGAAAGCCAGTAGATGAAGTTGTACCAACATTCCAACTGAGTCAGTGATTCCTAGATAATCTAGGAAACACAGGTTTTATGTAAATACCTCAACCCCTGACTTGGGCTAAAGATGCCTATGCAAAAAGGTAGAGTAAGAATAATTTATTTTTATTGACTTTGTTTATTTTTTGTTTGTTTCAGTTTTTTATTTAAATTCCAGTTAGTCCAGGGTGCCTGGGTAGCCAGTCAGTCAGGCATCTGACTCTTGATTTTGGCTCAGGTCATGATCTCAGGGTCCTGAGATCAAGTCCTACATTGGGCTTCACCCTCAGGACAGAGTCTCCTTGGAATTTCCTCTCTCCCTCTCCATTTTTCCCTTCCCCCTCCACTTTCTCTCTTTCTCAAATAAACAAATAAAATCTTAAATATATACTTACACGTGTGTCTGTGTGTCTGTGTCTGTGTGTGTGTATTTTTTTAATTCCAATTAGTCAGAGAGGTTGCTGTCTGTATTCTCCTCTAGGATTTTGATGGTTTCCTGTCTGACATTTAGGTCTTTCATCCATTTGGAATTTATTTTTGTGTACAGTGTAAGAAAGAGGTCCAGTTTCATTCTCCTACATGTGCCTGTTCAGTTTTCTGAACACCATTTGTTGAAGACACTGTCTTTTCTCCATTGGATATTCTTTCCTGCTTTGCTGAAGATTGGTTAGCCATATAGTTGTTGGTTCATTTCTGGGTTTTCTATTCTGTTTCTGTGCCAGTACCATACTATTTTGATCACTACAGCTTTGTATTATAATTTGGAAGTCTGGAATTGTGATGTCTCCAGCTCTGCTCTTCTTTTTCCATATTGCTTTGGCTATTTGGAGTCTTTTATGGTTCCATACAAATTTTAGTATTGTTTGTTCTAGCTCTGTGAAAAGTGCTGGTGGTATTTTGATAGGGAGTGCATTAAATGTGTATATTGCCTTGGATAGTATAGACATTTTAACAGAATGTGTTCTTCCAACCCATGAGCATGGGGTATTTTTCCATTTCTTTGTGTCCTCTTCATTTTCTTTCATCAGTGTTTTACAGTTTTCAGAGTACAGATATTTTACCTCTTTGGTGAGGTTAGGCTTATTCCTAGGTATTTTATGGTTTTTGGTATAAATTGTAAATAGAATTGATTCCTTGATTTCTCTTTCTGCTACTTCATTAGTGGTATAGGAATAATTTAAAGCTTAAATGAAAGAACAATTTTGTTTTAAAATAACTCTTGTTTGATGAAGATGCTAATGGGATTCTACATGATTAATTCTGATAAAATATGGTTAGAAAATCTAGGCTACTAATCACATCAATAAAGTCTATTTCTATTTTTCAGTTGTATATTTCCATTTATAGAAACTTACCTTAAATATAAAATTAAAGTAACTATTAACTCCAATTTCTTATTTTTTAAATGTAGAACTTAAGCTTCCCAGAGATTTTATTAATTTCCCCAAAATCATACAGCTAGTTGATGGTAAAAGCATATTAGAACTCTAACTCTGACTCTTAATCTAGTATTCTTTCCACTACTACAGATTCCCTTAATTTTTGGATCTCCAATATTTCCTGAGAAAATAAAAGTTGTGTCTCCTAAGAAATAGGAAAACACATTTAGTTTCTAACCGAATGAGAAATTCGTATTTTTAATCTGCATTTGCAATTTACCTCAAGTTCTACTACAGTTCTTTCATGATCCTGGTTTCAGACCTTCTCCTATATTTCTCTTAAGAGCTTACAAGTTGTAAAATTAAGCCATGAAAGACCAGAAATAAACTTGACATCTAAGGCAAGAAAGGGGGGGGAAAAAAGCCTAGCATTCCTTCCAAGAAATGGTAGTATAATAGCCAAAGATGATGAGATAACTGTCAGAAGCCAATAGGGATCTTAAATTGAGATTTATTCTTTGAAGGCCTGACTATACTCTTACGGTGCTCTGAAAATCAGTAGTGTCTTATGAGTTATCACAGCCTGAGACTTACATTGAATGATCTCACCAAGACTTTCAAACAGGCTGATTTCTTTCAGTGCTCACTCATGTCCTATGGTGATTAAGAGATTGTTGAAAAGTAAAGGTTTCTCTCCTTGACAAATGGTTGGTTATTGTGGAAGGAATTTTTTTGTCTTTATGTAGTTATACCTTAGAGCATACATTGCATGCTAGGTTTCAGGGCTGAAAAAGTACTAATGGCCTTCCACATTTCAATTTTATACCATAAAATTGAAGTTGCTAACAAAATGCATAGCACCACTAACTCTCTCAGCTCCTAGGCTTTTATGATATCTATATTCTGTAGGTTTTTATATTTGAAGATTTCTCAATGAAGGATAATAGTGTGACCGTTCCATTAAATAATAAGCATGGCTGTAAGGTCCCTGAATAGGTAAGGTTCTATTTAAATGCTAATTATCATCATTATAAACCATTTGGGATGCAACTGAGTGTGGATACCCTGAGATAAAATCTTTTTATCTAAAACAGAGGATAATAACCGTAGGTAAAACTTCTTGGCTCTTGTAGGTATCAACCTGAGACAACCCACAATTAGAAATTCACTTCGTACAAATGCAGCAAAAAGGAGTATAATGAGTAGGTCAAATAGGTAACAAACTATGTGATGTGCACTGAATAAGGAATCTCCCCTCACCCCATCTATACACACACACACCATCCTGTTCAGAAATGATGGCTTTAAAGAACTGTGACTGCTCCCTGCCATTCTGCCAATGCATGTATTCACTAAACCTTTCTAGATTGCCTACTGTGTATCTTTCAGTGAAGGGATAGAAAGGTAAATAAAAAATAATTCTGTTCTCAAGAAGATAGAGTAGATGAAAAAGAGATAGTCAAAAGGAGGAAGAGAAAAACATAAGAGATACAGATAAAGGACAGGAGGAGTGGACATGGGAGAAAAAGAATTAGAGAAGGAATATTTGAATCTGCCCTTAAAGGATGGACAGACAGAATCTGGGCACACAGAGATATGAAGAATAGGTATTCCAGGCTGAAGAAATTAGGTAAATTAGAAAACTGTTTCCTAATAATGTCCAAATACCTCTTGAATATATACCTATTAATTGATGGCAAGTCATTAGGTTCAATGATAAGATAGGTAGATGAGTCAAGGAGGCTGGTGCCTTCAGCAAGTTTCACAGATAAGCTTCTGGCAAAAGCTGGGGACCCCGAGCTATCTATTTCTTCTTTGATTCCCTATACCATACTCATCAGTCTGAATTTCTACCTTGATTATCTCATTGCAATAGTTTTTTTCTAGGTGATCCCATGACTTTAATAATAATCTCAAATCTTTATCTTTGACACAGACCTCTCCCCTGTACTCTAGACCTAAATATTCAAATATCTATTTGGCTTTCTCACTTGGATACTAAAGGAGCCTCCAACTCAAAATATCCAGCACCAAATTTGCAATCATAGCATCATTCTCATCCAATGTGTCTTTCTCAGAAGTGGTACCACCATTTTTCCAGATTCACATTTTAGAGTCATCCTATGTAATTCCTAGTCTCCTCTTCCTAATCCAATTATACCAAGTCTTTCTATTGTAACTCGGAGATACCTTCCAAATTTACCCACTATCCTTTACCCCTTTTCTATCCTTTTAGTTTGAGCTATGAATACTCTCCCTTAGTTGTGGAAATAGTCACTAATAGCCCTCCAATTAACAGTGATGTCAGATTAATGATGCCACCTTTATTGATTGATTGGCTAAGCCATTCACTTATTTATTCTTTTATTCATATAGTAACCATTTATTTAAGTATTTATTGAATGTTTACCGTATGTCAGGCATTGTAGGAGCAAAAAATAAGACAGCCTCTTCTGAAAAGTATAAAAGTAGTAAGTAGATAGGTTGGTTACATTCATAATTGTATGGGGCACAGTGGAAAATCCTAGATCTTAATATAAAACAATCACTGTAAGATGTGATTTATTTAACTTTTTAGCTTTCTCCCAATATGGAAACACAACACGTTTCACTACGTAAAATACATATCATACCTCTTCATAAACAATTCCAAGCTATATTAAGAAAGTTATAGTTTCTAAAATAGTGGTAATCAATTATAAAGGAGTGGTCACAGGAAAGCCACATATTCTTCCTAAATTTCAAGAGTTTTATAACGTCTTATGTGTTAGTGTTCAAAAAATTAACTGATCCCCTCTGACAAAATTTCTTTAATGCATGTATCAATGCATTTAATACATGTATCATTACTTTTACTGTACCTAAAAAAAAAATTGAACTTTCACAGAAGTAAATTGCAGGCTCTTTAAGTTCAGTATGAAGAATGTTGAGAGATCTAATTTGAATGTAAGGAAGTGCCAAAAAAAATTATGTTTATAGCAAGGTACTATATTACACTTGGTGTTTTAGTGTGTATCCAAATTATTGTACATTTTAGTTTTATTTCCAAAGATTGCTCAAGGTGCTTTAATTATGAAGAGAATAGGAAATATAAAGTTAGAACAATATACAGATTTCACTGAAATCAGTTGCAATTAGTTCTTTCAGCTGCATGATGGTAGGGGACTTAAGGCTGGTATATTTATTTTGGTATATTTATTTTGGTAAAATATATTTATATCTATATTTATATATACATTTATATTTATAAGGCTGGTATATTTATTTTGCATTTAGAATACTGTAAGTTACATATTGTGTGTTGGATTTCATAACAGTGGGCACATGCTTTTCAATGGTTATTTGCTGTGTGGTAGTAGTGTAGGAGTTTTATGCAAGTTTTAGGTTCATAAAACCTACTGTAAAAATTTTGAATTAATGGATCATTGAGTGTATTGAGAGTAATGGTTTTAGAATTGAGCTCTCATTTTATTACTATCTCACTTATAGCATCTAAGTTAACCACTTATTAAAAGTTCCTTGAAGTTTTTGTTTAAAAGTGTTCTAACCATACATAATAATCTATGTTGTTTATTTTATAACAACTTTGACTATATAGTTCCAAGTGTACTTGTGCCTTTTTTCTAAAATTTATATTTTAACATTATGATATAAGAATCTAGTAGCAGATTCATTTTAAAGAATAAAATATGCATGGAGTTTTGTATGAAAAAATGATAGCAGTGAAAGAAATATATGCCCACTTGATCTAGCATATTAATCTTAACCTTTCTTCCAGTTGTACTTTAGATTGTTATTCTGCTCCTGAACCTATGTCCAATAATGGGCGAATAAATTCTGAATGACGTTGAGGCATTTTACATTGTTCTGTGTCTATTACTATTCCACAGTGCCCATTTTTAAATATCTGTATATAGAAATTAAATTTAGTTTAAAAATATTGATTGCTTCCTATAGGACAAATGCTATGTTAGTGCAAAGGATCTAAGCTGAATAATACATTTGTTCTGTTATTATGGAATTCTTAGCCTTGCAAGGAAGACAAAGAAGCAAATCAACAGCTTCAAGAGACATCTAACTAGTCAGGAAATTCAGTCAGCTGTCCCCAGAGTATATGTTCGGGATTGGACTGTTTCTCACTATGTGCAACTCTGCCACCCTGATCCCAATGACTCTTCTCTCTCACCTGGACCATCACAATACATCTCTAATTCATCTTTTTCTTTCCATTCTTGCTCCCTCTAACCCTTCATTCTGTTTTCAACAAAGCAGCAGAAGTCATTTTTTTAAAAAAGCTGATCATGTTACTCCTATTCTCAAAATGTTCCAATGGTTCTGTAGCTCATTTGCAAAAGAAGTCAAAACACAATCACTTAAAAGGCCCTACTTCAGCTGATCCCTGCTAACTCTCTGACATGCATTCCTATTAGTCTCCTGGTTTACTCTGGTCCAGTCACAATGGCCGCCTTGCTGTTCCTTTAACACTCCAAGTATGCTCAACTTCAGACCTTTGCACTTGCTGTTCCACTTGCCGGGAATGTTCTTCCCCATCTGTCCACGTGGCTGGCCTCCTCACTCCTTCCATTCTCAGGTATCACTTCATCAGTGAGGCCGTTCCTGACCATCTTACAACAAGTAGCAACTCTTACCCTTGCAGATTCTCCTGTTTTCCTTACTCGGCTATATTTTCTACACTTCCCTTTTCACTCTCTGACAAAACATTTATTCAAATGGTTTGTTAATGTTCATTGTCTTGTCCTCTGTATGTATATTCATGAGTGTCTATTGCTTAATACAGTCTTTTTTTTTTTTTAATTTTTCCTCTCCCTCTTTCACTCTTTTTGCTTGTTAGGATTTTTTGCTTTTTGGGGTGTGTGTGTGTGTGTGTGTGTGTGTGTGTGTAATTTAATCGTACAAATATCCATTTATACAGTAAGAAAAAACCTCCCCATCTCCATCTCCTCCCAGGCACCATGAGGCCCCACCAGAACACCCACTCAGCTTGCTTGCTGTCCAGGTGGAGGGGGAAGCAATGGCTGCTCCAACATTCACCCAAGGAGATGAAGGAAAAGCAAGGCAGTGGGGTGGGAAATCAGCTTGCATTTCTGAGCCCTCACAACCCCACAATCCTTTCCTGCTAGGGCTCCGATCGAACTTGGAGAGCCCATCTTGGCCACCCTCAAGCCACATGACCTGTCTTGGTGAGCTTCTAGGATGAGGTTGAAGTTACAGACTGGGAGTGCCTGGGTGGCTCAGTCTAAGTGTCTGCTTTCAGCTCAGGTTGTGATCCCAGGGTCCTGGGAAAGGGCTCTATGTCAGGCTCCTTGCTCAGTGGGAGTCTGCTTCTCCCTCTCCCTCGGCCCTTTTCCTTTTCCACGCTTTCTCTCTCTTCTTAAATAAATAAAATCTCTTAAGAAATTTAAAAAAAAAAAACCCTTCCTGTAAAAATCTCTCATTTAATACTGGTCTTAACTATAGTCACATTTATTATCATACTTATATTAAACTTTACTGCTTTCTAGTTTCTATAGTCTTTCTACTTTACTGATTTTTTTTGTCATTTCCTTGTGTCTTTTGTATATAGACTAAATATTCTTTATTTTTATTTTGTCTTCTGTGATTTGAGCAATATACATTCTGTTCTTGGTTCTGGATTATGGCCATCTTTACATTTTTATAAACCTCATTGGACCTTTTTTCTCTGCTCATTATGAGGGAAACAGGATCCCTAGCTTTGACCATGCTATGACTACTGATGTATAGCCATCTCCAGTTTTCTTTTCAAGAGAAACTATGCTTTAGGTGGTTGGTATAAGGAGTTCTATAGACAGAGGAACACAAAAAAATCGTCCATGTGGAAAGGGGGAAACTTTGAGCATAGCCCAGGCTCAGCCTGGTCCCAGACTCCTCCTAGGAGTCTCAGCTCTGAAATCTTTGGCAAAAACAGCTGTGCATTAGAATCACAGTTGCTCTTCACACAGCAGCATGTCTGGTTCTCAAATGTTCAAATATGGCACATAATTGAGGACTGAGAGAGTATTTTTCCTGCTTTGACATGAAGCAAAGCACAGCACTGGAATTTCAAGACCAGAGGAATTCGGAGAGCGGAGTCTTTTCTTCAGTTCATGGATGTGCAGCGACCTCTGGTGATAATCACCTTGGATGTCATGGTGGGTACCACCAAAAGAGACCGTGGTGGGTCTTGTAAGGCCTGTGCTGATGAGACAGTAGAAATGAAACAGAGACTGTTGAACTGCCATAAAGCAACTGAAAAGAAGTATCTGTGAGACTGTATGTGAAATAGGAGTTCTGAGCATCCTAAAAATTATTGGAGTAGGTTTTTCCAGGAGACAGAGACCTTAAATTAGTAGGGGTGGTTGCGGAAAGATAACTTATGTAAGTCCAAGAATCATATCAGAACTTTGGACTCCCTTGAATGAAAGCAAGGACTTTAATATGCTTTTATTTCCCACTCCTTAATATTTTATAATATGATCTAGAATTAGATACATGGAATTTTATTAATACATTTTTCTTATTCTTATTAAAGATCTTATCTTTCAAGAATAATTTTCACTCTTGCAATATAATTTTGCAATATCACCACTCTCGCTTGAAAGAAACCTATGTACTTTGCTGGTAGTAATGTTCTCTGGAGTTCTATTATAAAATAATTTCTTCATTTCTATCTTTTTATTTTCCATTCATTTCTTCTAGAGTGTATCTTTGTGTAAGACCCCATGATGTATGTGTAATGTGAACCCTTGACTATCTTGATAATTTCCACTCATTACTTTTAGATATTAATAAAAGCTTGGCTTGGTTGTCTCTAACTTTTTTACTCTCCACTGAACCTCAGAAGCTTATAGATAACTGCTTACTGGTTATCTCCACTTGAATGTTTAAAATATATCTCAGGTTATATCAGGTAATGTAACTGCATCAGTGTGAAATTTCAGGGCCATAAAAAATGGCATTGTGGCTATAAAAGATATTATTTTAGTCCTTGGGAGATACATAATTCTAGTTCTTAGGAGATGCATAAAAGATGGAGGGCCATCTTTCCTTTGTGATATCAGATACAGTATTAGACGCTGTGGTAGTTATGAAAATATGCCTCCCACCCTGATCGTTTCTGTTTTGAGGAACATAACTGAGTGCCCCAGTTGCTTCTCTTCTTGATCTACCCCCATGTTCAAGACAGGGATACATTTCCCATAGGTGTCTCCCAGCCATGACTCTGAACAATCAGGGTATTAATGAAAGCCCATTCCTACAAGGAATGAACTTGTTTAACGGGTAACTTTGGTTCAAGGACTTCCCACCAGCCAACACATTCTTAGAACTATGTCGCCTTTTGGAACACTTTCTCCCCAATCCTCCCTCTTTCTTCACAGGAGTCTTCAAGCTCACCCTTCCTTCTCTTGCTTCTTTCTTCCTCCACTTTTCTCTCTCAAAGTTCACCCTTCTGGCTGGCTAACGGGCAGTTACTTTTACAGCCCCCATGTATACTCCTGTCTCAGAGTCTTGCACCTTACAATTCCTTCTCTCTGGGACACTGTGTCAGGCATCATTCTGGTTCACACTTGGACTTTCTTCAAGCCTCTGCTCAAAGATTGTGTTTTCAGAGAAGACTTCTTGAACTACTTATGAAAACTAGAACCCCCATCTCCATATTCCCTTTCCACTTTACTGTGTTTTGTGTCTTTTTCTTGAATTTATCACTATATGATATGGGTATTTGTTAGTTTGTTGTGTATATTTCCCCCTTGAATGTAAGTCTCATGAGAGAAACAAGTTTTTTCTGCTTTGCCTACTGCTATATCCTCAGTGACTCTAACAGTGCTTAGCATATAGTACCCTCTCAATAAATAATTGTTCAGTAAATGAGTGGGAACACAATGGTTTAGTTAAAACACTGCTCCACCCCCAAATGCTACAACTATTACTCTATTGTCTTCTGTCATGCAAAGACTCCAAGGAAAAACCTAGAGTAAACATGGTTTTTATCCCTTTGTTTAACTTAGTTTCTTTCTTGGATGCTTGTAGGATATCTTCAATCATTAAAATTTTTTTATAATTTCCCAATAGATGTGGCTGAATGGTCCCATATAATAGGTAAGTGATATACATGAAGGAAAATTTGAGAGCCTTCTCCTAGTTCCTCCTTGGTTTCTGGATTGCTCTGTTTCAGAGTTCTGTCTTGAGTTAGCAGAGAATTATTTTCCTATCTAATCCATCTATATTAGTTTCCTATAGCTGCCATGACAAATTATCCCTCAGGATAATTTGCAATCAGAATCATCCAACAGGAGTTGATTCCCTTATAGCTCTGGAGGCTAGAAGTCCAAAATTAAGGTGTCAACGGAGCTTCATTCTCTCTAGAGGCTTTAGAGGAAATTCTATGCCTGGCTTCTTCTACTTCTGGTGGTTCTTGGCCACATCATTCCAATTTCTGCCTCTGTCTGCATATCACCTTCTCCTGTGTATGTCCCTATCTCCTTCTCTTCTCTCTGTTACAAAGACACTAGCCACTGGATTAAAGGCCTACCCAGATCATCCAGAATAATCTCATCTTGAGATTTTTAATCATATCTACAAAACCCTTATATTCCACGTAAGATAATATTCACAAGGTGTGAAGATTAGAAGATGGACATATCTTTTTGAGGCCACCATTCAAACCACTATGTTATCCATGCTGCAATTAAGGTTGTTTTCTTCAATAAAGATTAGCAAATCACACACAGATACACACACACAGATTACCAAATCACTGATTTGTGCTATCGGATGTTATATATATACCACAGTGCTCCTGTAAATCTGTAAGTATATGTATTTGTAATGTGTGCGTGAATATATGTATGTGTGTTTTGTGTTTTTTGTGGAATTTTTTTGCTATTTCAAAAGGAAGCTCAAGAGTCTCCAACAACTTGTGTCTCCAATTTAGATATTCAGGGTGTGTATTAAATGACACAGTCAATTATTTCTCAGGCAAAATTTCCCCTAGTTTTCTGCTATCAGCTAGAAAATGTTGATATAATAAGTGTTATATATTTTGATATGCTGTATAGAATATTATCAAAGTAGTATAACAAATATAAATGGATGGCAAAAGCTAAGTATTATTTAATTTATTTATTAAATACACATTTCTGGAATGACTGCTATATGTCAGGCACAACATTAAGTATAGAGATAAGTAAGACTATGTATTGTACTCAAAGACTTTACAGTATTTTAGAAGGATATAACATAATATAAATGGCCATACATCAAAAGAGAAAATAATAAATATCCAAAGAGAGAATGAAATCAAGAGGCATAAGAGTCAGGAAGAAAGACAAAAGACAAAAATTTTAGGAGAGATATGCATTTAAAAAATTGATAGACTTTTTTTTTTTTTAAAGAACAATGTTAGGGTCAAAGAAAATTTGAGAGGAAGGTACAGAGATTTTCCATATAACTTTCTTTCCCAACACAAGCATAGCACCCCCATATATATTGTCAACATCCCCCTCCCAGAGTGGCATATTTAGAAAGTTAATAAACCTATAGTACACATCATATCATCTGGAGTCCATAGTTTACATTATGGTTTACTCTTGGTGTTATACATTCTATGGAGTTGAACAAATTTATCATGACACGTGTCTATCATTACAGCATTGTGCAGAGTGGTTTTACTGCCCTCAAAATCTTCTAAGCTCTATCCATCCCTCCTTTCTTCTCCCACTAATCCTGGAAACCACTGAGCTTTTTACTGGTTCCATAGTTTTGTCTTTTCCAGAATGTCATCTAGTTGGACTTACACAGTATGCAGCCTTTTCAGACTGGCTTATTTCACTTAGTAATATGCAGTAAGTTCCCTCCATGTCATTTTATGGCTTGATAGCTCATTTCCTTTTGGCACTGAGATTATCCCATTGTCTGGATGCACCAAAGTTTATTTATCCATACAACTACTGAAGAGTATCTTGGTTGCTTCCAAGTTTGAGTAATTGTGAATAAAGCGTCTATAAATATCCATGTGCGGATTTTTGTGTGGACATAATTTTCAACTCCTTTGGGTAAATACTAAGGAGCATGATTACTGGATCTTTTGGTAAGAGTCATGTTTCCTTTTGTATGAAACTGCCAAACTGTTTCCCAAAGTGGCTGTCCCATTTTTGCGTTCTCACCAGCAGTGAAGGAGACTTCCCATTGCTCCACATCTCACTAGTATTTGGTGTTGAGATGTTCATTTTGGTCCTTTATCACATATGTATGAAATGATTGAATAAATACATTTGCATAAATTTTCATGCCTGTGTAACTAACTACCAGAGGTAGAAATCTCTCTAAGTATAAGCCAGAAATTATGTGGAAGAAATCCTAATACATTTGGAGAAGGAAAACTGCAAGTAAACATTTGCTAGATGTTTTCTATGTTTAAATTTATACATTAAAAACTGCTGTTTGAAAATCAGCATTTCAGATTTCACATGATCCATTCTATGCATCCAATTGCTCAAACAAAAGGAGAAAAGAACAAGAAAGAATTCTAGCAAGACTGCCCGCGGCAGGTGCTGAAATTTGCTTCCACGCACTGTCTTTCTTGACTTTCACTTTGCTTTTGAGGATAGGTACAGGGCTTGAGAAATATTTCAAAGAAGTTTTCTGGCCAGCTATGTTTTGCCAAGCTGTCGTAGCTTTCTCAAAGCTTTCAAAATTATCAAATACCAACATATATCTCCCACACTATTACTTTATCAGGAAAGGACACTGAAAATAGCATCACAACTTTCCGAATTCTTTATCATGTCATAAAGCAGCTGTAGTCAAACTGCAGTACCTCCACTCAAGCTGTAACAAGGCAATGTCGGCATTAAGATGTAACGTTCCACAGATGCCAGTTGTAACAATAGCTGTAATAAGTGTCAGAGGAAGCATTATCACATGCTACCTCTTTCAAGTTGGCAATGTGACTTTTATCAATCTTTGAAAGTAATGGTTCGACTTCGAATTTCATGCCACTTTAAAGGGGGAAAATGGCTTGTTCTTCCTTGTCCTGTCCAGAATTTTAATTAGTTTTGCTCTTTTCTTATCTTTTGCATATTTTACCTCCATCCATAGTCATCATCAGATACCCATTAACTTCTAGGTAGGGAGAAATTACTGGGATTTTCTTTAGAGTTCCTATGACATTTGAATGTTCTTCCTGATATTTGACAACCTCTACAACGCTGCCAGCATGGATAATATCTATTGAATATCCAGTGTGTTAAAAAAAAAAAAAAAGAAGAAAGAAAAAGAAAAAGAAAAAGCCACCAACTTCTAATTCCTGAAGCTTCAAAGACATGAACGGGATGGTTCATGCATTTAAGGTGCTTATAGCTGAGTGGAGGATACAAAAGTACACACAAGTGACAAAGAGTTACATTTAATAGTGTTTTGCAAATCACTGAGGTCTTACAGACTTACTGTTTAATATCTACCATAACCCGACAAGACAATTCTTTTTTTTTTTTTTTAAGATTTTTATTTATTTGTTAGAGAGGGAGAGAGAGAGAGAGATACAGAGTGCAAGCACAGGCAGACAGAGTGGCAGGCTAGAGGCAGAGGGAGAAGCAAGGAGCCCGATGCGGGACTCGATCCCAGGACACTGGGATCATGACCTGAGCCTAAGGCAGCCGCTCAACCAACTGAGCCACCCAGGCGTCCCCCAACAAGACAACTCTTAAAGATAAGAGAATTTAAGGCAACAGATTAAGAAATAAATCATTTGAGTGTTTCAAAAAGACACTAGGCAGAGTCTGGGCTCTATGGAGTCTATTGTTTCTCTGAATCTCCTGTTCTTTCTACTATACTATAGCTTGTAAGAGTTTAAACCAGAAAGAACGATGGTTGTAAAATGAGGAAATTGGTAGAGACTTCACTAGGAGACGTAACTTAGTCTGATTATTAAGAACAAGAGGAATGACATAACCTGACAAGCTGACAAGAGTAAGGACACAAGCCATGTCATAGCAGTGGGCATTTGCTGGATCTTGTCAGGCCCACTGTGTAGATGACCACTGCCAGTATTCTGACATCCTCCTGATCACAAAACTCTCCATGTAGCAACCTTCTAGAAGTTTTCCCAGTTGGGCAGAATCTGAAAAACTGAGAGTAACATGCAAGTCAGGGAAGAAACAAGAGCACTGAATTTCTTTGTCTTTTAAATTTTTTCAGTGTAATGGCTTCTTCTAAGAACCGACTCCGCCTAAGAAAGGGCTTTTAAGCTTGAGGGCCAAATTAACCATTTTGAGATATGTAATTATTTATGATCTCTGGAAACATAAAGGGTAAATGTGTCTTCTAGCAGACCTAATGCCTTAAGGTGATTTCTACGTAAGGTTATTTGTTCTTTTGCTCAATATTTAGAATTGGTCACACATCCCCATTTACATGTCATAAAGTGAAGATATGGGGCGCCTGGGTGACTCAGTCATTAAGCATCTGCCTTTGGCTCAGGTCATGATCCTGGGGTCCTGGGATCAAGCTCTGCATCAGGCTCCCTGCTTGGTGGTGGGAAGCCTGCTTCTCCCTCTCCCACTGCCCCTGTTTGTGTTCCTCTCTCGCTGTGTCTCTCTGTCAAATAAATAAACAAAAATTGAAAAAAGGAAAAAAGGTAAAACAAAGTGAAGATATATATGTATTATCATTTATTATTATGAGGAATATATCATTTGTTTGAACTGTCATCCTCAGTCTTTCTTTTAAGAAATCAACTAATTCTCTGATGCTGGCACTTCCTTTTCTTTATTTCTTTATTGAGAAAACACTATGTGTCAGGAGCATAAAGTATGAATGTTTTCACAAGTATTATTTATTTAATCTTTATTTTAAAAACTCAAAATCCTGAATAAGAGGAATTTGAAGTTCGGTAAATTAATACCTTCCACCAAAGTCACTCACTAGGCTTAATGGCAGAACTGATATTTGAACCAAATTTCCCTTATTCTTTCCAAATTCCACCCACACTCGTTAACCAACTTTCAGCATCTTCTAGAGACCAGACACGTTTGCATTTGTTTCTTTAACTCAAAGAAACCTGTGTGTGGGTAACATTTACAACTGTTGTTTCCATCGTTATAGAGTTAAACAGAAAAACTACACACAAATCAAAACCAAACGCCCTCCCCCCCAAAAAAGTCAAAACCAAAAAAAAAAAAAAAAAAAAAGTACTAAATTCTTTAGGAACAAAATGTTCTGCAGTACTGGGTAAGTGCAGAATACAAAGTATCCACAACTTGTTAGATCACTTACAGACTTCTTTAGAATACTAATCATCTGTCATTTCCATGTTGCATGCAAATTCTGGGTAGCTGTTGGTAAGCAAGAATAAAATCACCTAGTATCTTTTCTGGCTTTGTTTCATCTGGTAGACTCCTGAGTAACCCAGTCACATAAAGCTGACATCCTGAAATATGCATGTTGTTGAACTATTTAGTCACATATCACATTTTCTATTAACACATTCTCATTAGATTTCTAAACATCATGGAGGCAGTTCATGCTTCAGCTTAGCTCCTCCTTCAGATCCCATAGGTCCCCTCCCCCACCACCCCCACGCTCCCACCCTTTCTGTCTCCTTCATTTGGTCCTGTTCTCGTCCCTCTCTGTGTTCTGCCTTTTCTTCTTAGTCACTATTTTTTGTGCTTTGTTGCACTTACTTTTTTTTTTTAACTTACAGACTTCACTATTTTAA
Organism: Mustela erminea; assembly: GCF_009829155.1. Lineage (NCBI taxonomy): Eukaryota > Metazoa > Chordata > Mammalia > Carnivora > Mustelidae > Mustela > Mustela erminea. The sequence goes on along the minus strand of NC_045623.1, from coordinate 48,030,807 downwards.
TACTTGTCTTCCTTGCTTCCATTAAAAAACAATATTCAAAACAAATGTTCCCAAATTAAGGCAACAGATGAGAAATTTGGTCTATACTTTCCAATTTAAGTTTTCTTAAACTGCTCTGTATGGTGACTGTCAAAGCATGTGTGGAGGACAGTCAATGAATTTTGAAGCCAACTACATGTGGATTCTGATCATAATTCTGACACTTTCACCAAATGGGTGGCCTTGGGAAAATTATTTTAAGCTTCTCAGCCTCAATTCCTCAGGTGTAAGGTGAAACATTAATATCACCATATAAGGCTATAGCAGAGACCAAATGAGATGAGGAAATCAAAGTACCTAGATATGTTACCTTAGGGAAATTACTTAACCTTTCTCCTATTCCATTTATATTCAAAATTATATAATAATTATATCTACCTCATGGGGTTGTGTGACATTGTTAACCATAATTGACTAACATACATTGCTTAGAACCATGTCTTGTACATAGTGATATATGTGTTAATTATTATTATTACCTAATACCTAACACCATGCCTAGCATTGAAAGATCTCCTGTAGGTAATACTTTCTACAAATGGGTTACTAACAAACATTTTTTTAGATTACTGACTTGTCAAAAGGGAAGAAGAGCTCAGTGCATAGAAAGCATAACTGGGACGATGTAGAACATGCTAGAAAAGCTGAACAAGTAGAACATAGTGACTGAAGGGGTTAAAGGATAAGGAGGAATCAAGGATGATTCTCTGGTTCTTGTTTGGGTAACTTGATTCATGGTGATATCCTGCACTACAAGAGGAGAAGCAAGTTTGGTCAGGAAGAAGGAAGACTTGAGGCTAGATGGCTCAAGGATTAAAGAGTCCATGGCATTGAGCAGCACAGATGTTCGTGTTGGAAAAAAGAGTGGAAGGAAAAAAGGTGAGACTAGTCAATTGAATAGGGGCTGGTCAGTAAAGTAGTAGAAGAAGTAAGTGTAAGAAAAACCCTCAAGAATGTTGACTATGAAGGGAAGGAGAACAATAGAATGTTGCGCAGAGGATTACCATGAAAAAAGCAGGGTGTTCTGTCAGTAGCTATATTAATTATTCACAACCATGATGTTCCTTAAGCTGCTGTAATTTGCCACGTCCTAGAGAGCAAAGGATTAAAAAACTGGTTTAAGAATAGTTTTGCACTATTTGGGGAAATAGGAGATATGCAGAAAAAGAAAAAAAAATAGTGTATACTAAGTACCAAATGTGTGGAACTGAAAATTGTATTACTGGTATTCAGTCTCAGATTTATTGGTGCAGGCTTGTATATTTGGGTAAGATTTCAAAAAGGAGGCAAGATTTCAAATTGTTCTTGAAAAAAGGCTAGGATTTAGGTGGCCAGGTAAAGCATGGGGGAAGGGGTAAATGGGGTGAATAGCGCTTCTGACTTCTGCATGGCAGTCAGTGATTAGAGGAGTAGAGTGAAAAGTGTTTATTCAGCTCATTTCCTTATCTTTCCTGGAAAGGTAGGTTTGTTCTAAAGCTTTTTATGTCCTGCGTAATATCTAGCAGTGTGGTGGATGCCAAATAAATATCATCCAAATATTTGTTGAGTAAATGCTGATTATATAGGTAGCTGACAGATAAGAATTTGCCTGGAGTAAGACTAAAGTGCGAAAATTAATATATTAAGTCTCAGATAATTTATTCAGAGTCACAAATTTGGACCTTTATAGGAAATATGAAGCAATAGTTTGGCCTGAGTAACTACAGAATTCATTCTATGGAATCTAGGAAAAGTTACAGCTGAATATAATCTCTCCATAAAATCCCCCCCATTGTTCCCAGTTGTTCTTGCCCTTTATTCCTTCAGTGTCAGAAGAAATTTTAATTCAATAAGAGTTTATTGATCACCAATTATTTCCCTGGTTCCTGGGTCTCACCCTTGTGGAACTTACAATCTTATTGGAGACAAGCACTGGAAAAGCTCATCTAAGAAGAAATCACTGGACAGGGTATTGAAAAATGGGGATATTTATTTAGAGGAAATTGGAAGAGAATTCAGACTTGGAGAAGACAGCATGAACAAAGGGAAGCAGAAGGGGAGGTAGGAGCTGATGGTATTGTGGGGACGGTCACACAGCAATGACAAAGGGTTAGAACTAAAATAGCCCTAAACTGTCATGGTTGATAACTTATATTTCTATGACTAATATTTCTATCCCACAGGGATAGACTATCTAGTGCCTAAAAAAAAAAAATACCCTACAGTTCCTCTTCTCAACAACTGAAGAGAAGCTGAATGGTTCAGTGAGTTTTTAAAAAATAGAACTGTTCGTTTCTTTTGAATTTTCAAAGTGTCCCTGATGGAAGGCATGTGGGACTAAGTACATTTTTAACCTGGACTTTTGCACAGATATGGGCATTTAGTCTTCCCGTGCTAAGAAGAGATAGAGATAGTATAGTAAAAGCCATTGCTTCCGATTAGTTCAGTAGGTAAACGGTTTCTTTCCTGAGTTACTTACACATCCCTGCCTCCCAAAAGGGTGCGAACAAATTCCCCTGAAGCCATCCTTTTTAAACATTCATTGGTGGCTCAGATTAGGAGACACTCCTTTAGAGGTCGAGCTCAGCAGGAGCACAGCCTCTGCTTGTCAGAGATAGAGCCGCCTGGCCTGCTCTCACCAAGTTACCCAGGTCCGGAGCTGCTCTACTTCATTCATGAAACCTTCTTTGTTGATAAAGCCCAGCTCTTCTCTCGGCCGTTCTTAAGCACATCCCTCCTCTGCTCAACACACGTGCACCTGCTTCGTGTTCTTGAAACAGGAAATTGGCACACAAAAGATCAAGGGTTTTGCTGCCACACCTAACTCAAAAGATTCTTCTTGTACGTGTCTTTATATGTTTATGTTCTTATTCTCTCTTCTCTCCAGCCTTGTTTCTTTATCCCCATTAGTGTCCAGGATTTAATTTCATCCTGCAGAGACAGAGGGTTAAAACAGATCTTGTGCATCTGAGTGTTTGTGCTCAGAAGGCATGTGGTCACAGAAATACAGTTTTGGATCTGATTTCTTAAGCATCGGTGTGAAGAGTCCTAGCACGCTTTTCAGTGGGAGTCGTTGGTGCCCTTAGCATCCATATAACACACTTAACAGAGGCTAGAGACATGCTTAGATCCTCAGAGAGCAGGGAAAAGGAAGTAAGTGAGGCAGCACAAAGAACAGCTATTAGTCAGGGGCTGAATCAGGTAATCTTGGCAAAAACAAAAAAAAAAAAAAAAAAACAAGCTCTTCAAATTCTTCCTTTATAGCATTCAGATTTTGCAGTTTGCATACCTAAGATGCCTCATCCTCATAAGATTATACCCTGTTAAATGGACATAAGCGAAACTGTAGCCATACCTAGAAACAGCAGTTGTGCTAGCTTGTTGATTCTCGGATACTAACTCGTCGAAATCTCACAATCAATAGCATGAGTGTGTGTCGTTCGATTTATTCAGTCATTATCACTCTTCCACTTGCATTTCATGGTGTTGAGCAAATAGTAAGTGAAGAGTATGGAGGTTTTTTCACCTTACTCTCAATAAATGGGTTTAACAACAATACAAATCTTATAATCCACCTCTTCAATCCCACTGGCAATGGGACAAATCCAATAGCTTTAGAGGTAAGCCTTCAAATATACTTCTACTGACAGACTGAAGTTTGTTTTAGAAAAAGTCAAGGTTCTACAATCCTTTGCATTCATTGAAGTGTTCTGTTTCCATGGTTTCCAAGAGTTCACTGAAATTAGGCTTTCAGTGTTTAGAAGTTAATGATACGGGGCTTTGGTAAATTTCTTCTCTCTTACCTGTATTATGTTCAAGATCTGTATATTGCTATTCCTGAATTAGTTTGGGGGTCTATTTTGCTGTCAATGTGGGTTTTTTCCCAATGTGCCTTTTCATAAGAACCAATGGTAGATACAAACTACCTTAAATCAGTATGATAAAGCTCGACTAGGGTTGCTTCCTGGCAGCATTAAAAATAAAATTACAGTTTTCCCTGTCAGTGAAGAACTAGCTTCACAGGGATTAATAGGGAAACCTAGGCTTGGGATTCTCTGGCCTTTGTCAAGGAGGAGTGCCCTCTGATGAAATAAAATCCAAAAGATAGAGTTCCAGTGGCCTCACTTTTCTGGCAGAAAAAACAACAACAACAAAATCTTCTGGATATGGTGGGAGTCGCGGATCAGTTTATGTTGGGCCCAAAGGTACACAGATGCCCAGAATATTAGGTGGAGGCTTTATTAGGCTATGAAGCAAAGTACATGATTCCCAATGTTACCATACAGTTGTTAACCAGTTTCTGTGTGCTGCCCGAATTGTGAGGGACCTTAGAGTGGTTGCTGAGGGTCCAGTCACCACATAACATATGTAATAAGGAAAGACCAACAAGGTCTCTGAACCTAAATGTGTTGTCTCCATTGTCTAGGGCTCCAATCCAGGATCCCCAGCAGTCACCCCTCATGAAAATACTGAGTTTTTGATGTGTTTTTTTGTTCCCTATGATGTAAGAAGCAGGGATAAAAATGTAAAATCAGTGGAAGAAAAATATCAGGGGGCGCCTGGGTGGCTCAGTGGGTTAAGCCTCTGCCTTCAGCTCAGGTCATGATCTCAGGGTCCTGGGATCGAGTTCCACATCGGGCTCTCTGCTCGGAAAGGAGCCTGCTTCCTCCTCTCTCTCTGCCTGCTTCTCTGCCTACGTGTAACCTCTGTCAAATAAATAAATAAAATTAAAAAAAAAAAGAAGAAGAAGAAGAAAAATGTCAGAAAGAAAGAAAAGGAGGGAAGGAGGAAGGAGGCAGGAAGGAGGGCGAAGGTATGCTTCTGTGACTGCACCGAGATGATCTACATGACTTGGAAGTATTTTTTTTAGGAAAAGGCACAGAGCTCCAAAGTTAGTACAGGTGAGTTGCACTGCATTTCAAGGATCTAGGAAGCACCTTACATTATACTTGAAACAAATTGGAAGCAGCTCAGAGTACAGGGGTTCCATATGGAGAGGTACAGAGCCACATTTTGTTAGTGGCAAAGGTTTAGGAAGGGTTTTTAAGGGGAACTTAATAGGATAGAACAGTGTAGTTGCCTCTGCTGAAAGTCAAGAATGTGGTAACTCCCCAGAGGGAGGTCTGGAGCAGAGAGTTCTGGGCCATCAAGTAGTACCACCAGCGAAATGTGGCAACAGGCAGATCTGGGACTCCTCAGCATCAGGTCTGAATGATTGCTTGTCAGGCAGATGTGTTTGTAAACTAATGACTTTCACAGTGTGATGAGATTCAAAATGAAGCCTAATTGCTTCCACTGATTTAACCCTTGGAATGCTTCCAGGCATGCCGATAGCCATGTGTCTTTAATCATGTAAGTTAATCACCTTCAGGCATTTATCAGAAAACAGTGGCTTATAGCAAGTCTGGAGAGCATTGCTGTTGCATTATTAGGTTTACACTTCTGAGGCTGTCATCTCTTCAAATAAGGACACTGAGAGGTTGGCCACGGTGCCCTTAAACTAGTGTTTGTTAGTAGCAACGGACACAGTCAATTACATGGCTCTATAATTCAGAAAAAAAATGAATTAATATTTATGTGGATTTTTTTAAGTGGCTTAAAAAAAAACACTTAATGGTACCAGAGTGAGAGTAGCAAGTCACCTTGATCCTTCTAAGGCCATCATGAACTCCAGTCTGGCTCTGGAGGTAAGTCAGAATTGGAAAATGGTCTAATAATCAGGCCAGTCTGATTAATAGTGACAATTAGTATTGGACTATAGTGCATAACCAACTGATTATGAATCATTTAAGCACTTTAGGTAAATTTTCAATATAGGCAATTAAAATGAAAAGACTCATGATGCTTACATAATGACTTCATTAAATTAACTCAGTTCTGAGGTTGGAGTAAAAAAAAAAAAAAAAAAAAAAAAAGTCAGAACCAGCAGAATTTAACTTCCATTCACTTTTGTATAAACGAAAACTAGAGAAGATACTTAAAAGATATAAATACATACACACACACCACACTGAAAACAGCTTATTCTTTTCTGAAAGTGAACTGTGTTACTATGGAAGAAAGAACTGAAGGTCAGAGCAGGCATTGTATTCGCATTGGATGAAGTAAATCTTGCCTTCAGTTATATTTTGTATTCTCCTAAGTGCATACATTGTTAAGGTTAAAAGAACTTTATTGTGGAGTCATCTGTAAGGGACAGACATTTCAAAGATTCAAATAGTCAGTTCTGTTACATAAACAATTGACCCAAATCATTTGCTTCATGATAAGAGATAAAGCGAAAGCCAACTCCAAATACTGCGCTTTCAATGCAGTCAGGGGAACAAAGATTCCTTTGGGTGAAATGCAGTCATTCAATCAAAGTAGCAACAGTTTTATAGAATTAGACAATGGGAATGGAAGGAGAAGAGACTCTCTAGGGCTAAGAGTGAGTTGAAACACTCCATAGTGAAGTCAGCTTCTCCTGTGGGTTTTGATTCGGAAAGTCATACTGTTTCCAAGACTCATCACTTGATTCCTACCCAGTACAGGGCTTTATCATTTACAAAGGGCATTGCTTGTAAGTTACAAACACTCTGTAAGCTAGGTCTTCCATATTTTAATAATAACCAATACCTATTTAGCACTTCAGAATTTACAAAGCTCCATGTGTGATCTCTTTTTTTAACATTTTATTTATTTGAGAGAGAGTGAACTAGAGAAAGAAGGAGTTGGGGGGGGTAGAGAGGGAGAAGCAGACTCCCCACTGAGCAGGGAGCCCAATGGGGAACTCCATCCCAGGACTCTGGGATCATGACCTGAGCCAAAGGCAGACGTTTAATTGACTAAGCCACCCAAGTGCCCCTCCATGTATGTGTGATCTCTGGTTCTTCATTCCTCTCACAAGTTTTAAAGACGAGAAAGGAAGATTCAAAAAGTTGAAATTGTTTTTTGTCCAAATTCACGGGACTAGTAACAGCAAAAACCAGGTATTCTGACTCTGGGTCCTTTTCCTACATACTCCCTTCTCTTCATCCTATTTCTTAAGACCTTCTTTTTTACCTTAATGATATTTTCCAGAATTAATTCTCACAGTCACTATATTCTTTTCTAGGTCTCTGACTGTAAAAGCCACTTTACAGTCTACCTATTGTATGATAATGTTTCCTCCTTTCAGTTTGCATTTCATTCCCAATCAGATTGTCATCTCTTTGAAAGCAAACACTGTGGTTTCTATCACAGAATGAGGCCTTCTAAGCAAGAAGGGTAAATCTGCGCAGAAATCCACATTGGTGACATCCATTCCAGCATACCGTTTCTCCTGTAAGGCATGATCACCAAAGACTACAATAAAACCCTTTGAGCTACTGGCGCTGCATGGTTGACTTGGCACACTCATCGGCTAAGCTGCTTGCTTCAGAGCTTGAGCCTCACTTCACACAACAAAATTTCAAGTCCACAAATAGCACAGACTATTAGAATCACACTTGTTTAGATGAAATCAAAATGTTAGATCCAGAAATGCCAAAAATTACTGTAAGTATGAAGAACTTATTGATGTTTATCTCTCGAACTTTCTTGTTTTTTTTTTAATTATGTTATGTTAGTCACCATACAGCACATCATTAGTTTGTGATGTAGTGTTCCATGATTCATCATTTGCATGTAAGGCCCCATGCGCCATGCAATACATTCCCTCCTTAATACCCATCACCAGGCTCACCCATTCCCCCCAACCCCCTTCCTTCTAAAACTCTCCGTTTGTTTCCCAGAGTCTGTAGTCTCTCATGGTTCGTCTCCCAGTCCGATTTCTCCCCCTTCATTTTTCCCTTCTCTGTTGTCCTCCAGGCTGTTCCTTATGTTCCACAAATAAGGGAAACCATATGATAATTGACTTTCTCTGTTTGACTTATTTCACTTAGCATAACCTCCTCCAGTCCCATCCAAGCTGATGCAAAAGTTGGGTAATTATCCTTTCTGATAGCTGAGTAATATTCCATTGTGTATATGGACCACATCTTCTTTATCCATTTGTCTATTGAAGGGCATCTTGGCTCTTTCCACAGTTTGGCTATTGTGGACATTGCTGTATGAACACTGGGGTGCATATGGCCCTTCTTTTCAATGCATCCATATCTTTGGGGTAAATACCCAGTAGTACAATTGCTGGGTCATAGGGTAGCTCTATTTTTTATTTTTTTGGGGAACCTCCACACTGTTTTCTGAAGTGGCTGCACCAATTTGCTTTCCCACCAACAGTGTAAGAGGGTGAACTTCCTTGTATGGTTACCAAACCTCCTGCCATATGGAAATCATTCCTCAGCATCATGGCACCCTTAAAGATGTTTTCAGAGTTTTAGCATCAAGTGTGTGTGTGTGTGTTGCAGATGTGTACACTTGTGTATATTAAAACATCTGTTCACCATTGTCCTCCTTCCTTCCACTGTAACTCTCTCTTCTCATCTACAGCTCCTTATTTCTCAGTCCTTTTCCCCCAGATAATAGGATTTGGGCTAAAGGGCTAGTTCAATCAATCACTGAGAGGTTTATTTATCTATCAAATTCAAATCAAAAGGGTCTGACTCACAGGGATATTTTCACCAAATGCTATATATGTGAAGATACTCTGTAAAGCGTCATGTGTAACAGAAAACGGTCTCCCCCCAGAATTTCATATAGAAGCAAATTGATAAAGTGAACCTCCCAGGTGGTCTCCTAGGGAAGAAAAAAATCTTAGAATTCTCATCATCTTATTTCCTTTCACTCTTCTGATCCTGATGACACTCTTTGTGTGCCTAGCTGGATTCCCAGGTCAGATTGCAGATGTCCCGTTCACAGGGATTGTGCTTCATTCATCAACATATGACCTATTAACCACACTCTACCAGGGAAGAAGGTTAATCTTTGCCTGCTGTGTCTTGGTGGATCAGAGGTGTATTCGATTTATTTCCATGTAGCTTGTTGACTTCATTCTCATTATCTTATAGTCATATACATTGAACACAGAAATTTTTAGCACTAGCTGTCAGATCTTTCTTCACTCAAGCAGACTTTCTGTAATTTCTGTCTAGACAGCAAGCTGAAGAGTCCTGGCTCCTCAAGGCCTATCTGGATGATGTGCGAGTCAGCTTCCCCTTAAAAAGTGTAAACTATGGAGCCTTAAAATTGAATGCTGCCTCCATTTCTTACTAGCTCTGATACTGGCCATCTTATGTAACCACTGTGATCCTCAGTTATCCATCCGCAGAATAGATATGCTAATACCAACCACATAGTGGCTCCATGAGGAATGGAAGAATCATGAAAACACCAGTGCTTTCCTACAGAAGGCTCTCACGCAATACTTACTCCCTTTTTTCTTTACTGCTACCCTCTCTGTTACTGCCCTACAACTTTCACTATTCTCACTCGTCTCAAAACTTGCCATTCAGGACAAATCTCAGTAATTAAACTCTTGAAGTTACCACTAATAATAATTGTACCATTTCTATTGTCTTAACTGACTTCAGCTCTAAGCTCCTCCCCTCCCCTAGGTATCCTCAACCCTGATGCTGATGACTCTCTGACCACCCCACAAGGGCCAGCACAGAGCCTTAGTTAGTGCTGTCACTGATCAGCACAGATTCTCTCAGCTTCACCCCTGCCTATCTCTCTCCATATACTTCACTCCGGGTAATAGGAACCATGACTCAGCAGTAACTAATAAAATGAATGGCTGAATCTTAGAGGTAGTTCTTAAAGTTAGTTTCCATGGTTACTGAGTGGTTAGAGAAGGAATGGGCAAATCCAAAAGACAATCTTGAAGTAAATAGAAAATTTTATTTTGTTCCAGCACTTCCGAAAGTTCTGCAGTATTATTTTCATAGTATCCTTTTTGACATTTGGTCCCATTTGCTGGTATGAACTCAGATCACCTTATGTTCCTAAACTGTCATTTCATCCTTTGTTTTGTGTAATTTACTACTGTGTGTTAAGAACACAGGAGTTCTGTCTCCTTGTATCAGGCCTAGAACTCCCTTCCACTTCCATCTTTCCTTGTAAGAATCCAACACCACCTCTACTAAATTTTCCTCCATTACTCTACAGCACGTACTCCAATTAGGAAGTATATCTTCCTATCTCCTATAATTCCTGATAGAAACTATAAGTATCCCTAACTCTAGACCTTTCTAAGATCATCCTCCAACTTAGACTTCTTTTCTCCCGTTATCTTCGGCCCCATTTCCTCCTCACTACGTCTGCTCACAAACTCTTTGCCTGTCTCGTTTACCAATGTGTATCCCAGAATATAGAAAATTTCTTGATACATGACCAACATTCAGCCAATTTATATTTATAGACTTACAGAGTTTCCCTCAAGTCCCACTTCAAAAATAATTTCTTTTTTTAACCTACACTATTTTCTTTGAATTCTTACATAAGCCACATTCATTTTTATTTTTATCAGCTGATTTTAAGTTCCTTGAAGATGAAATTCATAACTTGCCTCATGTTGCATCTCTCAGAGTATCTTGATAATATGAGGAAATTAAATATCATCTTGGAGGAAAGGTTCATAACCTAAAACAAGAATGATTCATAAAATGCATTTCTCACCTACCGTTTTCTAGTCTCTATTCTAAGATCTGAGAGAGTAACCTTCATGAACTAGAGTCTTTGTCTTCACTGTTACTAGTTACCTGTGTAATCTCCACTGATACACTCAAATTCTCTGAGTTTTGGACTCTTCTAGGAACTAAGAGGGTTATACTAAGTTCTAATGTCTCTTCCCATCGTAGGATTCTGTGAATTCTAAATATTTATCAGTAGATTGATGAATGGTTTTTGAAAAGTATTCATGACTATTTTCTATTTCTTTTGATTTATTTGTTCAACAGATGTTTATTGAATGCTCCAAGGTAATGTGTATGCTAAAAACACCAGAGGTACAGCAGTGAACATAATCCATGCATCCTGAGGTATCCTGCTTCTCATACCATGATGCCCTGGATGTCCCAGTGTCCTAATTCACTTAAATTTCTTTGATAAAAGGGCAAAATTTTGCTAAACCCTCCACCCCAATTCCAGCTAGCTCTTATTAACATAAAATATTTACTTTGGGAGAAATTTAAGCAAACAAATAAATAAGTATTCCATACAGATGTAACTTCTCTGGGGGTTCTCAGATCTGCGATTTTAAGCTAATGCCTGGATGACTACTATGATGGAAAAAGTGAAAATTTAACCAGTTGTTCTGGGAGGCTTTCCCTATATTGAACTAGAGCAGCAGCTCCATTTACAAATCTGTTTTACATCTTGAAATGATACTCCTAAAAATATTTTTTTTAATAACCACTGTTCTGGGTAACTAATTGGAATTAAAACAAAATAACAGGAAGCTATACATATAAATGTGTGATAATTGGGACTCCCTACTTGGTATGTATTTTAATGATATCTTTAAAATGAAACACCCATTATCTTTTGATAGGCCAAGGGATGTGGGATTGAAATTCCCATAAATCCTTCAACGAATCTAGTGGTACAACATTAGATGCATTTTTCTTGTTGTACTTGAACTTCCAGAGAGCTCCTGATGCTATCAAGTTCTTTATCATGACAGTCATCACATGTAGCAACTGATAAATTTGTGGTTAAAAAGAACATTTCAGGGTTTTGTTTTGACATCCTTGATTACTTCTACACTGGGTTTTTCCAAACAAAGTGACTTTAAACACATTCTGGATTTTTGGTAGTTGAGAGAGGATTAAGTCTCTATCACAGAACTAAAATTCACTAATAATACTAGGGAAGTACAAAAGTAACTTTCTTATAAAGCTCCAGTCAACACCAAAAAACATCTGTGTAAAGGATTCAATGCCTTATTTGGGACTTACTCAGGCCTAGAAAATTAGGTTCATAACCTCTTTATATTGATCATGGAGCAAAACAACTAAGGATAGAGGCAATAAAACATGGGATAGCCTATAGACACTAAAAAAAAAAAAAAAGAAAAGAAAAAAAAATCCAGTGAAGGATCTCCTAATTCTGAAATGACTTATTTGCAAGCCAAATGTGAAATGAGCATGAAGAAAGGCATTCAGTAAGAAGCACTCAAAGATATGCTCGTCTGTAAGATACCCCACAACTCATTTCACCAACATGTGTGAGGAACGATCTTTTTTGGTCTTTCCCAGTCTTGATTCTTGATTTACTTTTTGAAAAGGAAGGACATTCTTAATCTAGCTTGAATTATGGTTTGGAAAGACTTTGATGACCTTTATACATTTTCTTCCCTAAAACCTTAAAAGGTAGTATAGCTAGTATCAGGTTTAAAAACGTTCCTTCTTTCTGGAATTATAGCTAGAAGATATTGACCAAGACATTTTCCACAAAGGGTCCTTTTACTGTGTTCTTGTTGGGCTCTGACTTGAACTGTCCTTATGCCTAGGGTTCCAGCAAGCTGGTTCTCTAGCTCTGACTCTCATACGCTCACAGATGCCTTTGACGGTGTCTGTTACAATTGTATTAGCAACTGAACCTCAAAGATTTGAAAAACTGATCTTCAGCTAATGGGACTTTTTGACAAATTTAGAAGATATACTCAAAGTTGGATACTGCGTGTGCTTTCCAAGTTAGATATAAAATGATTTTGTATATATTCCTTTTGAATTAGCAAAATTAGGAAAATCAGACTCACTAACTTAAGATCGCTGGTCATCTGTTGGAGCTTCTTTATCATCTGGGCAAACACATATCATTCTCTTCCTTAAGATTCAGAAATTCAGAAATTCAGATTCAGAAATAATAAAGTCTACTGAAAGTTGTTTTTTGTTTTGTTTTGTTTTGTTTTTTTATAGTCACAATATTCTTCTCTGTGAGGACGGGCATGCTGTGGTGGCAGATTTTGGAGGTGAGATTTCCATGAATAATACCCCAAATGACATCAGTCTCTTTCTTCCTTCCTAGTTGGTGCCTAATATTATCTGATGAATCTGAAAATGGATTTCACACTGACAGCTATGCTTCTCTAAGTCATTCAAATTTCAGTGACCCTGATTCTCAAAAGTATATTGTTTATTTTCAGTTTTTCCCCTTTGATATCCCCGACTAAAAAAAAAAGGAAGTGAGCATTTAAATAAGGTAGAGGCTCTTGGGGTTTCAAAATTTTATCTGTGATTTTAACCTTGTTTTTAAAGATATTTCCTTTGACATGAATTTGTGTTCTCTCTCCCTCAGAATCAAGATTTCTACAGTCTCTAGACGAAGACAACATGACAAAACAACCCGGGGTTTGCTGCTGCTTGTGTTCCCTATAATTATGAAACAATTAAAATGTGTAAACTCAGCATGAGACGAAGTGAGAGGAAAGCAGCTCTAACTGGAAGCATTGTCATCGTCCCAGGGGCAGGATAATGTTTTATGTTTTTATTTTCAGTGAGCCCTCAAAAGAACTCTTTCAAGGCTCTACCAGAAAAATAGATTAGATATATATTTGGGAAAGGCTATGGGCAAAGTAATACACAACCTGTTTAAAATATAACTTAAAAAAGTACATGGCAGGCATAGTTAATTGGTTCTCAGTTTTAGATCTTCTTTATTAAGCAGTGGAGTGAATGTTTAATCAGTAACTAACTATAGAATCTGTAGTTAACCAGCATCTATTAACAACTTTTTTAGACTTTAACATCATAAGGCAATATGTCACATAACCAAACATTAATATTTAAGTAAAATATGTTATAACATCTGAAGCAAGCATAATTGTACTCAAAATGCCTGCTATTCAATTCCTTACCTGCTCTCTCCTTTGCTCCCTCCCACCCCCCAAAAGTAACTTCTCTTTCTAGACCACCTCCGTTATTTAATTACCCATGTTTGAGGTAATTTTCATTCCTTCCTTCCCTGCTTCCACTGACTTTACTTGCTTTTTCTGTCTGTTTGCATGCTTGTTTTAAGTTCAACCCAACTTCTCATTTTCCACCTCAGTGCAGGTCTTCATCTCTCTTCTGAACTAGAAGTAGGATTCTAACTCCAGTATTCTCTTCCAGTTCATTCTTTGCAACATCAGCCAAGTATTGGGTTCTGTCAGTTCACTTCCTCTTATAAATCATCAAAGATACCCACTACCCAGGGCACCTGAGTAGCTCAGTCAGTTAAGCATCCGTCTTGATTTCAGCTGAGACCGTGATCTCAGGGTCCCAGGATCGAGCCCCACATCGTGCTCCATACTCAATGGATATCTTCTCTCCTTCTTCCTCTGGGCACCCCCACTCCCTGTGCATGCATGCTCTTTCTCTCCCTCTCTCACACACATAAATAAATAAATATATATGGAGATTATATAGATATAGATCCATATATATATCTCTACTACCCACAGGCCAAATCCAAATTCATTATCTAGCAGCCTTCTGTCCTCCCCCGTCTGGCTCAGAGCCACTCTGTGACCCCTTCTCCCACAGTAAGTTCTCTCAGATCCCTCCTGGTCATTCCACAAACATGCCATTCACCTTCGCAGCCCCGTGACTCTCCTAGTGTGGTATTCTCTACCTGGATAGCTTTCTACTCCACCCCACCTCAAAGCAGTCTACTCATCTCGTAAGACTCAGGAAATTATATCCATTTTAAGTGACTTCCCTTCCATAACATCCTCTCCCCATTGCCTCCTCCCCATGTACTCTTCTGTCCGTGCTTTTGTGCATTTTGCACTACTAATTTAAACTCTTATTTATTCAGTCTACAAACATTTATTGAGGGCCTGCCCTGTATCAGGCATTGTGCAAAAGATGAGAAATGCAAAATGTGAAGAAGAGTTTAGTCCTTGATCTCAAGGAGCTCATTTTCTAATGTGGAAAACATGGTAATAAGCAGAAAGATTGAAAGCAGTGTGGAAATTTTGTGGTAAATAAGGTGTGACAAAGCATCATGGGAGCTCAGGTGGGATGAATGGGAATAAATTAGCTGTAGGGAAAACAGAAAGGAGTGGCAGGTAGAATGAACAACAGTATGAGCAAAGTCACAGGGGAGAATAAGAAATATCAGACTTCCTGGGGGAACGTCAAATAGGTTGGCATTGTTGGCATGCACTGTGAGAGGAAGAGAGAGCGAAAGATGAATTAGAGCAGAAGGCAGGAACCACATCACAAACCGTGTCGTATTGTAAGCAGGATTATGCATGCTGGTTTCCCCAATTAGACTTCACTCATTCATCCAACAAATATCTGTGGGCTCTTTACTAGAGGCCAGATATTCTTCTAGGAACTGGGGATATTACAGTAAACAAATTAATTTTCTTATTCCTATGGAGCTAATATTCTACTAAAAAGAGATAGACACTGAACAAATTAACAGAATATATATTGTTAAGAGACAATGTTGTGAAGAGACAAGTGTTATGAAGAAAAAGCAAAGCACAGGACATGAATGGAGAGTAGTAGGGTGCCATTTAGATAGGGCAAGAAGGAAAGATAACATTTGATGAGAGACCTGACCAGCAGTCACCCATGTGGGGGGAAGAGGAATACAGAGTAAGTGCAAAGGCCCTGAGGCAGAAAAATTCTCTGTGTGTTCAAGAAGAGACTGACTGGAGTGGAGTAAGCAAGAGGAGAATGGTAAGATATGAGGTAAGGGAGGTAGAAAAGAATGAGTCCTCCTTTTGACAGGACACACAGACCTGGGACATAGAGATAGCTAAATCAGTAGTTCTCAACCCCAGCTGCACACTGGAATCACTTAAAGAACTTGTTTAAAAAGTATGCCACTTGAATCTAACCCCAAGAAATTCTGATTTCATTGGCCTGGGGTTGATCTTAAGTGCCTGTATCTTTTAAAAGTTTCCCCAGGTGATTCTCAAATACATCCAGACTGGCTAAATAAATTTCTGTGGAAAAAATTGAATTGAATGTCACCAACAACAAGTAATTTTTTTATCCTAGCAGTGTAGTCTTTAAGCACAGCACTACTCTAGATTAATTTTGAAGACTATTTTGTTTCCTACTAGTTATGTGGCCTTGTGTAAGTTGGCTAATTACTCTATTACTCCCCTGTGGAAAAATGGGCACATTGTATGCCTACTTCCACTTATGCAATGTTGTGTCACAATGCATAATCTGCTACGTAAGTGGAGGTTATTTGAAATGTGAAAGCTCATGTGAAAGAATTGCATATAAGTACCATAATCGGAATAGAGATATTCTTGGAATGCTGTAATTATGCCTGATTTCAAAATAAGGTAGACACTTCAAAAGAATTATCAACAGCCAGCTCTGCATAGAATTTCGGGAAGAGCAATAAAAGGATACTGGTTTCCTTTAGTGAAAATTCAAAGAAGATGTTTGGTGAACTTCATTGATAAGGTTATGACTCCATGGGATTTTAGACCTGAAAGGGCTTGCCTCCTTTGTTTTGCCCTTGAGGAATCTGAGGTCCAGGAAGCTTATGAGATTTTTCCAGAGCTGCCCAAACAGGCAGTGGTAGAGCTAGAACTGGAATTTTCATCTCCTGACTCAAAACCTAGTGCTCTTTCCCCTAAACCACAAATAAACCAAAATTATGCATTTGCATCCATCCCGGAATGGAAACTTATATTTAAAACCAAAAAATATATAACTGCAAGTGAAAAAGAATGTAAATAATGCCATCAAAACATGAATATGAAACTTGGTACAGAGAAAATTATAACAGTTTATAGACTTTGGTCCTGGAATACTTATTGCGCAAACCACATTCAGAAATAACACAACTGGACCAACAAAGGCGATATGACAGATGTGATCCTGCCAGTAAGATATCTGCTTTGTAGGAGTATTCTGGGTGCCCCCCTAAGGTCCTTTCTCTCCTCAGTCATGAAGGCACTGTTTAAGGGTCTAATTTAGTGACTTCCTAAATTACAACCTGAAGATCTAAAGGAGGGAAGGTGCCTCCCACGTGTGTGATTCACCACCAGGGAGGCATAGAGTTCTTGGATGAATCGTGATTGGCTTTTCAGAAGCCTGTATAGTTTCTAGGGGTAAGATGCTCAGAAGTAAACAGAAAATGCTGCTGCTGTGATCATCATTTTATAAAACGCAGAATTACTTGATGATTAATATTGTTGCAATATTTTTGGAAGAATTATGAATCTCATGATCTTCCAATGATTTAAAAAAATGCTCTTCGCAAAAATGAGCAACAATAGAAAACCTACTGTTTATGTATAAACACACCAGTTTATTGCACAGTATAGGGCAATCAATGTTATTTTATGTTTATATCTTTTGAGAACAATGCGAGACCACTTAAATCCTTACTAAGAAAAACAGTGTTCTACAATGGGATAACTAAACATTTGGTAAATGACTTGTGAATGTTTCTGGACACACAGAACCTCCGCTGGATGGCTCCTGAGGTGTTCACTCAGTGCACACGCTACACCATCAAAGCTGACGTCTTCAGCTATGCTCTGTGTCTATGGGAACTCCTCACCGGTGAAATTCCATTCGCTCATCTCAAGCCAGGTAAGACATCCTGCCAAGTTTCTCTGTTTTCCAGAGTTCTGTGCATTTTCATGACTTCAAGAAACACTTATTTCCAAAAAGTAATACTCTTGGTGGGTTGGCAAGGTGAGAAGTAAGTAAACTTCAATTTGGTGTTTTGTTTTGTTTTAAAAAATTGTATTTATTTATTTGAGAAAGAGAGATAGCGAGAGAGAAAGAGCACAAGTAATGGGGAGAGGGATAAGCAGACTCCCCACTGAGCCAGGAGCCGGAGGCAGGGTTCAATCCCAGGACCCTGAGACCGACCGTGACCTGAGCCAAAGGCAGACACTTAACTGACTGAGTCACCCAGGTGCCCCTCAATTTGTTTTAAAGCGTGTGCCAATAATGTAGACACTGTAATATCTATTTTTTTTGAGATTAGATTCTGATGCTTCTTTTTAGTGTGTATATAAGGGTGAGCTGAAAGTAGCAACACATAAAAATAAACTCTCGGGACTGTTTTCTGCTTGTCTCACATTATAGAAGGGAATTGCTTTTCCTGGTAATTTTGTATTACATAAATGGATACCTTCCAAAAATGGGGCTTTGTGAGTGAGCCTAATTTTGGGTGATAAGATGCATTAGACTCTGTGTACATGTAGACTGTAGAGGTATGCAGTCTAATCACATGAAAAATATACACATACTTGAGGTTTAAGGTAAATTTTATTTGCATCTGCTCTTCATTTTATTTGATTTTATGTCTTGTCATTCTACTTACTTTCTTGTATTCACCATGCGACTGGAAATTTGTCCCCAGCAATCACTCATCTGATTTATGGCTTTACAGGTTTGCCTTTTCCAGTATGTCCTATAAATGAAATCTTGTTGTTGATTTTTAGTAATTCATTCTTTTTTTGTCCCTGAGTAATATTCCCTTGTGTGGATATATCTCAATTTAATTATGGATTCACAAGCTGATGATTATTTGAATTATTCTTACTTTGGGACTACTATGAATAAGATAGGTAAAGCCATTTAGGTCTCTGTGTGGATGGTTTTATTACTCTTGAATAAATATGTAAGAGATAATTACCAGATCTTATGAAAAGAGTTTTTCTAAGGCGTTTGTACCATTATGGATTCCCACCAGCAGTGGATTAGAATTCCGGTTGCTACACATCCTTGCCAGGACTTTTTTGTCACCTGTTTAAAATAAAATATTAGCCATTTAAGTAGGTATCTAATGGTATGCTGTTGTAGTATTATTTTATAATTCTCTGACAACTAATGATGTTGATGATCTTTTCACATGTTTATGTGTGTTCGTGCCTCCTCCCTTGGTGAAGTGTTTGTTCACATTGCCTTATTATTCACTTGTAAGAGTTCTTAGATTCTAGGTAGAAGTCTTTCATCTGCTGTGCATTTTGAAAGTGTTTTTCTCTAGTCTGTGGCTTGCCTTTTCATAGTCCTAGCAATGTCTTGAAAGAAGTTTTTAGTTTCAATGAAGTCTACCTTATCAAAGTTTTAAATCACATTTTTTGTATCCTTTCTAAAATATGGTTGCATCAATAAGGCCAAAAGATTTCCTCCTATGTTTTCTTAAAGAACTCTTAGAGGTTTAGGCTTTATATTTATAAAATATATTGGTCTTTTTTTTTAATGGCACAGGTATGAACTTTTGTTATTCTTTTGCTAATTTATTTGTTTTTTGGGCACCTGGGTGGCTCAGTCAGTTAAGCATCTGCCTTTGGCTCATGTCATGATCCTAGAGTCCCAGCATCAGTGGGAAGCCTGCTTCTCTCTCTCTCTCTGTGGCTCCTAGTGTTTGCGCTACCCTCTCCCCTCAAATGAATAAAAATCTTTTAAAAATTTATCATAAAAAATGTATTTGTTTTTTAATATGGATATTTAATTTTCCAGCATAGTTTGTTGAAAAAACTTTCCTTTCTCCTTTAAATTATTTTGGTAGTATTGTCAAAAATTAATTGCCCATATATATATTTATTTTTGAACTCTGTTCTATTGATATATGTCTACCCTTAGAACTCTAAGAGTATTCTAAGAACTATGCCTTACCTTAGAACTCTGTTCTATTGATATATGTCTACCCTTACTCTAATAGCATATTATATTGTCAGGTTACATTTAAGTCTTGAAATCAGGTTAGATGAACCTTCCAACTATGTTCTCCTTTATAGAAATCGCTTTGGCTCTTCTAGACTTTTTGCTTTTCTATGTAAATTTTAGAATCAGCTTGTTTATTTCTACCAAAAAAAAAAAAAAGCCCACTGAAATTTGGGGTGGATTACACTGAGTTTATATAGATCAATTTAGGAAGAATTGGCAATGTAAGCATACTGAATCTTCCAATCAGTCCCCATGGTGTAGCTCTCCCTTCAGTTAGGTCTTCTTTAATTTCTGTCATCAGTGTGTTTGTAGTTTTTAGCATACAAACCTTGCACATTTTTTTAGACATCTCTATGCATTTTGTATTTGATACTATTGTACATGTTATCCTTTAAAATTTCAATGTCCAATGGTTCTTTGTTAGAAGAGAGATATAATTAATTTTTAAATATCAACCTAGAACTCTACATATTTGCTAAATTTACTTATCCATTCAAGTACCTTTTTTCTACATTGTTTGGGATTTTCCACATAGATGATTTTGTGATCTGTAAATAAAGACCTTCTTCCTTTTCAATCTGTATATTTTTTTGTATCTTTTTTCTTAACTTCTTGCACAAAGACTAGTGAACAACAATGAACAAAAAACAGAAGTGATAAGATATATACCTCAAATCTAACTCCTAAAAATTTCACCCGCCACCATGCTAGTCAAAGCTGCTGTCTTTATCACTGTAACTGATGCCACTTGACTTCTCTCCCTTCTTCTGCCCCACTTCCTTTGAGACATTTTTGCTCACTTACTGTCATATGACCCTAATTAATTTTTAGATCTTAGCTTAAATATCACTTCTTCCCAAAACATCTTCCTTAATTCTCTAATATTGAGTTAATCCAATCTCCTCCATGCCCCCAAGTCATCGTTTATTATACTATTTATCATATTTTACTCATACAGTTTTGGAATTTTTTCTACTCCATTATCCTCTGCTAATTACACATGAATATTTTGGAGAGATAAAGATCCTTTCTGTCAGGAACCACCCAGAAATATTTACCCTTTAAAGAGAGAATATTATATAATAAAACAGTTAAAAGCCTTGCCTAAGAATAACTGGATTCCAATATCCCAGATATTAGAACTTACCGTACTTTATCCGAAAGAGAATTTATGATAGATGTTGAATTTTTTAAAGTTGGACAGTGACCGTGCATCAAGAAATGAGACTCCTTATATCATTGCAGTGGTTAGGCAATCTAGCATATGTTCCACAATAAATTGTGTGAAGCATCAGATTCAATATAAGCTACATATTAGCCACTTACGAAGAGGAACAAATCCATGACTACAGTGTTTGACAACATTATCAGTTATGGTAGTAGCAACATTCCACATGGCTCTTCCTTCTGGATTTAGTAGTAGTACCCTATCTCCTGAGAGAAATACAAAAGTGGAACACAAATACTGGCACTGACTCTTATGCAAGGAATGAGTATACCTGGAGAAGAACATGAAGTTAGAGTCTCTTTTGCGTAGGCCATGTTCAAATTAACCTTATAATCTCAGGTTTAGAAAGAACCAAAAAGCCATCATATCTGGCATTCTATGGATCACCTGAGACCAGATGCCCAAAGGGTCGGGGAATTGGGCAGATGCTGGACCCAGGACAGTATGATGGACAGGAAGTCACGTGCTCTGACTCTAGGGGACAGCCGCTACCCAGCTCTAGCCGAACAGTGCCATGCAGAAGTGTAGGGATCACTGCTCACTATTACCATATAAATGAATTTCTGTGTGTGTTTGTGTAGAAATCTAAAGGTTTGGGGTGCCTGGGTGGCTCATTCAATTAAGCATCCGACTCTTGATTTCAGCTCAGGTCCTGAGCTCTGGGAGATGGAGCCCCATGTTGGGCTCTGAGTTGGGTATAGAGACTGCTCAAGGTTCTCTCTCTCCCCTGTGCCTCCATGTTCACACACTCTCTCTCCCTCTGTCTCTCTCAAAGAAGGAAAGAAAGAGAAAGGAAGAAAAAGAAAAGAAGAAAACTGAATGTTGGCAATTAATTCAGTTTTTAAGAAAGCATTTTTCAGGGTAACACCATATGGGCTAAGAGAATCGGCATAATGTGTAAGAACATGAGCCTTGTAACTGTATGCAAGCTACTTAACCTAGCTGAACTTCACTGTATTTTTAAAATGGGCATAATAATGGGCCTACCTCAAAAGACTGGAATGGTGACTAGGAACTGGAAGCACTCAATAAATATTAGCTACTATTATTATTTTTAGGCTATTGTTGAGGGCTCCTCTGCCTGGGAACTGTGCTAGAGTTAAGAGGAAAACAGGGAGGAATAGGGCATTACTCAGGCCGTCATAGTAAAGAGCAGAGGTTAAGTCTCAACTAGAGAGAAGCAGAGTACTGAAGATGCTCCCTGGAGGAGTCTCCTGCCCAGACTGTGCAAAAGGGGGAGAGGATATCAGAGAAGGAATCTAAGAGGAGGTGATAACTGAACTGCAAAAAGATGAAAACTAATTAAATAGATAAATAGTGGGGAGGTAGAGAAGAAGTTGCAACAGAAAGCAGTATGAGCAAGGTGCAGAGGCATGAGAGATGTACAAATAATTCAGTAAGGATGAATCAGAGAATACAAGGAAACCCATCACAAGACACATGCTGTAAATGTAAACCTAGAGCCAGGTGGTGAAGGGCCTGTGTGTTCGCAGTGAAAGTCGCTGCAGGAGTTTAAGCAGGGCAATAGTACAACACTAGTATTATTTTTGAATGCTCTCTCTTGCTACAAAGCTAATTCTGGATTGAAGAGGCTTGAAACCCAGGGCAAGAAGACCAGGTACTCCAGATAAGAATGTATAAGACCTTAATTAGGGGAGTGGCTTTAGAAGAGAAAGGAGAGGCTGGTTGTGGGAAATTTGAATGGGACTTGCTGGTGGGCCAAGGTGAGAGCACAAGGGAGAGGGAGGAGTCAGGGTTAACTTCAGGCTTCTGGCTGAGCCAGCAGAAGATGATGGATCCAGGAAGAGAGCAGATTTGTGAGAGAAGTGACAAGATTAGAGAGAGAAGGAGCCAAGGTGTGAAGCCAAGCAGAGAGAGAAGAACCAGGCAAGATGAAAAAGGAGCTGGTATGACCTGGCAAACAAGAGCTGTCCTGCATTCATTTCAGAGAAAGAAACCAACACCTGCTTCCCAGATTTTACGTCTCCCCCGGGTCTGTCTCCTCTGATATATCATGACAAAGTAAAGAAGAAATCTAGGATAAATTAATCCATCGATATGTATCTCATCCAATCCCATTCCCTTATAATGAGGTACCAAATTTTGTGGATCACTTTCAGATTATAGTTTGAGGCCAAAGAAAAAGCCTCTTGTTTTCCTTTGTTTTCCTCTGTGATGCCAGCTGGTTCACAAGGAGACTCAACTCTGTGTCCTGGGATTCCTTTAATGCCAAGCTATATCGAAGTCTCGGATGTGACAGCAAATTAAGAACATCTGCCAATTCATTCTAGCCAGATTTCGGTGAGACTTTATATTGAGGTTTTAACTCAGGTTTGCAAGCTGTAATATAGGGGCCAAATATGGCTTGCAATTTTTTTTTTTTTGTCTCACATATGATTGTAAAAAATAAGAATTTAAGTACATTTAGGGACACAGTTATATCACAGGATCCCATATTTGTAGCAATTTGTGTTTGCTACCCCTGTTTAAATATTAGATGTTCTTCTCCATATATGATTAAAATCCTAAAGCATCCTAAATATAATAACCTTAAAAGGCATAAGCACTTGATGATGGGGACTATGTTTTCACATGTGTTAGGAAAATAGGAAAATAGGAGTGAGCCAAAGTTCTGAAATCCTGTGTTTGCTGTGCTAATCTTTATCAGTTTATCACTGAAAAGAGTAGAGCCAGCCAATCACTACAGAGATCACTGGAAAGATCAAATCAGTCCAATGGATGGTGATATTTCTATGAACATAGCTGATATTAACATTCCAATACTTTATTACACTGACAAAGATTGCAATGAGAATAGACATTGGTGCAAATTAATCTATTCTTCTGACAGTCTGTAATGAGAATGGGATGTGGTTTAAAAAATTAAGCCATTCTTAGTGCAATCTCAAGATTGCAATCTCGTGGTCTCTCTCAGATGCTATATGCTCTGGTGATACATCATTGAGAAGTGTCAGTTTAACAAAGAATGTGTCTTAGCGCTTGCTGGGAGAGTGGTCCGTATTTGCTTTGTTTCACCAATGCCCAACCCATAAAAACAACAAGGTAGAATCAATTGTGTTTTTTAAAACACACATACACACAATCAAAACTGAAAAAAAAAATTCTTGTAGTTTATGTTCATCAAAGCTTACAAGTAAAATGTTTTTTTATATGGATGCTTGGACTTATTTTTATAAAACATAAGAGTGATAGTTTAATTTAGGAATTCAGAATCTAGTACCAATTTATCCATAAGCAATATAGCTAATTAAATTTGCCACGAAGAGCTGCGTGGTCCTCCTCTCCACAGTGGCCATATTGCATTATGAGCCAGGGCTGGTGACAGATGAGATGGTTTGTAGCCCTGTAATTTGCAGTAACTCAGTGCAACCTTTTACTGGGTATTCAGACTCCCAGAAAACCTCAAAAGGAACTATGATTTCTGATCTAAACAGAACAGAAGATATACAGTGTTTTAGATATCTAGTTCTCTAGATTCAGAGTAAAAGGGATCGGTGAAACCCTTAGCTCTGTAGATGATAATAATTACAGCAACAATAGCTAACACTTATTGAGAACCAACAATGTGCCAGATGCTCTCTGTACACTATCTCCCTTAATTCTAACAATAACCTGTGGTTTAGGTTCTATTAGGATAAGATATATGCTCAACATCACACACCTGTAAGAGGGACAGTCAAGACGTAAGTGCATGGCTCCTTGTCCCCAAACCCCATGCTTATCACCATCACACGATGTCCTCAAGGCTTCATCGTACATGTACAAAAATTAATACTCACAGAGGCAAATTAGCTTAATTAGGATCGCTCACAGAGTTAAAAGCAAAATCAGACTGGAAATTAGGCCCCCACATCACATTTCCTTGTTAAAGGAATTTCTTTCTTTTCTTTTTTTATTTTATATTTTTATTTATTTATTTGAGAGAGTGAGACATAAGAGAGCTCATGGGAGAAAGCGAGAGCACAAGCAGGTGGGAAGTGGTAGAGGGAGAAGCAGCCTCCCTGCCAAACAGGGACCCGGATGTGGGACTCAAGCCTAAGGACCCCAGGATCATGACCCTAGCCCAAGGCAGATGCCAGCTGACTGAGCTACCCAGGTGCCCCAAGGCCATTTATTAATGGTGATACTGTTTCAATTTATAGAAGCTCCCTCCCCAAATGTTCTGATAAAAAGATAAAAGTATGAACTAAATTTGCCACCAGATCTCAATCATTTACCTAATTGTGTCATAATTTAAATATTAAATAATTTAAATATTAAACTAAGCATATTCATTCTATGGTGTTTCTTAGTGACTAGGCATTGTGCTTTGTCCTAAAGACATAATAATGAGCAAGATAGCAATTGTCATTAATCCATAATCCTTATTTATTTGTACAATAAATGTTTACTGAGTCATCTATACCATGACCTCTTTTATCTCCAGTGAAATCGTATTTTGAGCGGCCTCATTTATTGATTCGTTTGGTGCATATCAGTTGGGTGGCTACTGATTAGCTGTCATCGTGCTAAACACGGGAGATACAATGGTGAAAAGATACAATTCCTGAGCTCAAGGAGCTTGTGATTTACAGAGGCAAGCAAATAAATAGGCAATTAAGTATAATATAATACCATATTATACTACAATAGCACCTTGTGCTATGGGAGTACATAGGAAGGGCACCCAGAGACAGTTCATTAAGCTAAGACCTAAGGGACACTAAATATAATGTAAGAAAAGAGGATACGTACAAGAACATTTCAGGGAAAAAGGATCACCTTTCCAAATTTGTGATTGAATCATAAAAAGAAGTGAAAAGTCCAGTAATTCATCTCTTTAAAAATTATTCATTCATTTACCAAAGTTTATGGAAAAGCCTAACACTTCTTTTGTTAGCTTATTATTGCCCACATGGAATGTTCAGTACATTTGTTCATGAGAATAAGTGAGTGAAGGTTATCACATGCCGGACAGAATGCCTGTTGATGATCTCTAGTCATATCCCTTTTTTCTTGATAAAGTATTGATAAGCAATAAAGAACTTAAATCCACAAATCAAGACCATGGTTATATAAACTTTTGAGGCTGACACACAAAATCTTGTTTAATTTAAGCCTCATTCAGGATGAGAGTGAGAAAAAGCTATGCTCTAAAATTGTGCAGTCCACTATGGAAGCTACGAGACACACGTGGCTACTTAAATTTAAATTTATATGAACTGAAACTGAAGTAAAATTTCAGTTATTCAGTCACACCTTTTTAGTGCTTAATAGCGACATTTTAAGTGCTTAATAGGCATATGCTACCATGTTGAACACTGCAGAACATTTCCATCATTGTAAAAAGATCTATTAGATAGTCCTACTCTAGTGCTAGATTACAAGTTTTGCTCAATCATTGATAATCATCACAGTGCTGAGAAAATGGTAGGTGCTCAATAAATAGTTATTGATATTTTTAAATTTACCCTTATTCTCTTTTAATAGCAAAGTTTCACTTGTAAAAGTAGAAACCAACATGTACATAAATCATTTAACATATTTTATGTAGCAATCAAGGTAAAAAATTTGATGAATGGGCTGACAGTCTCTTTCCTGAATCTGGAGTACCAGAAAATTTCCCAGCTGTTGCTGTAACATGGCCACTTAGGCAAGACTGATAAAGTAATCTCAGAGGTGACAAATCTCAATTCCATGACCCCTCATGTTGCATTGCCCACTTTCTGGTGGAGGTGCTAATGAGTGGTATCACTGCCAAGAGTGCACAAAGCAAAAAGGAGAAGGAGATGCCAAGGCCTTGCAGAATCTGCTTTGAATAATGAAGAATTAAGTATCGTTCATCTTAAACTGATTTTCCAGACACAGTGCCAAGAAGCAAACAGGTATCTTTATAGACTTGATATCAGAGTCTAAAAGGGTTTCAGAGGAGACATTTGGCACCTGCATCTGAGTTTAACTCACTTTATGAATAGTCCCTCCCCACCCATTAGGATATGTATAATTAGTTTAAATGTGTTCACTACACTGGCTTATGTGCTTATAGCTGTACCAGCTCAACAATATCCAAATGGTCATAAGGTGAAAAAGTAGAGTTTAAAGATCAGTGATTATTAAGCATTAGTTAATTTGTTTGCTTATTTATTTACCTCATGCCAAAAAGAATTAAAAATCGTCAAGAGTAGCCAATGGGAGAAACCTAACACACCTAGTTTTTTGTGACACAGAAGACACATTTTATAAGTGACATTTCATTTGCTAAATATGTGGGGTTTTTTTTTAAAGATTCTTATTCATTTATTTGACAGAGAGAGAGATCACAAGTAGGCAGAGTGGCAGGCTGGGGGTGTGGGGGAGCAGGCTCCCCACCCAGCTGAGAGCCCGATGCAGGGCTCCATCCCAGGACCCTGAGATCATGACCTGAGCCAAAGGCAGAGGCTCAACTCACTGAGCCACCCAGGCGCCCCCTAAATATGTTTTGACCAGTCTTTTGTTTCTTTGTTTTCTTAGTGTCAGCAAATATAACTGTAGCTAATAGTGGCTAGAAAAGTTTGACAAATGTGACAATGCAAATATTCTACAAATGGCATTGAAAACAAGAGTAGAAATGGAATTCCTGACTCTGCCCTCAACTTGGAACAATTGTACAATTAGAACTGCTGTTGTAAGGAAGGAAATATTAAAATACCAGACAGGCAAAGAAAATGAACTTAAAATTTTAAATACAAATAACCAATAAATATTTAGGAAAATATTAAGCCTCACTATTCATCAAAGAACAAAATTTAAACAAGAAATGAGCTGATACACTTGCCTCTCATATTAAGAAAATCTTTTACAAAATGAGAAAGCCTAATACTGGTGTAGATGTAATGAAAAGTCTCTCACACATTGGCCACTGAGAGTGTAAATTAATACAACTCTTGAGAAAAACAGTGTATCAGTATGTGTCAAAAGTCTTCAGCTATGCCCTTTGGCAGGTTAATCTTACCCCTCAAAATATCATAAATATCATAAAATATCATAAATATCAAAATATCATAAATAAAGTTTCAGTCTGTGAAACTGGGAAAGTCATACTGAAGATGATTACTTTGAAGTGTTTATACCCAAATTTGAACATCCTAAAATTGAGGAATGATTAAGTAAATCATACAGAATATAGAGTCGTTAAAAATACATTAACCTGAAGTTTAATAACTTGGAAAAATGTTGATATTTAGGGGAAAAATATTACATAATCATATATTGGATTGGGCATGAGCTCAATGATAGAAAGAGTATATAAGAATACTCAAAATATTTTAACAACTGTCCTTTCTGAATAAGATTTTATTCTAATTATGTTTCTAAAATTCCAAAGAAAACAGGTATAAATGTTACATTTGTCAAAATTAGGTAGTAATTCCGACTGATCCATAAAGCAAAATGTTGATTAACTTACATATAATTTCACTAAATTAGTAAATCTATAAACAGAAGTGAATTGGAGCAAACTTTAGTGTAAGAGAGGCAGTAGTTATAGGTCATATCACAAATGTTGTTAAGGTACAGACAGATGTTGATGACATCACAACCTGGAAGAGAGGAAGTCAACATCCTGGGACTTTAGCCTCCCACCAGTGCAGAGCAATTTTAGGAGGAATAAAAAGAGCTTCAGGTGTTGTTTACAAAGTATTTTCAGTGTGAAGTGGTTGAAGAGAGAGTGGAATCTGGAACAAGAGGTTATACCAGTTACTAATTATATTTAATTTTTTCACAAATTAAAAACTAGTTACATACACACACACACACACAGAAATACCTACTTTGAATGATTGTTAGGAGGTTTGAAAAAGCTTATGTATGTATCTACCATGCTGCCTGATACAAAATATGTTTAATGAAAGTACCTATGAACTTGGTTTCCAAGAGAGTTACAGAAATCACTGGTTGCAGAGCAGGAAAATGTGCAACAGTCAGGATTCCACAGCGAAGCCCCAAGCATCACCACACCGTAATGGGGAGTTTCAGATGAGCAATATTCAGAAATCCAAGCAGACAGGTAACACTAGGGAGTTGAGTCAACGAGTGGTATTAGCTAAAATGATGGATTTGAGGTATCTTACAAAGTTTAGCAAATAGTAACTACTTTATAAATATTAAATCTTAAAATCCCAACATTCTTATAACCAGTAATGGTATTTAAGCTTAAAAAATCATCTATTTTGCCCAAGTTAAAGGGGTGCTTTCTGAATTGCAAAGTTCCGCGGCACCCCACGTCTTGCTAAGTACAGGATAAGCTCTTTAGCCTGGATTTATGACATTGTATATCGTCTGGTCCAGTTTGCCTTTCAGTCCTTACTTCCTATAACAGTATGTGTGTACCCTTCAGACACACACCCCAAACTGCTTGCTCTCTGTATGTTCTTTTGCATGCTTCTTTGATACTCTTTGTGTTCCCTCCGCTCCCAATTTGTTGAATGAGCGAAAAACTGAATGAATGGACAATTATAAAGATAAACTGACAGTATCAAATTATCCAACATTTTGTTTAAGCATTAAAAAAAAAAAAAACCTGCATAGAGCTATCTTTGAGTCTCTGCTAATGTTGCACAGATTGATTTTTGATGACTTTTTGTTTGTCTGTTCATATGCTTCTTGGGGCAAGTATGTGGGTTTCAGAACTGACATGTTCGTTTGGTTCCTAGCGGCTGCTGCAGCAGACATGGCTTACCACCACATCAGACCTCCCATTGGCTATTCCATCCCCAAGCCCATATCATCTCTGCTCATGCGAGGGTGGAACGCATGTCCTGAAGTGAGTAATTCTTATTTCCTCTTAGAAAATGTGTTATGGTCAAAATCTGTCACAAATAGTGTAACTCCAAAGTCTACTTTTAGTGTGTATTTTAAGACTGTCAAGGCAGGAAGACTGATTTGCCTTCTGCTCTTTAGTCTCTAATTGCCTCAAAAGTCTGAGTATCTCATCTTTCTTTGCTGCTGCTCTCTGATTTTGAAATGTTTCTCACAACTGATTAGCAAAAGAGAGACCAGGGTATGACAGATGAGTCACAGCCTCATCTCAGCTGCAATTTTATTAACTACACTTGAACCATACTTAGTCATTTTCTGAAGAAAGAAGTTTGGCACAAGACGGATTTGTGTTGGCTTTTCACCATGAGGCAGACCTTTAGCGGAGACTCCGTGACAAGTGGTCTTTAGTAGCACTGGCTCAAGCAGGAGGCCAGAGACCAAGTCCTAGTCCTTCCCTAATTCTTTAAGCAGTAATGTGATAAAGTAGTTAGGAACACAGATGGAGGGTTCGAGACTATGGAAGGAATCAATAAAGGAGGATATGTAAACAGAGAAAAAAATTAAATATGATCATAGATCTAAGAATATTAAGGGCTACACTCCTATAATCCCAGCATGAAATCTCAGACCACTTGTTTACAAGACAGGATTCTTCTTATCTGTACCAGACATTTTGAGAATGACAAACGAGGAGACTCCTCAACTTCTCTCTTGATAATACTGTTTAGCACGGTGTCTGAGACTCTCCCTGCCAGCATGTTTTGTTGTCTATTGAAATCCTTGGGTTTTAACGTCAGCCCACATTGATTCTTCTGCCCTGAGTAGAGGGAATTAGTTCACATTAGTTCACAAAAGTGTAGCTATTGTTAACTCAGGAAGTACCTCACCAAGGGAGAAATAGAATAAACCCCAGTCTAGATTTTGGAAGGAGAAAGCCAAGTTCCCCACTTCTTTTTTCTAAAGGTAAAACCCAGACCGAGTCATTACCCAACTGCGCAAACATACATGGAGACTCTTAAGAAGAAAAATAAAGATTACTATGGCATGCGGATTGAGTAACCTCAAAAGAAGTAATCTCTTCTCCTGACCATTCTGCTTCGCAGATTATGTATTTATTGGTGTTGAATCTTTTCTCACTACCAGAAAGCAGGGATTTTTTGTTTAGTTTTGTTTGTGGCTGCAACCTCAGCACCTAGAACCATCTCTAGTAGATGTTCAAAAATATTTGTTGAGTATATCAGTGAGCACCACTATTGCTTATCAAAGCCTCCAACACCCTCATCTGAATTGCAGTGTCCAAAAAATAATTTGTCTTGAAAATTATATGGCTTAAAATAGTTTGGGAAAAGCTTTCCTTGCTGATTCAATATGAACCTCAGGCATATTTTCTAGGAATAAGTATGTCAAAAAAGCTAATCTGAAATTTCCTTTTCTCTTTAGTGTATATAACATAAAGTATAACAAAAAATGTAAAGTAAAATTTTAAAAAACTGTCAAGGGTATCCCTTTTGCTTTTATTAATGGACTCTTCATGTTTATGATTATAAATTGGGAATATATGGAAGTTTTCATTTGAAGATAAAAGCAAGTCATTAGCAACTTCTAAAAGTATTTTTGGGGAGGTAGAATGGATGTCACAAATAACACATTAGGAAATAAGAGAACCAGATCAGGGCTAAAGGAGGGTATGCTTAAAGTTAAAGAAAAAAAAAAATTACTAAGAACCCAAAACTCAAGTGTTTAGTGGAAAAGTTTCATTGGTAAGCAGCAAAACCAATCAGTCCAGGGCCTGGGCTCTGAGAATGCAGTTCAGGGAGAAGGATGGGGGAAAGGCATAGTAGGAAGCAAAGTCTCTGACTAGCCAGCTGTGTCTGGGCTTGCCAGTCAGGTGGGCCCTGGCTTGGCTGTGGTTTCCATCTCAGCATCATGAAGTTGAGCTGCTGGATGTGATGTGCCTGAAACATCATCGCCGTGCCCATCTCAATAGCGTCTTCACTGTGTGAGCAGGCTCAGTGGTGAGGAAAAGGGAAATGGTGGGCTAGTTCTTGTTCTTTCCTTCAACAATGACTTATGGAGTCTCTACACAGCCCCACGAACAAGTGCTGGGGATTCAGTGGAGACCTATGCTCCAGGAGCCTCAGTAAGGTCTAGTAGCCAAATGGAGACAAATTGAATAAACAAATGATTTTATAGTTATAAGCCAGACTGAGGAAAACAAGAGTAGATGAGAATGCATACTAAAGGAATTGGCAAGTACAGGACAAAGAGATAATATAGGTCAGGAAAGGCTTCCTGGAAGAAGAGACACTTGAGCTGAGGTCACAAGCATAAACAGGAGTTTGCTGAATGAAGGGGTTTGGTGAGAGAGAAAAACAGTCCAAGCAAAGAGAAGGTGTGCAAATTCACTGGGAGAAAGGACACAAGGGAGAGGCTTATTAGGCATGGGAAGCTTGTGGCGACTGAGGGGTTAGCTCTCCATACCATCATTTGAAATAAGTTCATCTTTAGATATGAGACCCTAACACCATGCTCTCCTGGTCCTTGCTCTCTAGGTTATCAACTTCATTACTCATTCTTTCTTTCGTATTTGTCTTTGCTTCACTCCTTGAACTTGAACCATATTATTATCTCCTATATATGTCTTCTTAGTCAAGACCTACAAAGACAGAAGAGGACAGTGAGAAAAGCAGATATGAAATCCCCGGCAACTATATTTTTGTCCCTAAAGAGTTGCAGAAATATGATAAAAGTAATTGTTTTTTGAAAATTCAGCTGAACTTGGCATGAAAAGATTTGATAACTTACTCAGAGAATTGCATGTGGTTCCTATAGTGAGACAGGCACTGAATTATCTTCTAGTATGATTGGGGTAGTTGAGCATTGTTTCTTAACATGTGGGCTGCATATTACATACTCCAGTTTACCCGGAAAATTTTGTTAAAACGAAGATTCTGGGGCCCTATTCTAAAGCTCCTGCATCAAAATGTCTAGGATGGAGCCTGGGACTTTGCATTTAACAAGCACCTCAGTCGGATCTGTGCCCAGTAAAGGCAGAGAACCAGCGGGCTGAAACAGGAGCAAAAGACACTGAAGTCTGAGCGTGCGCTGAGCTGCTGTTGCATTAATCCAGTTGATTACAAGACAAAGACTACAGTGGTTACCATGGGGATTCAGGAGCAAGGGCAAACTTGAGAACTACTTCAAAGCAAACAACATCCTAAGGAGGTGAAAGACTGGATTTAGGAAATGGCAAAGAGGAAGGAGCCCAGGAGAGCTGTCATCATCACCACCTTCTGAGAATTAGCCAGTGACCAGAGTACTCCTTAGGCTCTTAGGTATCAGGGATATTGCTGGCAGTGGGAGAAAAAGCCAAGTGCTCTGCTTTAAGGTGAAGGTGGTTTTTGTTTTTTGGTTTTGGGATTTTTTTTAAATAATAATAGAAAAAGGAAAAAAGAAAGATAGCTACCAAGAGATTTAAAAAAACCTAACCTGGTCTACAAAGCTAAGGAAACTGTCAATTAGAATAAAGTGATTGTGCAAGAAGTTGGCGTAGATGCTCTTCTCACCTTAAAGGCGCTTAACCGAATGAAGTGGGATCAGGGGAGGCAGACAGATGGCATAGGAGCTAAGCTCAGGCAGAGAGGCTGAACAAAAATAGAGGGGAGAGGAGTTGGAGTTAAAAGCAAGGAAATTTTGAATCCAAGGAGAAAACAGAAAGAAGAGAGGGAATAAGGTTAGAGAGTTTCAAAATAAGAAAGTTACATCATTTGCTGGCAATTCTGAATAGGAAAGAAAACAGAAGATAGGCAGAGCATGTAAGCAGAATTTACATTGTTCTATAGTCTTTTAGGCTATACAAATATTGCAGGAAGCATATATAAAGATCCTGTTATATAAAACTATATTAGAGACTACATAAATATATAAAATATGTAAAAATATATTAGATATAGATAGAAGAAGAGAAAGTACTACCTTTTTCCCAGGAAAGGTAAAATGTAATATTCTATACCATGAAGGTATGCTTTCAATGTTTTACTAGGATATCAAAAATAAAATTGTTTGAATATACCTCTATCTTTCCAATAAATGTGGCTTTGAATGAGAGAAGCTTATTCTACTATTGCTTTTAAATCTCATATTTATAAGGACATTTAATTCCTGTGCACCAGGAGGAATACTCACACCAAACAATAGTGACATGCTAAACTCAAGAGATCAAGCCTTGAAAGCTTACATACTAATAGGTTATTTAGTTTTCAAAATCTTAAGTTAATAACAATTGGCAATAAAGCTTGTTAAAATTCCCTTTGTTCAGGATCCATTGTGTTGATCTTGAAGCTCCATTTGTTCTTCTAAAATGATTGAAGCTGAGATCGCCACCTAGTGGATTTAGAGGATTTTACAGGTTTTACAGAACTAGCTTACATCCCCTGGAAATCCTTAATTTTTTTTTTTTTTTTCTCTTAGAGAAATAATAGGTTTTAAAAACTCTACTTAAGATCTAGGATAATTGTCAACATAACAGTTGCAAATGGTTGAAATATAGGAATATGCATATCAGCTAGACTACAGTTAACAAACAAAGCTCAATTTTTATTTTCATACCATAATTAGGAAAACAGATCAGGCACAAATATGAATATATAATCATCTATGTAGAAAGCAATATTGTAATACCACTAATTGAGATGTGTATAGTAATTTCCATAAAATAAACATCAAGTGTAAATCTGTTCAAGTACTTTTTTCTTCTTTAATCTTTCATTTGCTTAAGGCTTTTTTTTTTTTTTTTTTTGATGTTTGCTTTCTTTCTCAGAACTAGGCAAAACTTTTCTTTCCCATTTTTCTATTTCTCAGAGACGCAAATTCATTTAAATGTGTCAAACCTATCTTGTGGCTCCATCTTTGATTTTTGCATTCTATGCAGTCATGTACTTTTACTTCATTGACAACCAAGAGTTCCTGAGGACTTTTCCTCCAAAAGAATGCATTTGGAATGCCTGCAAAGACTAGGGGGTGTTTGTGTGTCCTTTTGAAGAAAGCTAAAATAGAAAATGATGATTAGTTGAGTTCTGCCTCTAAAGGTGAGGGATTAGCACAATCAGCAGATGGCGGATACAGTGTAGGTTTTGGAGCGGAGCTTCCAGTCTCATTTATTCTTCAAGGAATTAGAGGCACCTTATTTCTCGTCTCAAAACTCATGTCTTTTAACTCTGGTGAAGAGGAAAGCACTAGATGTGTCTGCACTGCCACTGCACCTCCTTTATGAGCTCTGTCATCTTTATCTGGTTGAATATTTTGAACTTCTCCGAAATCTTGCAAATTACAGTTAATTCTGAGATCTATTTCACTACGAGGACTATTTTCAGCTTCCGGGGAACATGTGATACTCAAATCCTTAGCTGTAATAGTAGCCTCAGCAGAGCTTGAATCATACAACATATGTTTTTCACTTTTTCCATTTTCCCAAGTTTGCTGCATTTCTTTTCTACTACCTTTTAAGGTCAACTGTGCAGTCCTAATTAATGTACTAGAATCTGCCTTGTTTCCATCCAACATTTTATTCTCTTCTTTCCCTAATATTTTTATCCCTAGTATTTCAGTGCCATCATCTCTGGGCAATGCCTTTGTGCTATCAGTTTCTTTTTTGTCACTGTTGGTTGGATTCCAAATGGCTTGAGTACTAAGAGAAGTACTGATATCTTTGGGAATCTCTGTTCTATTTTGGTATGGAATAGCATTTTTCTTCATCGAAGTTAGGTCGCCTGTGGCTTGTGTCTCAGAGGAAATGAGAGCAGAATCATCAGTTTCTCTTTGGGGGGGTTTTATTCCTACATCATTTCCCTCATCCATGATACAACGTTCCACAATTTGATGTGATATATTCCATTTGGTCATCAACATTTTTTCCTCATTTCCAAGTTGTGTGTGACTTAAGTGTTGCTCTCCATGTTTCAAGGTTTCATTTTGATTTAAGGTATGTTCTTTATTGGTGTCCATTTTGTGGCCATCTACAAATTGTGTTTGATTCCCCAGGGACAAAGAAAACTGATTTGGCTCAATGATCTTGGATTTGTCCTGCTCCCTGTGCTCAGTGGGCTCTGTTGCCCCTTGGTCAGTAGACCCCCTGGAAATGCTGGGGGATAAAACATCACTTTCTGTATTTTCCCAAGTAGCTGGTAAATACTCGGGTACTTCCAATGCAAGGGGAGTTGCACCTTCCACTTGCTCATTTGAAAATTGAGAGCTTGCCTGCCTGTGTTCAGCTATGACGGGTGCGGGTAGAGGCAGTGCTGATGCATTGCTATCAGGAATGAGGCCATTAGGGTGACAGTTGCCTTCCCTGGACCTCTGGGTGACTACAGGTAAGTCATTAGCACTGAGCGGAGGAGTCTTTTTAGTGTCTTGTTGGTAATACGGGGTCTGCTTTGGAGCATGTTTGAGAGGAATGCTCTTTGAAGTGAGTTTATCACAGTTGTTGTTACTCACTGGCTGTTGGGGAAAATCTGCAGAGGACACAAGGTTTATATCAGCTTCTTTCTGAGAAGCTTTAGGTAATTTATGCGGCGGTAACAATACCTGTTTGCATTTCTTTGGGAGTTCTGACAATGATTTTTCTGGATGGACTTTGACTTTTCTGAATGGGTGTGAGTTTAATTTTATCCTTGAATTTTGTTTTTTAATTTTCCCTTTGAGGTCAGATTGACTGGTTCTCTTCTTTTTCGGAATCTGTGGATCAGCAGACCGTTTTCCTCTTTTGTTTCTCTCCTGAGGATTGCCACATTTTTTGAGATCCAACTTGGTCAGGGGGCTACTTTGAGTTTTCTGCTGTTTCCAGTGGGTTGATGTTTTAGACGACATCACCAGATGATTTTTTTCTACTAAATCAGGATCACAGAAGCTAACCTTCTTAGGGGAATATGTTTTCTTGATTTTTGTTGATAACCTTGATAACTCTGTGCTGTCCTCCCTCATAAGGAATTTCTCTATTGCGCTGTTAATTTGGATCTGCTCTTTCTTGGCCTTTGAATGTTCTTGACGATTTGGCTTCTTTTCTTTCACGTAATCTTGAAATTGATCACAGGGCACATACTTACAGATAAGAGAACTGTTTGGCTGAAAATAGCTAGGCCTGCTCCATTTTAACGGTCCACAAGGATCATCATATTTTGATCTATGTTTTTGTAAGATCTGTTGTACACAGTGTTCCTCAGGCTCACAAGGCTGGGATGATGAACCTATAATAAAATGTCTCTGCCTGTGAGGTTGTAAGCCACTGTCTTTTTTTTCTACTGGAGGCTGCCATGATTCATTTGTTAAATGCTTTTCAAGACTTTCTCTTGCCAACACTGAAGCGGATGTTGCATATCTCCTCCTGAATGTGTCATTGTTGATATCTGCTGAACAATAAATGCAGAAATTTAGCACTGAGCAGAGTTTTATTACCCCAACCGAACAGATGCTTAGAAACCTTATGAAAGGTGCAAAAAATGATTCCTCTGATGATGGCAATTCTTGGATACTTCCTAATTTTTAACCAAACCCACAAAAGACTTTGGGGAGTTTACAAAGCTACCCTTTACGGCCCCATTTTAATAGTTGCAATGCTGAATTAAAAGTTCAGAATTAGAAATAAAAACATTCATAGTTGTAAATCTTTACATTAGTTGTTGGTTAGGTTAGCTTTAAATATGAATAATATCTAAGCTCTTTTCAAATGGCCATTACAATAGTTTTCTGCATTAATTTCCCAGTTAGAACTAAATATTAGGAAGAACATGATACTGTATTGGGTAGTGTTTAGGTTTCAAGCACAAGATACCTTCAACAACAAAAAAGAAATAATTGTGATACTACTACTGGCTTCATCAAAGCAGAGGCCATACCTGTTTAATTTCCCATCACTTAATATAGGATTAATTAAATATTTTTTAAATGAATGAGTATTCTGGAATATGGTCTGGTCTGTATTGCAGGAATCTCTGTGAATTTTAAATGATACATGTTAATATGATATTAATGATACCTGTTAAATAATAATAATAACAAAAATAATAGTAATATTTACCATTAATTAAGCATCTACTAAGAGCCAGGCACTGTGCTAAATACAGTACCTTCATTATCTCATTTAATATTCTCAAGAGATCTGATCCACTGGACAAG
This sequence comes from Mustela erminea, assembly GCF_009829155.1. Taxonomy (NCBI): domain Eukaryota; kingdom Metazoa; phylum Chordata; class Mammalia; order Carnivora; family Mustelidae; genus Mustela; species Mustela erminea. The sequence goes on along the minus strand of NC_045623.1, from coordinate 47,993,049 downwards.
TCCTGTTGTCCTATCACTTTCATAGACGAAGAAAGATGCTTAGAGAGGTGAAATGCTTCTACCCATCACATTTCCACATGTCCATATTGGCAGAACTTGACCCAGGTCTGTCTGATACTAAACCCTATCCTCTTAAGTACAATGCATGTTAGGTTTAAAATAACATCTTCTCACTTGTCTTCTGAAGTTGTTTGTTTTATCCAAAGGAAGAAAGGAGTATTACTGTTCAGAGATCGAAAGGAAGACGTGAGCTAGTCTTCACACTAGCATCTGACTCTTAAGATTTGCCTTCAATTTTCTGGGGGACCTTGGGGAAGCTACTTACTCAATGGGTATCAAGAGATAAGACTTAGATGGGAATTTTATGTGGATATAAAATTATTCTGGGGAAAGAATTTTAGCTTTTATCAGATTCCAAGAGAGTTCTGTGACTCAAAGATAAATATTCAGAACTATCAGACTAGATCATCTCTAAATCTTCCCTACTCCTGAAATACTGTGATTCTGTGTTTCCAAGTTTGGAGACATAATCAGAGTGACATTGACTCTTACTGACTTCTCTTCAAAAGCAAACATGGCCTTGGTTGTTTTCTCCTCCAATACCTATTCATTCCATCTCCAGTACAATGCCTGACATGTAGCAGAATTTCAAGTTTTTCTCAAAAGTAAATGTATTGATTTGACAAGCAACTGTGTTCTCTGTGTGAAACAAGGGACTGGGTTTTAAATGGTTAAGAGACAACATTCCCTTCAGTAAAAGGGTTTCCCAGAAAAGTTAAGGCATTGGACAAAGCTAAACATCTGCCTGAAGTGTGGCTCTATTGAAAGGGTAAGTGTTTATTTCTTTCTAAAATAAAGCCAGTCTGATCTGGTTTCTATGACAGACTTTTTTTTTTTTTTTTTTTTTAAACTTTGGCTACTCCTCTCTTGAGTCAAATCATCAGACCCTAGAAACTAGTAAGAACTGGAGTCGGGGGAATGCAACGGCCTGCCTTATGCCACACATGAAATAACATACAGTTTCATTCTTTTCCAGTTGTCCCCAAATCCATCTTAAGGGCCATATCCTGACAGTGAGAATTTCTTGGTGCTGTACCTCCACCATTCATATTCTGAGAGAAAGCTCTGCTCATTGTAAACCAATTCGAATAAATGACAGGAACCTCTTTACAGAAAAGCTGTCAAAGTTTTCACTGCTGAGCCTGAAAGCATCACCTTACTATTCAGGAAGGAAAAGGAAGACATTTAATTCATTGCCTCCACCTAAATATTGACATTGCCCATGTACAGTGGGTAGATGTCATGGCCAGATTCACTTGGCTCCCAACATGGGACGATGAATTAAGTCCTGACTTTCCCTGGACTGGAAAGTTATCATCCTTGACAGCTCAGCAAGCAAAGTGTGTGTCTTGACATCATTCCTGAAATGAATCACTAGCATTAGAAGGCCCATTCTTCTAACATGTCATGCTCTGAGAAGGTTGCTTACTGCAGAATTGGCATTAGAGCTCGAAGGATGTCGGAATAGAAGCCGATACTCAGCCTCCCATAAATCTTAACAGCATATTGCTATTTAAAAGCCTGCTTTTCTTTAAAAAAAAAAAAAAGAAGAAGAAGAAGAAGAAGAAGAGGAGGAGGAGGAGGAGGAGAAGAAAAAGAAACTTGTTAGATGTTGGGTCACAAACTCACTTTCCAACAGGCATAAGATATACTTACTCTCAGCTCCTGAGGGTGGGAGAGTCCTCATCTACACCTTACCCCAAACACACACGCGCGCGCGCACACACACACAGATCTAGTATCTTTAGAAGAAGGACAGACTGGTACGACACAATGATTTTTATAGCATTCTACTTTTAAGGAAATTATGTCTTTTGGAGGAATTTAAACAGTGGGATCCTCTGAAACAAGGCAACTCACCTATTGTTCTTGTTACATGCTGTGGCAAAGTTGGAGGTTGGACTTCCCCAGGCTCATGATTCCTTAGCTCTTTAGCTCTCTTTGGACAATGTCTTGTAAGTAAGCCTGCTTCATTAAAAGCTGCCATATTCCCAGGAGGCTCTGAACATCCTGACTGCAGCAATCTGCCACCAAAGCAGAAGAAAGTGCTGTCTGCCCCATGGTCTTTACCTTTCAGGTTTCTAAATGATCCGTCAGGGGCTGTGGACTCAGAGGCCAGTGCTGCTTCATGGCTGTTTTCCTGTAAAAGTGGCATTTCCTTTCTGGACCCCACAATGGACATGACCTTTATCTCGTTTTCCTGAGTTAAGTGGCAGTTACAGTATCCCTTAGCGTGGTAATTTCTTGCCTCATGAGCACACAGGGATTCATCGAAGGTTCTGCAACAAAGGTTTTCTGATGTGTGTTCATTTGCTCTGCCTTGTTGGAGTTTCCAGTTAAATACAACTAAACCTAGGCAAGTGAGACCAACAGCTCCTGTGACAAATAGAGAGACCATTAAAAGATAACATCAAAGGAAGAAACATATAAATCACCAAATGTGAAATCCGCAAATATCAAGGTTAATGGTTTAAAGGGCATCAGAATGGGTGGGAAGTCTATCACCATGAAGAAAAATACCAGTGCAGACAGAGGCTGTTTAATCAACATTGTTCTGTCTGTTAATTTGGAGCTCTCTTTGTAGCCTATTAAAAATTATAAGAAAAATACCATCTGGAATGCCTTAGGTTAAAAAAAGGAGTTTTTTTCATGGACTGAGATTCATTCAAGATAAAATCATTCTTGCATTAACATCTTCTGCCTGTAGGAAACCAAATTTCCTATTTCTTATTAGGAAATAGTAGACTACATTTAGTACATACCCTGAAATTCCCATATATCATTGTTGTATTTTGTTGTATTTTTGTATTTTTTGTTGTATTTTTTTCATCCCTAAGATTCACCCCCTACCTCAGAAAAAGTCATTGACTTCTGATTAGCATAAAGGCCAAATCCCTGGACATCCAAGTCTCAACGCAATCTGGCTGTAACCTCCCTCCTTTGTCTAATTTTTCATTTTTCATTATTTAAACACTGTGTTTCAAACTCTTCAGTTCACTAGTCTTAAGGTACTTCTAAGGTTTTTTGTATGCCCCTCGCATACACAAGGGGCATACACAAGGTTTTGTGACTCTTGCAGTTTTTTCCCTTATCTCTGTTTATTTGAATTTTTTTCTAAATTTATTTATCCTTTAAAAACTAAATCTGTACCTCTGAATTTCTCGATACCTTTGCTGTTTTTTCCATCTTGCAAAGATCACTCCCTTCTATGAACTCCCACAAAATCATGACTGACATCTAATCTCAGACTGTCTGGAACTGTCCATTCATGTTCTACGTATGTATAACTTACCCTCTGAATAAACCTGCAAAGGTAGTGTTTCTCAAACACACACGGAGTCTCACCTGTTTCTACTTCACCGTTTTCCATCTTGACAAAAGGCATGCTCAACTGCCTAGATGTTCAAACCAAAGTCTCTAGAGTTATACCCCACTTCCCTCTCTCTCCCAGTCATTTCCTTTCTTCTTAGCCCTTATAACAGTATAAAATTACTGTGTTTGCTTACTTGCTTGCCCGTTCACTGTCTGTCTTCCCCTGCTAGAATTAAGTGCTGAGAGAAAATGGACCTTTACAGTCTTGTTCGACATTTTATCTCCAGTACCCTCAACTCTCACATAGGCTTACCAGAATGTTTATTGAATATTCTTAAGTAAACAGAAGGGATTCTGTTTATGAGTTTTCGTAATGAAAAGCACTGAGTGGTCTAACTTTACAAATCTCCAAAATGGTGATGGGGTAGACAGGGTGTCAGTATCAACTAAGTTAGGAGCTCTGTTTTCTAAGTCCAGCTCTGACCACAAATTGCTGTGTGACCTTAGGCAAGTCAGTTCCCCTGGAGAACTCAGTTTCCTGACTCTGGAAATGAGGACAGTGAAAGAGATGAGGTCAACATTTTAGACTTTTTGATTGATTGCACCATGCCTGGTTCCCTCTACTGCAGACAATTTAATGAAAACATGATATTTTTTGAACTTGAAAGAAAAGAAAAGTATCAGGCCATGATTTCTTCATTTTTCTGTTAAAGATGAAGATTAACCAAAGTGAATAGCAGCCTCTGGTAAAAACCATCAAGCTTTAGGTAGTTTACCAGATCTTGAGGTCTTATAAGCCCCACTTTAATTTTTTTGTGATAGTATATTCTTAGTACTATAACATTTTGACATAACTTAATCTCTATTAAAGACACAACAGTTTTTTTAAAAGCAATAGCAAAACTTAGATCAGACACTTTATTGCCTAGAGCTACGGTAATTCCAAAAAAGACTTTTGGCTTTAAAATATTAAAAACATATGAAAATAATAAAATTTTAGAAACACTCCATATGTCTTACAGGGAGTAAGTAACACATAGTAAACTTCGATCATAGGTTCAGTGAATCATCATTGTGGCTTATGGTTATGATTCCTACTGCTGTTGTTTCATTTTGATATTCCCTATTAGGTCCTAGAAGACTCAGCTGTTGGGTGTGGGAGGAGAGAAAGTCCATACTATCACTTGATATGGCTGATGCAGTTACTAAGCCAAATAATAAAGAAAAGAAAGATCTAAATTTTCTTAAACACATGCATCAGCCATTGAAATGAGAGTAGGCATAATCTGATTATAGGGTGAAGTTTTCCCTCTAATTGCATCTAAATGGCAAGGATCTACTCACTCTCCTGCTGTTGATGCTAGAAGGGTGTGTGCATCGCATTGCTCAGGTATGGTCACTTTCTATCAGTGCAGAGAGCAAAAAGCAGCAAATGAAGCTTGTAGGCAGGCTGAACATGCTATTAAGAAGATAGTTGAATTTTCATTGCCATGGGCATTGTTGCTATTTTTAAAAAGTGTTCTAACAATCTTTCTGAGTTGGAAAAACAACAACAACAAAAAGCAAAATTTAATGATAAGTCCTTGCTGGAAATGTTACAGCTTCATGAAATCTTTCTCCTTTCATCAACCAATTCACAGAATGGGAGGTTTTAAGATATTAGAGTATGATGCCAAACAACCACTTATTAGTTTTAAATTCACTGAATTTGATTTTTTATATTCTCTGGAATTTTGATGATTTTTCTACAGCCAAAGAAAGAAAGGGATTCAAGGGTCAAATTATAGTTCTAAGTCTTTTCCCCACAATCGACAGTTATAGATTATTAATTACATTTTTACTTCAGAGGGACTAGAATCTTAATAGAATAAATTGTATAGTAGGAATTTTTAAAGACAAATATTTCCTAAAAACATTTTTAACAATCACTCAGAGAGATACCTAATGATAATTTCACACATTATAACTTGTGTATAATCATACTTATAACTCATCAGAATTTGTCCATGCATAATAAGCTTCCTATTATTTTGACAAAACCTTTGAATCTTCCAGAATTTATATCCATTTCTATAGTAATGTAATTTGGTAGTAAATTTTTCCTGAAAATAGATACAGAAAATACCTAGAAGATATTGAAAATTAGTCTATTGTAATATTTCCAAAATGATGCCCTACAAAACACGAATTTAATGAAATCCTCTGTGAAAAAAGAGTTAATGATTAAGTAAATTTAAGAAACATTCCACATTGTATCTTCCTCTTAATGATCATAATGCTCATTAGAAATTAGAAAAATGCTGCAGTAAAGAAACCTACATCACTTTGTTTAATCCACCATTACCCAAATCTCTTTGAACCTCACAACATGTTGTTTACATGTGCATCTGTGTATGTTTTTATTGGAATATCTATTAATTATTCTGTAGAACTAGCACTTGAGTTCTACTATTCTAGTACATTTAAAGTAAAATTCCCTGCCCTGTTGCTTTTGTCTTTTATGGTAAATTATTTCTTAACACACATAATTACTGACATGGTTACATAGTTTTTGAAATAATTTATCTTTCTGGGAGGATTTAAATTCACTTCCAAGTGAATCAGATTACCGCTGATGGTAGTTCCATTGTTTAGACCTGACACTGGTGCCCATCTATTCTGATTAAAAGTGTAACTGTCAGGAGTTAAAAATCTGATGTTCAAGTTTCGCTGGAAACCTGCTATGGAACAATTATTTATAGCACATATTCAAAATACATCAGTTCAGTCCTGGATGTCATTTGCAAACCTCTGGTGTTCTCGCTTTGGGGCACTCCCCCCACCCCCCACACACACCTCATCACCATGGTTACCCACAAGTGCAAAGGATTTCACCACGCACTGCAAGCATAGGGGGGAAACACACATCCAGGTAGATAACTCAAGAAATCTCATGTATATTTGGTCTTTGACTAATGATATTAAGTATCACTTTATATCATTCACCCAGTGAGAGGTAACAATAGTTGATGTATAGTTAAGAGATGTTTAAACTACCTTAGAAAAATTAAAGAGTTGAAAATTATCTTCTCTTTAGTCAGTCCGGGGAGGTATGGGCCAAGTTTATGAATGAGTTGATAAACAGAAATCTCACAAGAATTCAAAACCCCCAAATAGGTGGAAAGCAAGGCACAGAGAGGTTAAATAACTTCCCCAAGGTCACAGAGCAAGTAAGAGGGCAGTCAGGATTCAAACCTGGGTGATCTAACTGCAGAGCTCATACACTAAATGTTTGTGCTGTACAAGCACTCTAGAGCAGGATGCATGTGATTTCCATATTACCAACTCCTCGTGCACCTGGTTAAGCCCACTGATTCTTACTATACCACAGAGGGGCACATGGACGAGAGCACCTTGAAGAAAGAGACAATGTCTCATCACTTTTTAATCCCTATTTCTAGTGTTTTAATGAATGTCCCAGTGTTTCGTGGCAAATGGAAGATTGATAAAATGTAGATACTATTCCTGCATTACAGACAAGAAAACTGAATCTGAATGGTAAGGTGACTAACTCGGAATTACAGTGGTTATTATACTAAGACTAGAGTTCTTGAATTCTGGTCCAAGACCCTTTCCTCTGTTACACAGCTTCTCTGCAACAGGAAATTCTTACAACCTGTTCCAGGTCAATCAACATCCTCCCACATCTACTGACAACCTCTCCCTTCCACAAGTCCTGGAAAATTTCCCCAAATCGCCTGGGAAAGGCATCATTCAGTGTATTTTAAGAGCATGGAAATGAGCTGGGCACACTTCTCCCCGGCATACCTGCAAAGCCAAGGACAGTCAGCAGAGCCACATCCTGCCCCGGGAGGAGGGGACTTCTGTTCTTTAAAACCAGAGTGAAGTTGGAGACCTTGGAGTCACAGTTGGTCTCAGACAGCTTTAGCACACTCTTTGCGGTGGCCACAGCCGCGGCAGATGGCTGACAACTTAGGTCCTGGGCATTCCGGAGCATGCGAGCCGGAGACTTAACATAGTTTCTTAAAAACCGGGCAAGGGGGTAGAGATCACAAGAGCAGCTCCACTGGTTCTTATCTAAACTCAGAAGGATTAGCTGCTTCAGTGGAGTGAAAACATCTGGCATGTGGGCCAACCTATTTCGAGAAAGGTCCACTTCCTGTAGTTGAGGAAAGGGCTGGAAAGCATCTTTCCCAATGTAGGAAATAAAATTGTTAGATAAATCCAGATGCCTAAGACGGTGCAGCTTCACGCCTCCGAAGGAAGTGCCTGTCAGGTTAGTGATCTGATTCCCATCCAGGTGGAGCCGGGTCAGGCCCTTGGTGTTCCGGAACCAGGACCCCCGCAGGGTATGCAGAGCATTATTGCTAAGCACGAGCACCTGCAGACCGTGAAGCTCGCTGAAGGTGAGATCAGTAAGCGAAGAGCTGGATATTTGGTTGTGCTCCAGCAACAGTGTCCGCAACTCTGAGAGGCCATGCAAGGCATCTTCCCGAACGTCCGCGATGCCATTTCTGCTCAAGGAGAGCAAGGCAAGATTAAACAAGAGGGAGAGATTTGTGCTCTCTATGGCGGAGAGGTATCCATCAGTGATGATTAAAACCTTCGTGGTCGCAGGGGCTGCTGTGGGGAAGAAAAGCACAAACTAGCAGCAAGATACACACAAGCGGGAGGGGAGTGCAGTGGCGAGCAAAGATACTCAGTGCCCTCTGAACAATCTTACCACCTGGGTAAGAAAAACAAACAAAATGAAAAAAATTCCCTGATTTCTCGGTTTAAGGGGAAGCTGGCTCTTTATCAGAATGATGGATTTTTATGTTCTTTGTTTCTATGACATGTTTATTTGAGAAACATAAACCCATCTGTTCCTTTCGATGTCAAAGTTAATTCACTGTTTGGAATTATCACCATCAATTTTTGTTTTTGGTTTTGGTTTTGGTTTTATTTTTGGTTTTGTTTTTGAAAGTGGCATTTTAGGCTTCCTCTCTGTGAGGCTGTGTACTGACCCACTCCAGGCCTGCCAGCCCAAGACAGATTTATCCATGAGCCACGCATGTGTCTAAGTTTCATGGCCAGTTTTCCACGAGCAGTGTATATTTATGCTGTGAACTCAGTCATCTTTTCTCTCAAACCTAAAGGTAGAAGTTGGGTGGGAGGAGTGAGAAGGAGTGTTGGTTTCTGCTTTTTAGCTCCAGGCTAAAAGTTGGCAACTCAGTGAGGATCTCTATTCTCTCCAGACGACCTGAGGATCTGTCAGTGGGGTTCTCATTATAGTCTGGGCCATCTTGGCCTCCACTCTAATATCTGTTCCCTCCAATGAAGTACATCATGTGATGACAGGTGGTACTCAGGGCTTCCAACTGTTAAATCCCTTCACCATAATCACCTCAGAGCTATCACTGCTCTGTCATTAGAAATCAAAGCGTTTTAACTCAATAAAGATGTATTATAATCAGGAGTTATTGTAACACATCTTTATCATGCTAAAATTGTTTTGACTGCAAATGACAGTGCCATAAAGATGGAAGAGTCCATTGTCCCTGGGAGGTCTACAGGTGATATTAGAACAATCAACCAGGGGGGAAGCAAATCACAATTCCCTTATGAAATTCAGACTGTACTGCTGAAACAAAGAGATTTCAAAAATGTGAAAAAAGGATTTTCATGGTGTCTTCTTTTGGAAGAATTGCTCCCATCTCTATAGCACAAACGAGCTCAAACTGTGGTCTTTTTCTGTATAGTATTTATTGCTGATTATTTGAACTCTATTAATTCTGGCCAGTTTAGCATTTTGTTTCTCTCAGTATTGTTTTTGATATGGGTTAAGGGAGTTTTATTTTTATGGATCCCCAGTTCTCTAGGGATTTGTCGACTCTGAGGGAAGAGGCTATTGATTCTGTCAATTACTTCTTGTCTAGGAATAAACCCGAGCTCCACTCACAAGTCATCCATTTACTACTCTGTGTTTATGAAATTTAACTTCGGGAATGTGGCATTCCGTAAATGAGAAGGAAGATATAGAGGTGCTGCAATGTTTCTTACAGACTTCAGCTATCTCTAATCAGGGAAAAAAAAAAAAAAAAAAGTAGTGAAGTCAGGAAATCTATTTGAGAGGGTAGGAGTTTAGTGTTTAAGTGTTTTCAATACTAATTGGAAACAGTGTACAACCAACTATCCTTGAAACTGTCTCTCTCCTGTCAGGGATGACGATAACTTCTATCTCTTAATTTTCATTGAGTCATAGGATTTTAGAAATGAAATTGTCTTCTTTCACTCCATCTTAACTCAGACTTGTTTCTGAAAATTTTCCATTGCCAGAGCTTATAACTTGTTTATCTTCTCTTGGATATCAGGATGTAAATCACATTCTCCTCAAATTTGTTAATAAGGTGTCTTATTAAATTGTTGACTTAAGCAAGCAATATGTAATGAATACAGGCAGTGTATCTTGTTAGCATTTCTACAGCTCATTTACCACCAATAAAAAAAGACTAGACTTTCAAAATTAGATGCACTTTGATAATAATCTGTTTTGCTAGTACATCACTTAATCTTACTAATGCTGAACAATTGCAGTTCAGGTTTCTGATGCATTGATATTTTTCCCAGCAAATGATAGGGCTCAAAACTGCACGAAGGATGGACAAAAATATAATTAAAGTGATTTATTTTTTTCTATTATTAAAAAATGTGTGTGGCTGCATGAAATGGTAGTATTCTTCTGTAATAGCAAAATATCGCAGCTACCTCTGAAGGTAACTAACGTCTTGCCATAGTTTTGGTTGAGACCACCAGAAACAGGAAGATAATGTGACCAGTCTCTCCTCACTGAGAAAGGCTTGCCCTTTGAAAGTTTACCTCTATCAGGCTGAGCCGAGAGAGCACTCAGCACAATGCAAGCCTCGGCAGCAAATTCGCCAGATACACTTAACACTGCTTTTTAGAGCTATTGGTTTTATTACCTACTATATAGTTTAGCTGTTGACAGAGGGTTACATCTCTGGTGCAAACCACGCATGACGCAGGACAAGCTGCCACCAGCCTCAGCACGATGGCAAAGAGCATGAGCCATCCACCTGAAAGGAGAGGACAAGGCACATCGTGACGTTGGCATTTATTACCATGATTTCAGTATGTTCAGCACATGAGGCATTTGGGTGATCTCTGCTATGTAATGAGCCACCCTGGGTTCTCACAAGATGCCAGGTGAATAGCTAGAATTCTTAATTCGTATATAATTTAAACCAAACTTCTAAAGCATTTGACCATAAATTTAGAGAGCTCATATGCAGGGCACACCCCTTAGAATAGTTTATTTAAAAACTAAGTTACTCTGCAAAATACTGTACAGCTTATTGAGCTTCTGCACATACATGATCTTATTTAGTTCTTTTAATTCTGCAATGCAATTGGAGGCTGAAAGGCTGTAGTTCAGAATGGCTCATAAACCACCTTAAGTCACATAGCTATTTGGTATTTGACCTCACATCTTTTGACTCTCTCTCCAGCGTTCTTTCTAGTTTGCAGAAGTTAATCTCAGGCACTGCATCTTACATAAACACCAGCAAAGTATTCTCTACAGATTTAGATGCCATACTTAGAGAGGGAGTCTGGAGGAGCACCAAGATCATAAGCCCTACCTCGCTTTGAATTCAGCTCTGCTATTTACTGACTAAGGTGTCTTAGGTAAATTATTCATTTTCTCTTATTTTTTTGCCTTTTCGTTTTTAAAATGGAAATAACAGATGCCTATATTATAGAGTATGTTGTAAAAATTCAATGGAATGCTCTGTTTAAGAAATGTTAGATTTTACCATGATTTTTATGCTTTTTCAGCCCTCCAATGAAATGTTAACATCCTTTGGATATAATATTCCAAAAAGGCTATGTATTTATAATGTATTACATGATTGATTTAGGGGGGGAAAGAAAACCTGAAGCACATTGTAATAAAAACGCTCTACCTATATAATAACATAGTTTGAGAATTAATTAAAATGTAAATAAAACATAAAATCATGAATTCTGTCCTTCGTTCAACCCTCTGTACTGAATGCTTTCTGTAGGCCGAACACTGCTACAGGCACTGGGGATAGAGTAGTGACAACGATAAATCCCTGCCCTCATGGGCAACAAAAATCAATATGGAGATATCTGTTAAGTCATGTGGTAATAAGTGCTACGGAATAAATGAAGTAAGAAAGGGAGCAGACAGCACTAGCTTGGGGGTTCTAAAACGTGGTGAACAAGGAAAACCTCTCTGACAAAGTAACATTTAAGCAAAGATCTGGAGAAGGTGAAGGCACTGGTCAGTCCAGGTGGAGAGAAAGGCAAATGCAAAAGTCCCTGAGAGCACGGTGTGCTTGGCCTGCGGCGGTTAGCCTGCCCACAGACGCGGCAGGAGGGGAGCATCAGGCAGTAGGGAGGGCAGGCTATGTGCAAGCCTTACGGGATGGAATGGAAGGGTGTTGCTTTGTATCCAAATCAGATGAGCCTCCGAGGGGGCTTTTATGAGTGGTATTACTTAATCTGTAGTGCATTTTTAAATGATGATTTTAGGGGCACCTGGGTGGCTCAGTCGGTTCAACATCTGTCTTCGGCTCAGGTCATGATCCCAAGGTCCTGGTTTGGAGCCCTGCATCATCAGGCTCCCTGCTCAGCAGCAGGTCTGCTTCTTCCTCTTCCTCTGCCACTCCCCCTGCTTATGCACTCTCTCACTCTCTCTCTCTCTGTAAAATAAATTAATAAAATATTTTAAATAAATAAAAAAAACAAAATGAGTATCTTGGCTACTGTGTTGGTTACTATAGTTTGAAATCAGGGAGCATAAAACTGGAGTTTTAGCCTTTTTTAAGACTGCTTTGGCTATTCAAAGTCTTTTGTGGTTTCATACAAATATTAGGATTCTCTGTTCTGTTTTTATGGAATATGTCTTTAGAATTTTGGTAGGGATTGCATGAATCTGTAGATTGCTTTAGGTAGTATGGACATTTTAATAATACGAACTCTTCCAATCCATGAGCATAGAAATTTTTCCATTTACCTGTTTTTGTTTTTGTTTTTTTCAATTTCTTTCATCAGTGTCTTACGGCTTTCAGTGTACAGATCTTTTGCCTCCTTAGTCAGATTTATTCCTGGGTATTTAATTCTTTTTGATGTAATTATAAATAGTATTGTTTTCCTAATTTATTTTCCTGACAGTCATTATTAGTATATAGAAATGTAACAGATTTTTGTGTATTTGGTTTTGTATCCATAACTTCACTGGATTTATTAATTTCAACAATTTTTTGGTGACGTCTGAAGGGTTTCCTATATATAATATCACAATATCTGCAAATAGTTTTACTCCTTCCTTTCTAATTCGGATGTTTTATTTCTTTTTCTTGCCTAATTGACCCTGGCTAGGGTTTCTAATACTATGTTGAATAAAAGTGGCAAGAGGGGGCATTCTTGTCTTATTCCTGAACTTAGAGGAAAAGCATTGAGCTTAAAGGAAAAGCATTGAGCATGTAGGTTGGCTACCATGTTGGGAATACTTTTGATAGAGAAAGAACAGAAGTGGCAAAAGTAATTATAAGGCAATTATAATAATTCAAAAAGGAGAAGATGGTGGTTTAGATGAAAAAGAGAGGTAGATTATGGACAACTTTTTTATTATCATGATGCAATTTAATATAACAAATTTGAGCTCAAACAAGCTGTCCTGTACAATGGAACATGCTAGGTATACAGAAGTAAATAAACCATTGCTTACTCTCAAAGCACTTTCTACATAGTGGCATAAACATGTAAATGCCTAGTTATAGCCCAACGAAGAATTAAATACATCTAAAGAGAGCTGCAAACTTATTTTGTGGAACCACTTGAACACGTTAAGAAGGGTGTATCTTGTGGATTGAGCCTTGAGGGCAGAGGATTTCTATAGGTAGAGAGTAAGAGTTAGATAATTCTAATCTGAGAAAATAGTAAGAACAACGCCCCGCATCAGGCAAAAATCTAATCTCAGTTCACTTCTTTAAACCTACCTGAGCTGCTTGGAGTCCATTCCCTGCATATGTGCTCCAGAGACCAGCCAAAGATTTAAACAGAGTTTGTATGCAGATTCTGGGGCTCCCTTTCTTAGACTCTATTCTTCCAGGGTCTCCCCTCATTTTCTAGTGCCTATGCATGGTAAGCAGGATTCTACGATGGCCCCAACATCCCTGACCCCTGGTATACATGCCAAGGATAATCCTCTCCCCTTGAATACGGGAAGAACCGACAAATATTATTAAATATGATTACTCCTATAATTATGTTACCTCATATGGCAAAAGGAAAATTTCCCTGGGTAGGCCTGATCTAATCAGATGGGCTCTTTAAAAGCAGAGAATATTTCTCCAGTTGGTCACAGAGGAAGAAGAGAAACATGTCCTTGCTGCCCAGGATGAAAGCAAATGGCCATGTTGTGAACTACTTATAGGAACCATGTGGCAAGAAACTGTGAGCACTTTCCAGAAGCTGAGAGTCATCCCTAAACAACTATTGGCAAGAAAACAGGAACTTGAGTCAGACAACCACAAGGAAATGAATTCTTCCAAAAACCAGAGAGCTTAAAAGAGGCCTTGAGCCTCAGAGGACAATCACAGTGCTAGCTGACACTTTGATTTTAGTCTGGTGAGACCCTGAGCAAAGGACCCAGTTAATTTACACTCACTTCCTGACCCATGGAAGCTGTGAGATAATAAATGGGTGTTGCTTTAAATTATTAAATCTGTGATATTTTGTTAAAAACCATAGCTAATATATTCTGATTGCCCTGAATTTTGTCATCTGGTTCTTTAAGCAAACCTGTAGGCTTTCATAAGAATTTTAATTGTTCCCTAAGATGTGGTTGGGACCTGCCCTTAGGGTAAATTTTGCTATAAATAAATAAATAAATGTGAAACTGACTCCATGCCCTTCCTGTCGTCCAAGTGACTCCCCTCCAGAAGCTACTGGCTTTTGTTCCTTCTCTACTGCCTTTAGGTAGCCGTCTTTTGCATTTTGTCCAGAGCTTACAGTTGTCTGGGAAAGATTGATCCACTATAAATGCTACCTGTCCATTCAGATTCTGGGTGCCTTCTGCAGACAGAATGCATATGATTTGCTGGTGGATTAAAAGCAAGAGTATGACAAAGAGAGAAGTCAGAGATGAGTCTTCGTTTTTTTGGCCTCTATAAGTGAAAGGATGGAGTTGCCATTTACTGAAACAGGGAAGACTATAAATATGAAAAATTGCATATGTGAGTTTAGAGTTTAAGAGAGTGTACTGGGCTAGATATAGATATTTGGGAGTTGTTTTTTTAAAACCATGAGACAGAATTAAACCCTCAAAAAATTAACTCTAAAGAGAGATGAGAAGAAACCGAAAGCTTGAGTCCTGGTACATTACAGAATTTAAAGATGAAAAGGAAAAGTGAAACTAATAGAGGAGACTGAGGAGGAACAAATGAGAGAGGAGAAAATTAGTGAGAAGTAGTGACCTCAAATCCAATTAAAGATGTTTCAGGCACAAAGGAATGATTATTTGCATTTAATGCAGTGCCAAGGAAGATGAACTTTCCATAGAAATGTGAGTGGAGGCAAATTCTGTGGATTTAAACACTGGTGGATGGTCGGTGTAGTAGTGGGAATCAGAAGTTTGAGGGATGAGAAGGTCTGAAATAAGCATCTGGCGTGCGAAAGAGTGAGTGAACCAAAAATGTGTAATAGGCTCTCTAGGCAGTACTGAGGGTCTACCTCAGGTTAGGGGGACATGGTTTTGAAGTGAAGACTGGTCAGGATGGATTTAATCAAGATTGGGAATTTTTTTTTTTTTTTTACGATTTTACTTATTTGAGAGAGAGAGTGTGTGTGAGAGAGAGCATGAGAGGGGAGAAGATCAGAGGGAGACGCAGACCCCCCCTGGTGCCCGGAGCCCGATATGGGACTCAATCCCCGGACTTAGGGATCATGACCTGAGCTGAAGGCAATTGCTTAACCAACTGAGCTATCCAGGCATCCTGGGAATTTTTTTTTTCCAGTAGTGTACAAAATGCATGATAAGGCAAGGTAACTGAGGCTGTGTGGAAGAGAGTGATTATGATTGCTAATAAAATGTAAGCTAAGTAAGGGAGGAAACAAGGTGAGTAAATGACAGTGAAGAGATAGTAAGATGAACAGGCAAACCATAAGAGACTTAACTATAGAGGACAAAACGAGGGTTGATAGAGGGATGTGGGTGGGGGGTGGGCTAAACGGTAAGGGGCATTAAGGAGGACACTTGTGATGAGCATTGGGTGATAAGCCACTAAATTCTACTCCTGAAACCAACATTACACTATATGTTACCTAAGTAGAATTTAAATAAGAACTTGAAACAAA
This sequence comes from Mustela erminea, assembly GCF_009829155.1. NCBI lineage: Eukaryota > Metazoa > Chordata > Mammalia > Carnivora > Mustelidae > Mustela > Mustela erminea. Next base: position 47,977,290 of record NC_045623.1, on the reverse strand, counting down.
AAGAAGAAAGAAAAGATGGTAAGATGAACAAAAAAATAAGGGAGATAGATTAGATGATAGGTAGGTAAGTAGATAGATAGATGCAGGCATATGTACCTACATAGAACAATATTAGCATAAACATGGTTTTTAAGGCAGAGTGATAGATACATGGAGGTTTATTAAATTGTTCTCTAATCCTTTAGGGTATATTTTAAAACGTTCACAATATAAAGTTGGGTTTTTTTAAGTGGCAAGATGGTTTGTGTGGTTAAAGATTGTTGGAGTCAGGGTTCCAGAAGAAGTAAGCTAGAAAGGCACCTGGGTGGCTCAGTCAGTTAAGCATCTGCCTTCCACTCAGTCATGATCTCGGGGTCCCGGCATTGAGCCCCACATCGGAACCTGCTTCTCCCTGTTCCCCCTGCTCATGTTCTCTCTCTCTCAATCTCTCTCTCTTTCAAATAAATAAATAAAATCTTTTAAAAAATGAAAAAAATTGAAAATGAGTAATCTAGAAAGAAAGTAGAGCCTAGATAGTGATCTGATGGAAACTGACAGGATAAAAACTTGGAAGGGTTGCAGACCTTGTTAGTAACTGGTCTAGGATAGGACACAGAAGCTGAGTGACTAGAAGAAGGTGGAGTGTAAGGTCAAGACAGAAGAGGAGACAAAGGAACCTAGAGGTCAGGCCATTCTGATGATTAGTTGCATGGATAATAAAAGCACTAAGTAATGTTAGCATGACAGGGAGCCAAACACTAAAGCCTTCAAAGAATGATGGACAGTGGCTGGTGTAATAGCTTCATAAACTGGTGGTTTTTAGAAGAGAGGCCATTTGGAAACAATAAGGAAGACCCAGAGCTCCACTCACCCCATCACCACCCCCACCGACTTAGGGGCACCAGGAATACGCAAGAAAAAAAACAGCTTTCACTTGAGAGGGCTCTGGGAAAGCAGTGTCCTCAGGGGAGGGCTAGATATTAAGGGAGAAATTGTTCTACTAAGAATCTAAATTAGGTGGTTACTGCGCCTGAATGTTAAATTGGGCTATCCACCTCCTGGCAGTAAAAGTTTCATAAAGGAGAAATGATAGGTTATATAGTCCCTAGGATCTGACAAAAGGAGGTATATAATCTCTTCCAAAAAGAACAACATTTTCTAAAATCCCCAGTACTTTTTCCATAGATCCATAATCATCTTTATATCCTGAGCAATTAGAACGAAGTTTGGAATGTAATCAGAATACAATAAATGTTTGTTTAACTAAACTCATCAGACACAGAAGTTCATAATGAACAATGTCTTTAATGGAAGCTTTTGAATATAAAAAGCTTATCTTAACCCCTAAAATAGGGCATAGTCATAAGGTTTCTATTGATCTTAGTTTTGAATCTGAGATGACATTTTCAATATGAAGCTAATTACAAAATTTGCTTTAGCAGTTCCTTTCCTACAGACACATTGTGCAGTATATTACAAGGCGCTGAGATAGTTAACAGTTTTTAGTATTCACTTTTATTCTTTCATTTTGAAGAGAAAAACCTGCCATTTAAAAGCATGCAAAGCTAATTAAAGCTTTTCCACTATTTCATTATCTGAATGTAGTTGCAAATTCTGACTTAAAAGTCTTATCAGAAGAAGACTCAACATCCCTCCCTGAACAGCAAATGAACATTCAATTAACACTTCAATACAAGTGTATTTTAAATAAAAATATACTTTATTGTTAATCTCATTCTTTACAAATGCAAATACCCAATTTTAAAATCCAAAGAGTTGCCTCCCTTTTATTCTTTGGGGGAAAAAAGTCTTTTCTTTATTTACAGGGAAGACCCGAATTTTCTGAAGTCGTTACCAAGTTAGAAGAGTGTCTTTGCAACATTGAGGTAAGAACTTTAGCTTCTGAAATATGTCTTAAAAAAAAAATCTTGAATATCCAAGGGGATAGGGGAATAGGCAAGTGGTACTCATAGAAAGTAGGTATGAAGGTCCATAACTCCATTCATATATTTACCCTGTTCATTAAGCTTCTAAGATGGACTGACGGAATCTATAGGGACAAAGGCAAATTCAGCATGAATTGGGGCCTTACAGCACATAATCAGTCAGGCAAATGGGCACAGGCAAGCCCAGCTTGAAAAAATTAATTTGTAAAAGTTCGAAAATACAGCAAATATGTTAGAAGGTAATTACGTAAATCAACTTTTTTCTATACAAAAGTTCCTACCTACAGTGAAATGTAAGTTAAAATATTAAGCCATTGTCTATGCTCAATAAGAAAGGGAAATTATCACTAAAATTAGTGCATAAATTAATTGGGATGCATTGCTTTTATACCACACATGTGTTGCATGAAGTGATATATGTTGGTAATCAGCCTAATGGAATTTTCTTCCCTTAATATCAAGGAGCTGTTTGCTTTAATTTTCTCTCTAATTGCTTTAATTTTCTATACACCTGGTCAGGAGATAGTACTTGAAAATAAGCAAGGAAGCTAACACATGAGCACTAATTCAAAAATAATAATATATTCCCAATGCAAATGAGTGCTGCAAGAGACAGGAGTGGACATCACATATATAGGCTTAAAAACACACATGCATATGATGGGAAGGAGCAAAACAGGGGAAATAGCATCAACAGCATCAATCCCAAAATGGAACCATCCATTTTTTTCCCCTAAAACAACAACAACAATAGCAACAAAATCTCAACTTATAGTCACTAGAACCCAATTTATTGGGAACGGGTTCCAGGTCTTCAGCGGCAGTCTGCAGCAAATGGCTGTTTCCTAACTCTGAAACGGAACTTCTAAAAAGGAAGTCTTTTTTTGTAGGAGGCAGCTTCAGTCTTTGGACATCAAACGTCCATTCCCTTCTCTTCAGTCCTGAAACATGCAAAGCAGAGAAAAGTAGTAGTATATAGGGTGGGGCTTTAGCAGCCCCTACCAACAAGGGCATCTGCCAGAGGCCTTGCATGTTGAGAGACACTTAAGGCTTAAGTTCCAAGTGTCCTCGCACTTTGAACCTTTGTGTTTCACAGGGAAAAGCTGCTCCAAGCCTGGGGATATAGCCAATTAGATGAGGAAAGTGGATTCCAGAAACAGAGACAATGGTAGGATCTCCTAAACTAGTATGGCTTCTTATACTGACCAAGCCTCTTAGCACAATCTCCACCAGTACAGAAGATAAATAATTTTATAGACAAAGAGAACTTGCCAGACTGGGCTGCACCAAATAATAGCACAGAATCAACTTTAAAGGGCTTGATTTGTGGAATTCCGTGTCTTGGAAGATGAAATGATAGGGCATGTCGAACAAGAATAAATGGTAACATCACATACCAGAGTCAAAGAAACAATAGAAAGAATGTCAAATGGTGGAGATATGGTTTAGGAGGATCATGCATGTCTGTGGATTATAAGCTCTTAGGGAGTTAGAATGTGAAGTAGCTGTTTTGCTACAAAATAAAAGATGGGTATCATTCCTCTCTCTTCTGAGATGGCCAAACAAAATAGTACCCAGTGATGTCCTTTTAAAGGGATGATCATAACTGGAACACATATTTTAGGGAAGACAGATCAGAATGATGAATGGATTGAAAATCATGGGTGTGAGAACCAATTAAAGGAACCAGAGATGCTTGTCCCAGAGAAAAGAAAATTAGGATGAGCCTGAGAGCTATTTTTTAAACATCTGAAAAATGATCATATGGCAAAGGGATTGGCCTGTTCTCTATGGGCCAACAGATGGAAATGAAGCGCAACTACGATTTGGTTTTTTTAAAAGAAAGAAGTGTCTAATTGTCAGAGCTGTCCTAAGATAAATGAGCAGATCTGGAGGCAGTGAGGTCCTCATCACTCGAGACTCCCCATCAGCTTGCATAGCTAACTTGAAAAGGAGGCACAGAAGAGATTCAATCATTGAAGAGTTTGAAGGTTCATTTCAACACTGACAACACATGATTCTCAGAGCTTCACTTAGTAATATCTTGGCTACTGTGAAGAGCCTAGCATTTACATATATTTTATTTTTAAACCAAAATCTACTGCCGACATGTTTTATGAAATTATAATGTCAAAGCACTAGTGTGCTCAGTTAGGTTAGGTAAACAGCAAGGTCGTCAGAAATTCAAGAAAACTACTCTCCTATTTTTTTTTCTTTTCTGTCTCATTTTCTTCATTCTCTTCTATTTTCTAGCTACACTTAACTATTTGTAACTATTTTTAAAAATTCTCCCCCAACAACTCTCTTTAGTCCTCATGCTTGCCAGACATTAAAGCATCCTTCATTTTATAAAATGGATGTATTCTTGGAAACATGTGTAAATTCATTTTACGTAAGGAAATAATTTCATATAAAGGGGATAATTTTAAGCTACAGTTTAAAGGAACTCTGCCATGAATCTCATCACCATAGTGAAAAATGTCATCTTTCAACCATTAAATAATCACCTTCTAAATATCCGTGTTATGAATCTGATTTGAGCATACCATGTATTCTGAAAGATGGTGTAAGTTGAATGGGCCAGCTCTCAGGCTAGAACTAGGTCAAAAAAGTAAATTAAGCTAGCCATGTGTTGTCATCAGAGGCCAATAGGAAAAGCCGGAAGCAAACTGAGATGAATACAAATTGAAATATGAGAAATCCTAGAATAGAAAGTTAAAAGAAATCCATATTCTATTCTGTGCCTTAAGCCTGTCGGATTTATGAAAGGATTGAAACTACCCCTTCTTCACTCAGATGATGTCTCCTGCATCAAGTAACAGTAGCGGATCTCTCTCACCTTCTGCTTCTTCTGACTGCCTGGTGAGCCGGGGTGGGCCTGGCCAGAGCCACGTGGCAGCTTTAAGAAGTCGTTTTGAATTGGAATATGCTCTGAATGCGAGATCCTGTGCTGCCTGGTTCCAAAGGTGAGTGGCAATCTAAACAACAGTCTCATGGTCCAGTTAACCAGAACCCATCAAGATCTTCACCTGATTTGGTTAGTGTTAATGAGGGATTTACCATCTCTATGGCAAACTTTGAAGTAAGAGTTTTTAGCCCATTTTTCATATAATATTCTATTAATGTTATAGTACTGAAAAATAGAAAGTATATTATTTATTTATTTAAGATGTCTAAGTTTCAAGTAACAGTAGTTACCTCTAGCTTAATACGGAACTGTCTAACTACAGCAACTAAAGGAATTTACTGAAAGCATTTTGGGGTTATCTTATGGCATCCAAGGAAGGATTCCTTGTGTAGGAACCAAGACATAGCTTTGAGGATCTGAACACCACAAGAGTTCAGCATACCGAGGCTGACCCTATGACCCAGCAATTCCACTCCTAGTTACATACCCCAAAGAACGGTAAACAGGTACTCAAACAAATACTTGTACTCAAATATTTGTAGTAGCCCTATTCAAAATTGCCAAAAGGTGGAAACAACCCAAATATCCATTAACAGATAAGCAGATAAACAAAGTGTGGTATGCACATAATAAAACATTCTTCAGTCATAAAAAGGAATGACATACTGATACATGCTTCAACATGGATGAACCTAGAAAATATGCCTTCAGTTGGAAGAAGCCATGCACAGAGATTATATGTTATATGATCCTCTTTATACGGATACCCAGAATAAGTGGGTAAGTCAGTTCAGGCTGCCATAACAACTGGATGGTTTAAAGAACAGAAATTTATTTTCTCACTCTGGAGGCTGATAATCTGAGATCAGGATGCCGGCATGGTCAGGCTCCTGTGGGGACATACCGATGCCCGTCTTCCTGGCTTACAGATGGCCCCTTTCTCACTGTGTTCTCACATGGCAAAGAGAGTTCTGCAATCTCTTCACCTTTTTATAAAGGCATCTGTCCTGTGAGATCAGGGCTTCAGCCTAACCTCATCTAACCTTAATGGTCTCCTTAAAGGCCCTATCTCCAATACAGTCACATAGGGTTTAGTGCTTCAACATACGGATTTAGTGGGAGGAGGACACAACTCAGTCCATAAAAGGTAATATGTAAATCCAGTAAAAAAAATTTTTTTTAATTAAAAAATAAAAATAAAGCAGACTGGTAGTTGCCAGAAGCTACGGAGAGAGAGAAATTAGGACTAACATCTTAATGCATACAGGGTTTTATTTTGGGATCATAAAACTATTTTGGAACTAGAGAGAGGTGGCTGTAAAACACTGTGAATGTACTAAAGGCCACTGAATTGTTCACTTTAATATGATTAATTGCATGTTATGTGAACTTTACCTCAAAAAAAAAAAAAAAAGAGTGAAAAAGAGGAAAAAAAAAAAAAGCAAAGGAGCAAGTCAGAAAAAAGAAAAGAAAAAAAACATTCTTCCATAGTGAACTCTACTATTTACATGCCCCAGTTCCCAACAGACAGTCTCTTTGTCTCTCAGCTTAACTGTAAAGTTTCAAGGAGAGATATATCAGTTAGGTAATGCTATAATAATTCTCTATAAAATCCATGCCAGATATATCAATTATGTAATGCCATAATAATTCTGTATAAAATCCATACTAGAATCCAAGAACATACATTCTTAAGTATTTTTTTCTTGCTCATGTATCTCTGAGCTGGTTGTAGGTGGCTTGACTGAGCACAGGTTTTATCCAGTGTCTATCCCACATGTCTTTCCCTGTCTTTGGCACAGCAGCTACTTGAGACATGTTCTTCTCATGGACAAAGGCTAGGAACTCAAGAGGACAGGCCCAACTTCACATGTCCATTTAATTCCTGTGTTCAAGTTGCACCCCATGGCATTCCATGGGCACGTCACATAGCTGAGTCTAATATCCAATAGGGAGAGAAAATATATTTACTCAACCTCTAGTGGAAGGAACTACAAAGTCACTTGGCAAAGGCCATAGACATGTGAATATCTATGAATAATGAATTAGTAGTAAAAACAGTGTGCTCTGAGAGAGAATGCGATTGGCCCTTTTTGGGATCAAATGGCCACCCCTGGTCTTAGCAAGTGTGGCTGCCATGGCAGTGGGGTCATATTTCATTAATATAAACATGGCAGCCAGGTACCCCTATTCTGGATGGGGAATGGAAAAGGCAGTCACTTGTGAGCTGGATGGATACTATAGAAAGTATATACTGCAAACCATGGACATCTGGAAAATCTGGCTTAAAATCTCTGTGCTTTCACATGAGCTCCAGAGCATTTGCAAGCTGCTATCCATGTGTACTCTTACACACACATAAATGCCTCTACACTCACTCACACATTCCATCATCGCAGTAAGAATTTGTATCCTGAAAGTGGTGAAAGATGATCTGGAGTGAGCAAGGATCTTACACCATACACAAATTGCTGATGTTGGTCTCTTAGCTATAGTTATTACATTCTTAGTCTAACAAAAGAGTTGCAGCTGCTGCTCTGAAGAGATGGGAATCTAAATCATGAAGCCTTTAATCTACCGAATGTCATAAAATTAAGTATCAGTGGATTTGATTGATAACCAGGCAAAGTGGACACAATTCTTTATCAGATTCCAGTCTCTTACATAATTTCCTAAGAGGCTCATAGGCCAAGATTAGATTAGGTTCAGTCACAGCATCGTCTCCTGGTTCCATCTGTTCTTCTCATTCTTTACTTGTGGTTTTAAAATTCATCGTCTGAACAGACAGATTTTGATATTTCCAAAGCACAGTCACTTGCAGTTTGTCTACTTTGAAGCAGAAGTTAAGAGCGTGAGCTGTGGAACCATATAGACCTGAGGTTCAATCTCAGCTTTACCATTTACCAGCCCAATGACCTTGCACCAGTACTTAAAGTTTTATACATAAGATAGAGATAATAATACTAGCTTCAGGATTGCTGTTGAGAGAGGCAGTATTGTCACGGGAGTGAGTGATTGATTAAAAGATGCCAGGAGACCCAAGCAAAAGCTATAAGTTGCAGTAATGTAGGTAAGTCATACACCTTACAACACATAGACAGCTGCACAGCATGGGAGACACAGCCGCACTCCCAATAGGCCCTTCAAGAACCCAGAGAAATAAACCGTTGCTCATAAAACTGCCCAAATGGGGTGGGAAAAACCCATGAGGTCTTTGAGGTGTTTCTTTTGATAGTCTCCTAAGGTTTCTTATAGCTTTCTGGCCCTTCACAGCTGTTGGAGAACTCTGCTAAATCTTCATCTCTCTACTTGGTTCAGATTTCTCTTAATAATGTAGGACATCCTGAGTATTTGCTGTTAGGGTGCATAGAAGTTTTGTTTATTGGTTGTACTATCCCTCTAGCAAGTTCAGTCTCTGGACTGCTTGAAATCAACTCCAGAAATAGATAAAGCATTTAGCTAAGCTGTAAGATGTACTAAGATAGGAATCGTGTGTGTTTTATTCATAACCACATCCCTAGTATCTAGCAGTATGGTTGGCATAAAGTCGATATGTAATAAACATTTGTTTCATAGATAAAGATTTGAAATAAATGGACTCAAAAAATCATAATTATTATTAATTTGGAACATAATGCATGAAAGAGCTTTAACTAATTTTGGTATGCTTTCCATGTATATACCTATCATTATTGAGTGCCTACTACATGCTGGGTGCTATTTCAGACCCTTTGAGTAGTCATCTAAGTAAGGCTCGGGAAGTGGGTATTCCAATTTTTATAGATGAGGAAACTGAGCCTCAGGAAGGAGAAGTAACTTTACTAAGTTTGTGGAGGCAGAGCTGGAGTTCTCACCCAAGACTCTTCTATGCTTTCTGAATTTCTCTGCCACCAAGAGGTGGCACTTTTCAGAAGCTTGATATATTTTGCCAATACTTGTATTTGCTGGACTTCTTCCAGCTTCTTCTGGAAGCCAGTCAGGGAAGGAATTCAGCGACTTCTCCTCCGCCTGCTTTTTTAGCTTTTATTCTGAAAGACAGAGCAAGTGAGACCAGAGATCGATAGGTTCTTAAGGTCAAAGAGCCTGAGGAAACAGGAACCGATGGAGTGCCTCCAGCAGGGCCACAAGTTCAACAGCCTGGAAGACAGTAGCTTGAAACTTTGGCCGCACATGAGAATCACCTGGGGAACTCTTACAAATACCAATGCCCAGGGCCAATTACACCCAAACCTATGTGGGAGGGGGCACCCAGACATCAGAAGCTTTTAAAGCTTCCCAGATGAAGAAAAAAAAAAAAAAAAAAGAAACAAAAAACTATAAAAATGAGGTTTCTGAGATGATTGCAACATTCCCTCAAGTATGAGAAGCAGGCGAGAAGGGAACCCTGCCATGCTAACCCTCCCTCACTTTGGGGGGAGGAGAGGCAACCAGTAGGATACACGGAAGAGGAAAGTGAGGGCAGAGGTGACACAGCAGTTGTGACCAAAGGACACCATTTTGAAGGTTAATTACCTGTGGGGTCTCTCCCTGAAGTCTTTGCAATGTGCTAGTAACTGCTGATCTGAGGAGCATTCTAACTTGTTAAAATCACACAAGGTGTAATTTTTAGCCTGGTATCATGCTTTTCAAATACAGGTAGAGGATTTGGCCTGTGGTCCCGACTAATGCACTCTCCCAATTCTGGGCCTCTCAGCCCTCCACAACTTCTTAAAAATGGTACATTTATTTTTCAGTTTTGGGTTAGGAAGTTCACAGCCTGTAGTTTTATAACGCATGATTTGATGGGGGTTTTGGTTGTTGTTTATTTGCATATTTGTTTTTTAATGATTATTGTTTTCCTTTATAAAACACAGGTGAAGGTGGGAAAACTGTCAGATTACTTTCTTGGCAGGTCATAGGGACCTACCAGTTCCCACTAAAACCACAAACTGTTGCAATCTGAGATGGAGGAAGGTGCTCCTGAAGGGCTGCCTCTTTTAAAATATTTTATGTCTCTAGATATATTTGGAAAAGTAAGCATGTGGCACTTGCCCCTCCCACTGGGTATGAAATCTCTCCCATCTCTTACATGGATTACATCATGCAAATTTAGAAATGACAGAGTGATACACAACCTTTCAGATGCGAAAACCAATTAGTGTTTGTGTGGGGCTGGGCTCTGAGAATAGACTGCTCTGACCTAGTTAGCCGTCCAGGAGAGGAGAACCAGAGATCCAGGGACTGCAACTGTAAAACAGATACATTTGGAATTAATTTCTCACATTACGAAAGGGTCCATCAAAGGGTTCCTTTAAATAGGAAGTTTGCCTAGAACACTTGCAATGCAGTTCAACTTAAAAAAGTTGAATGTAAGTTATAAAATTTTAATTTACATTCAGTTTTTCCGGAATGCAGGATTTGTGGGTGATGACAGCGCCCTGAAACTGATGTTCCTAGGGGGTGTGGAAAGAAAGGGGAGCAGGGAGGCGTTTGTGGCCATTTGCCAGCTGGGAGTAGAATGTTTATCAAGTAGGAGCAGTCGTGTCTCCTCATCACCAAAGGCCAGTACTTCCCTTTTTAATCTACCACCTCTCCTACTGCAACTTCCCTCAGGCTCCATAAACGCCCTCTCTTTCCTTATCTTCCTCTCCTGTTTCTATCTCTTCCCAGCTCACCACAATCAGCAGTCTCAACAAGGACGTTATGACCACTTTAAGCTCTTCCTACCTTGCTTCTCTCCTCTAAATGAGTTTTCTTATGATTTCATACAAATCTGTGGCTCCAGCCTCTCTCTCACACACACAAACACACGTTACACACACACACACACACACACACACACACACGCACAGTTAACCCCCAGTCCGTTTGTCCCACATGACTGCTCTGCTTTTGTTTTAACTTCTCTCCCATCATGACCTTAATTCACTTAACCATCTTCCACTGCCAGCAACTAACCTTCCTTCTGTAGAACTCCAATTATGTCAGCACCCTACTTTTAAACCACCAGTAGGGGCGCCTGGGTGGCTCAGTGGGTTAAACCTCTGCCTTCGGCTTGGTTCCTGAACCCCAGGTCCTGGGATGGAGCCCCACATGGGTTCTCTGCTCAGCGGGGAGCCTGCTTTCCCCTCTCTGCCTGCCTCTCTGCCTACTTGTGATCTCTGTCTGTCAAATAAATAAACAGAATTTAAAAAAAAAAATAAGTAAAAAATAAAATAAGGGGCGCCTGGGTGGCTCAGTGGGTTAAGCTGCTGCCTTTGGCTCAGGTCATGATCTCAGGGTCCTGGGATCGAGTCCCACATCGGGCTCTTTGCTCAGCAGGGAGCCTGCTTCCCTCTCTCTCTCTCTCTCTCTCTCTCTGCCTACCTCTCTGCCTACTTGAGATCTCTCTCTGTCAAAAATAAATAAAATCTTTTAAAAAAATAAATAAATAAATAAAAATAAATAAAAAATAAAATAAAATAAAACCACCAGTAATGCTCCATTACCTTTGAAATTAAGTGAAATCATGTCCTCCTGCAACCCCAAATGGTCAATGGTACATTTTCCAGTCATACCTCCCACTGAGCATTATATGTCCCAGTCATCCTAAGCAGAGAGAAGCTGTCATTTCTTCTCTTCTCTTCTTGAATGAGTACTGAACTTTCTATAGTGTTTTGGACAGTCCCACAAAATAAAGAATTATCCTGCACAAAATAGCAGTAGCATCCCTGGTAATGCATGCTATAGACAGATTAGAATTTCTACTGTATCCCATACATTCCTGTGTTTAATATACAGTTACCCTGTTCCTGTATCCTATATTTTTTTTAACATTGTCACCTTATCCAGTCTTGCCAAAATATTAGTAAGCCTTCAGTAATAGCTCAGTCAGCTCAATCATATCATAAGGGAGCCTTTTCTGGGGCTACCTGGTCCCCACCTGTGCCTTACCAAAGGCCATGGCATTTTGTGGCACTTTATGTGCTTACATTATTTTGTCTTATAACTATTTATTTTTAGCTCATAACTACTTCAGGGACAGAAATTATCTTCTCTTTTGTTTTTATTCAGGTGTCTACAATATCTCATTTATAACTTAACTGTATGCGGTAAATACTAAATATATTTATTTATAATAAATTAGAGGATTCATTAGTTGGGCTACAAATGCCATGCTTTGTATTTCTGCATTTTAAGTGAGTAAAACTCCAGCACTCAGAGTTTTTGACCTCTGCATTCCTATCAAGTTCAGATATGTTCTTATCCAAAATAATGAACCACCAGATAATTCAGACTTCTTTCCACACCACTCTTTCACCTTTAGAGCTTTAGATGTCTACCTGTTTCTTTTTAAAGAAGAATGGAGGTACCTGAACTATGTGAGGACAGAAGTGACTGATAACATTCATTCCCAGTATGTTATTAAAAAAGAGAGAGAAAGAGAGACATAAAGAGATTGCCTTCTGTTGAGCAGTTAGGAGAGGCATCAACGAAGAAGAGGCAGATGATGGAAATGTGGTCCAGGTATAAAGAGAACAGGATGAACAAACATGAAATAATGATTGCAAACTTTCTTTTCCTTCTTTGCAAATAAATAAATAAATATCTACAAAGGCATCCCTTCCCCAACTGATGTATAATAGTAGTTCTTTTACTCATCAAGGATCTACATTTAGATAGATCTGTTTTCAGTTTTTATACTCTGTTCCATTGGAATATTTGTTTATCCCTATGTCAGTAATACAGAATTTTAATTACAGTAGCATTTTTAAAGTCTTGATATCTGGTAGGGTTTGTGTCATCTTGGCTATTCTTGATCTTTCTTGGCTTCACTCATACAGATTTTATAATCAGCTTGCATTTTCTACACACACAAAAAAGAAGATTTTGATTATAGATTTTTTCAAGTTTGTTTTTTTTTTTTTTTTTTAGTAATCTCCATACTCCGTGTGGGGCTCAAACTTATGACCCTGAGATCAAGAGTCTCATACTCTTCTGACTGAGCCAGCCTGGCGCCCCAGAGTATAGATATTTTAAACCTATAGATCAATATGGGAAGATCTGACATCTTTATGATATTGGGTTTCCCCTCCCATGAGCTTAGTGGATTTTTGCATTTATTTAAATGTTGTTTAATATCCGTTGGGGCTAATGTAGAGTATGAACTCAGCCATAATACCTGTTGCTAAAATGTAACACAGAAGCTGCAGTGGACGAAGGAAAGTTTCAGATAATGGGGTGGGTCTTTGGAAGGCCAAAGCCTTCATGACCACTCTGCCCTTGGAATGTGGTGGGGAGTTTTTAAATTTTCTTAGCCCAAACAGCCGTCCTGCCCTGTGATCTAAGAGATGGATGCATTGTCCCTTAGGCTATGTTTAGCAGAACTCTTAGAATAGGCAGATTAGCATATCATATCTTTCCCATAAACAGAGCTTCCCAGTTTTAGTAAGACCGCCTGTCACACTTAAGTGCCTGAGAAACAGTGATATCCTGAAGGACTAATAAATGACCAAACAAGAGTGAAGGGTCTTCGACTCTGAGCATTGACCCCCGTGACGTCTCCTCTCTTTCACAGCAAAGTTTGCAGTAATCTCTCATCCGTCGGTACAAGGATTTCTGGCCATTGCCAGCAAGTATCTTTAAGTTAGATTTCACAGTCTTCTCTGTAAGTTTCTTATATACCTTTTGTTGTATTGATTGTTACATTCATTGATTGCTGAAATAATTTGAATTCATTGGCACCATATTATTTTATTCTCTGTAGTTTTTCTTTTTTCTCACCCTTTTTTGTATTTGGTGTTTTTTTTTTTTTGGATTCTTTGAATATGCACTCTTTTTCTTTTTTTTTCATTTTTAAAAACTTGTATTTTTTTATTTAAATTCAATTTAATTAACAGATAGTATTATTCGTTTCAGAGGTAATTTAGTGATTCATCAGGTGCATATAACACCCAGTGCTCATTACATCAAGTGCCCTCCTTAATACCCATCACCCAGTTACCCCGTCCCCTGACCTACTCCCCTCCAGCAACCCTTAATTTGTTTCCTAGAGTTAAGGGTCTTTTATGGTTTGTCTCCTTCTGTTTTCATCTTATTTTTCATTCTCTTCCCCTATGTTCATCTGTTTTGTTTCTTAAATTCCTCATATGAGTGAAATCATGTGATATATGTCTTTCCATGACTGACTTATTTCACTTAGCATAATACCTCTAGCTCCATTCCCATCATTGCAAATGGCAAGATTACACGCTTTTTGATGGCCAAGTATGTGAGTGTGTGTGTGTAACACATCTTCTTTATCCATTCATCTGTTAATGGACATCTGTACTTTTTCCATAGTTTGGCTATTGTGGACATTGCTGCTATAAACATTGGAGTGCATGTGCCCCCTTTGAATCACTGTTTTTATCCTTTGGATAAATACCTAGTAGTACAGTTGCTCAGTTGTAGGGTAGCTTTATATTTAACTTTTTGAGGAACCTCCATACAGTCTTCCAGAGTGCCTGTACTAGTCTGCATTCCCACCAACAGTGAAAGAGGGTTCTGCTTCCTCCACATCCTCATCAACACCTGTTGTTTCCTGAGGTGTTAATTTCAGCCTGAATATGCACTCCGTTTTTCTATTCTTGGTGAGTGCCTAGAAACCTTAACATATTTAACTTAACAAATTCTTTATTTAATCCATTTGTTAATAAAACAGAAGATCTCCCAAACTAAAGGTTTTAGAGCATTTTAGTTGCAAATCATTCTCTCCTGAATTATATGATATTTCTGTCATTATTTTAATTTCATCATGATTTTTTTAATTCTACATCTTAGATATTATTTTATTGTTTTATCTAGCTATGGTTCATTTAGACTTACTCTTATTAACAGCTTCATTATTAATTGCACTTATATTTCACACCTTCCTCCTAGATCATTTTCCTTTTCCTCAAATACATCTTTAAAAATTCCTTTCACATGACTCTGTTAGAAGTAAACATGTGAAAAAACACCCTTATTCTCCCTCCTTTTTAAAAGATACTTTAGTGAATATGGGATTTGAGGTGTTTAACTTTTCACATATACCTTCAAGGTGCATTTGACATGTTTCTGACTTTCCTTGTTGCTCTTAAACTTTCACCTATGGATCTAATTATTTATTTTATTTCTACTCTACCCTTTATAACTGCTGTTAGCACTTCTCTTTGTCTTTGGTAGCCTACATTTAACTATGTGGTATATAGTTTTAATGGATTTAATTTATCTTGCTTTGAATTTCTTGGGTGTCTAGCATCTGAGAATTGGCACCTTTTATATATTCTAGATAATCCCTCACCACTACCTCTTATAATATTTCTGCAGCCCATCTTCTCTATTTTTCCCTTGTGGAACTCTAAAAGTATTTTAGATCTTCTCACTCTGCTTTCCACATTTCTCAATCTCTTCATATATATTTCCCACCATTTACTTTTTCTATGATGCCTTCTGGTAATTTCTTCAAATCTGTCTTCTAGTTCACATATTCTCTTGGTAACTGGATCTAATATGTTGTTCTGTTCATTACATTTCTATTTCAACTTATTTCTAATTTCTGTTCCATATCTAGAAAATGTGTGTGCAACAGTCTGAAAGCCTCATGTTTCTTCCACATACTCTTAATTGATTATTTTCTTTCTTCAAACACATTTATTTTATATTCTGTATCTGAAGGTCTGTAATTTCTAATCTTTGTAGTCTTTATATATCTAATTATGTAGTTCATTGTTTCTGCTGATTCTTGCTTCTGAATCATCACATGTTTAAAGATTTGTGTTCTTTTTGTGAGGTCAGGTCCTTGGAACTTTATCTCTGCAAATTTTTTTGGTGCTTTATTTGGTGTAGGTTACTTCACAGAAGCTTTGTGTGTGCTCTCACTAATCATATAGGTACACTAACCCCACAGGACCCCTTCAGAACTTCCACTTGGAGTTTTCCATAAAATACATGCAGTGGTATTTTCTATTTTAAAACTTGGATCTTTGTGGACTGTGGATGTGACTTCTGAGTGTATATATTTCATTTTTTCACTTTTTTTTCATTTTTTTCATTTTACCTGGAGCCAAGGACAAAACAGACACTAACCCTCTTCATCTTTTTATGTAGAGAGATTTTATTTTTCCTGGTTCACTCTGGGATTGTCCTTTGCAGATTTTAGCTTGACAGCAGTGTTTCTTGCCTGACCTCCCACCTTGCTTGAACCCAGGCTGTGTTTCCCACTGCGTGGTTCAACAAAAGTCAGGCTTTAGGCCAACAGGAATCAGTATCTTCACAGCACTTACATCGACCTGGAATCATAATTTTAGCCAATCATTTACTTCTTCATTGGTGTCTGCACTAACTGTAAATATCATGAGAGCATAAACTTCTTTTCTTCTTTTTCATGCTTTCTCTCCAATACTTATAACAGTGTCTGGCACATGGTAGTTTGTGGAATGAATGAATGGCCATGACAGGCCCTCACAAACATTAATGCTGTTCAGTCTTCACCACAATCTTGTGAAGTAGGACTCGTGGTTTCCATTTTTCAGGCAAAACAAACTGAGACTCCAATGATTTAAATAATCTGTATGAAGCTACATAGTGGGAAAATGGTAGTTGATAGTTGAACCTGGGCCTGCTGGTAGTTTCCCTTACACCACGATGTCTCTGGAGGCTCAGCCTGACCAGAATGTTTGAACCATCTGTAGGAGGCAGGAACTTGTATCCTCTGGTTTGGGCTTTGAGAATCTGCAGAGAGCTGCCTACCTATGAAGTTCTGCCAGCTCCACTGGAACCTAGAGCCCTCTCAGTCTGCAGCCAATACAACCTTTGACTGCAGGGAAATTGTCCCTTCTCACTCTGACTACCTCTGATCCTGGCCAGTTTACTTCAGTTTATGCCTGCTTGTGACAGTCCTTTATAACCAGCTGCCTGCACTGATAGAGAAGTAGCCTGAACACAGTGAACTCCATATCTGCTACACATGCACCAGCTTGCCATGGCCTAACCCTGCCCTCTCTGTCTTCTTTAATCATGTCTCTGGGAACCAGCTTGACTCCCTGGCCACATTTTAAAAGCCACACAAACCAATCAGTACATATAAAAAGATAAACTCTTCCCTTCTAGACAACATGGGACCAGTTTTGAGGATAACTCTACTTTAGTATGATTCCTTTATTGAATTAAATACATTGTAAATCTAGGCCTCCTTTTTTTCCCCCCATTTCTTCATTAAATATATTCTCTAGGACAGTAGCCAGTTGCATTCACTATATTTTAAGTAATTTGTAGCTGACAGTTTAGAGCAAAAAATAACCTAATGATGAGGATTTTAAGAATTTTTTAACCCTGGAAATGAAAATAAACACAGCCCTTTCTCACTCATAAATACAACCTTCCAGCTGATGCCACATGGAAAGAATCTTAAGATTTATAAATGTAAGGAGACAATAGAAAGATAGCATCTTTGGTTCCTGAACTGCCTCCCTACTCACTAAAGATTGTTGATTAAAATATGACATTTAAAGGATTTACAGAAGACCTCAGTGTGTATCAGAGCATCACAGTAGTATGTAACTCTCACTTCAGCAATGTCTTCTGAGCTTATAGGAAGTGTTGCCTTACGAACTCGCTCGGCAAGTTCTATGGGCCTCACTCACCTTTTTTGTATAATGAGAAGAGTAAAACGTTGCTTGCCTAATCTAGGGACAAGAAAACTCTCTTTTTCAGGATAGTTATCACCTCTGGGATGTGTAATTTTAGTGACATTCACTCGCTGAAGGTCAGTTATCAAGCTTTTTTAAGGGTCTTCACTGAAAAAACATAAAAGTCAAAGGAGGGCAGCTAGAATCTAAGCAAGTGCCATAATGCCTGTCAGTTGCCTTTTATCTCTTTCTTTTTAAGCTCCAATTTTTTTTGAGGTGCCTATAAATCTTTCTAATTAACAAAATCAGAAAATTTCTTAATGCCATAAGGTATGGCGTTGAGAGAGAAAAATACACAGTTGATCACACTGATATTAGGGTGTGAAAGTACTTGGCACACCTCATTATGTCCCCAAATGTCATCTAATAAGGAGAAGAGATTAAAGAGAGTGGAGAGGGGTCTTGGGGGGAGTTAAAACTTCTTCCACGAAGGGCTGAACAACTAGCATAGCTATCTGTTTCTATTTATATACCTCTCCACCACAACCCAGGTGCCATACCCAGAAAGCAACTCAGTGAAATAAGCCAACAATTCCCATATGCACACGTACACACAAAAAGTAGAAAGAAAGCTATAAATTGATTGCTAGCGGCCCCTGCATTTTATGCTGCTGATATCCTACAAATCATCAGAACTGGAAATAGTCTGCGCTGAATTGGGATAGAGCTCTGTGTAAGAACTTCCCTTTAGCCCCCTGCGAACTGCAGAGCAGTCAGTCTTACGAAAGGTTCTTTTCTAGCTGCCTTGCTCTCTAGCGCCGCCTAGCAACCAGTTGACAAACCACACGTGGGGCCTCCAGCCCTTCTGACTGCTGTACTGAGAGAGAAGCTTCGAGATTTCACACTGAACACAGGCTGGATTCAGCTGCAGAGTTTGGAGCGTGTGAAAAAAATGTCATCCCTTTCCTTCAATTCCTTGCCTTTCAAAAGCACCCTCAGTTGGAAACAGACATTTTCCATGAAAAATGTAAAATCATCATCATCATCATCATCATCATCATCATCCAACAGAATACTCCGTTCAGAAGACGAAGTGATGAAAAATGGGAAATTAATAAAAGTGAAAATACGAGAAGAGCCCTAGGTGTGTAAAATTGGCACCTTTTTGTAAGTTTTAAGGACCTGAATGTATTGTCAGGCATAACAGATTTACATGAGAAGAGTGAGCCAGTGACATATTTAGGTGGCAAGAGGCACTTGAGAGAGGATGAGCGGAGGCTCTCGGGCTCTCCGTGTGGCTCCTCTAATGCTGATTTTCATGTTCTTTTCTGTCCTTCAGCCGGGCTTGTTAGCAATCGAAAAACGGGCTCCCCTGTCACCCAAAAGGTGAGCCGGGAGTGCATTTCCCTCTTCAAGTGTTTTGTAATCCTAATTAACTAATTCCCGGCCAAGGGAAGAGAACCTGCAAAGATTCGCCAGAGGCAAAGTGCTAAATAAACGCAGACAGATTTCTCCGTTTTCAATTAGATGAAATGACATAGTGGCACAGCAAATAGCCTGACTTTCTAACGATCAGAGTTTTATGAGGGTTTTTATTTTATTTTATTATTATTATTATTTTTTTAATTCCTGGAAATGAAAAGAAAGCCTGGGCCTTTCTCCATTCATAACCAAAACCAGAACCGAGGGCCCAGGCCCACTCTTGGTACATCAAAGGCCACGGATCCTGCCTTGGGCGGTGACATTTGTGTATGACCAAAAGCAAGACTTGGTCCAAAAGTGCTGCTTTTGAGACTCCTTCTGCGCTACTGAAGTGTCTGACAGGACCCAGCACGGAGACCAGAGTGAACCCCCGGCCTAATTAAATCTGTACAGGCGGCACTGAGCGCGGTTCCGCAGCCCCGACTCCAGCCCCGGCCCCGCCCGGCTCCCTCCCGACTCCAGTGTTTGCGCCGTGAATCTCTTGCCAGCATGGCAACTGTTGCTATGTTTGCAGTAATAAGAAGTGGGTGATGCCGGTGCCTCTGTAATGATTCAGATACAAGAGCAATGATTTCTAAATAGATTTCTGAAGCAGCTCTCACAAAGGCTCTGCACCGCTTAACGGGTTTAACTCCTCATAGAGGTTTTTTTCTCTTCTTTTCATGTTCTGCACCTCCCATGCGGACTAATTCTAACCCTCACATAATGCAAAAAATGGCAACATGCTTCCTTTTCCTTTCCTGGTATGTGGAACAGAAAGGGTGTTTGTTTTGTTTTGTTTCATTTTTGTTTTGTTTTTTTTGTTTGTTTTTTTTGTTGTTTTGTTTTTTTGTTTTGTTAAAGAAGACGTTTCAGGAGTTATTGTTTCTTATTTATCTCCTTGGCAACTATGAGATTGAGTTTCACTTGGTGTGTAGGTAAGCTGTTAAAACAAACTGAAAAAATCGTGGATCCAGACAAAAGAAAATTCCTGTGTTAATCAAAATGGAATGAAAAATCTCTGTCATTAATATTCGTGATATTAGCTGAGCACCTTCTATTAATGAGCAGATGTTTTAAAGACCTCAATTGCAAAGAAGTACGAAAAATTCACTAGCGGGTATGTTTATCTTTCCGAAGCCTCTTCCAAAGAGACAGAAAAAAAAAAAAAAAAGGAGGAAGGAAGGAAGAATATTTTGAATATTCTTGGCCTCCATCAGGCACCAATTTGCTAGCCAGTGTCAAGTACCCCACCCCACCCCCTTACTTAAAACTGGCTGCTAACACAACCTAGGCCCTTGGGGAGATAATAACTGAGATCAGGCCATGTTCATTGACGGCAACATTAACTTGGTCAAAAAAGGGAAAGAGAAGGCATTTGATGTGTTTGGGTTATTTACTATGTTCCAGACACTGCTGTGTATTTTTTCTTCACCACTCGTATCACTGACTTATCACAGCTCTTCTACAAGGTAGGGATTATTTATCAGTATTCTGCAAATGGGACAACTAGAGCACAGGAAGGATAGAGAGCCTCCCCAGGCTTTGCAACCAGTAAACAGCAGGGCCAACACTGAGCCTAGATCAGTCCAACGCCAAAGCCCAGGACCTCTTGACTACTTGCTGAGCTGTGGCAGTGTGAGACGGAGAGCTGCCCTCAATACTAATCAGCTGTGTGGCATGGACAAGTCCCTTCCTGACCTGGGTTTTAGGGTTCTCCTCTATTCTAAGGCATGTGAACTTGATCCTTGCTACTCAGGGTGTTAGCCCACATACCAGCAGCAGGGGCCTATTAGAAGTTCAGCTCCCAGGCCCCACGGGGATCTACTGAATCACAACCTGCACTGTGACATGACTTGTGAATGTGCATTAAAATTTAAGAAGCACAGGACTTACCAGTCTCTGAGAACCCTTCTCGCTCTGGTTTATTGGGAATGTTATCCCCCTTATCACTCTATTTGTGAATCTAACTCCTCCAAGGTTGTGTCGTCTCTCCTTCCAGGCTTTCCTAATGCCAACTTTATGCTTGATGAAAAGATTTTCCTCTCTTTTAACCAAAGTTTCTTACCTTAATTCTTACCACTTTCTACTTAGTATCATGCCTGTCCTGTGTAAGTCCCTTGAGAGGCAGAACCATCCGTATGAAATAATGTTATACCTGTAATACCAACCGGCATAATACATTATGCTAAACAAATATGTTGAAAGAAATGTTAAGTAAATCAATACCTGAATTTAGTTATAGATATCATGTAGTGCTCTGATTGTAAGGTCCCCATATTGTTCATTATGAATATTTCAAGGCAAGCGCATGCCAAAAGTTCTTTAAATATGGATCCAAAGAAGCCCAAGCTCACACTGGTCTTAGGAGACGGAACCCAAGGAATACAAAAGCACTAATTCAAAAGGATACATTCACCCTAAGTTTATTGTGGCATTATTTACAATAACCAAGATATAGAAGCAGTCCAAGTATCCATTGATAGGTGAATGGAGATACACACACACACACACACACACACGTATATATATACGTGTGTGTGTGTGTGTGTGTATATATGTGTGTGTGTGTATGTATGTATATATGTGTGTGTGTGTGTGTATACACACATACATACATACATATATTATTCGGCCATAAAAAATGAAATCTTGTCATTTGCAATAACATGGATGGAGCTAGAGCATATAAGCAAAATAAGTCAGAGAAAGAAAAATACCATATGATTGCACTCATGCATGGAATTTAAGAAACAAATGAGCAAAGGGAAAAAAAAAAAAGATCTAAACCAAGAAACAGACTCTTAATCATAAAGAACAAACTGATGGTTACCAAAAGGAGGTGGGCAGGGAGACGGATTAAATGAGTGATGGGGATTAAGGAGTGCATTTGTTGTGATGAGCACGGGGTGTTGTTGTATGGATGTGTTGAATCACTATATTGTACATCTGAAGCTAATATAACACTGTATGTTAATTATACTGGAATTACAATAAAAAAAAACTTTAAAAATAAATAAAAAATAAAGTAGATGTAGGGGGTCAGTGTGTACTAGCATGTTTTTCTGTTCCATACCTTTTTAGCAAGAAATCAAAAGCCTTCTGGGAATACTGACCGTGAGTTAAGGGTTAGAACCTGACCCAGGACAGGTGTCCTAGAGAAGAGCTGCTCAGGAGGAAGGGGATGACTTAATAACACAAGAGGAAGCTGGTGTGCTACACTGGAAAGCCCATGTACTTTAGGTGCCAAAAGTACCTACCTGTGTTCAAATCCCAGTTCCGCCTCCTAAGAACAGTGTGAACTTGGGCCCAAGTTTGCTGTAGGTGTCGTGATATTACTTTGTCTGGTTTTTGCAAGGACTGGAGAAAATACATATAAAACAGTTAATATTATCCCTGGGAAGTTTGTGTTGTTTTTGTTTTAAACTAGACACAATTTCCACTATTTTAGAGTCCTACCCAGAGATAGATAAATACCTTTCTGAGGCTGAGAAAGTCTGTATCTGCCTGGAACTCAGAATCCTAATTCAGACACACTGCTCTCCTTTTTATCACTTATTCTCTTTGAGATAGTAGGACATTCCTTTTTCTCATTAAATACCAGCTTTACCCATAAATTTCTCATAGCTTTTCCTCACCTATCTCCACTGCTTGTTTGTCAAATTCAATAATGTTGGCCATTCCCTAATCAGGTTGCCATTTGGATTAAAGTCAGGGTTTCTGGATATTTTCTATCCAGCAGCTATTTACATGAAAATGACAGAAATCAGGGGAAATTACTTTCAAGGATTTTAAATTTTTTTTTGCAAGCCTTGAAAAGAAAACCATAGTTAATTGTGAATGTGCCTGATAAATGCTAGAGTACTACATGAAAATGGAAAAGATTTAAAATGCTTGCAAAACAACAAATCTAAATATACTGTTTTTACCCAAATAAACATTTTCCATTCTATTAAAAAATAATCCTTTATTGTTCAAGGAAGGATGAGGCTTACACTCTTTTCTTCAATGCTATTTTACCAAATCAGCCCAGAAAAGAAAAATAGAATCATAAACTAAATAAAATTGATGACAAAACACCATATGAAGATGTCGTTGTTGTTTTTAACTGAAGACATATGTTAAGGCATAGAATATTTGACTATGGAATGTACCTGTGAACTACTTTCTGATATTAAGTGATCTGAAGTTCATATTTTTAAGTTTTCTGCCACATGTATGTTCTTTGGCTATTTTTCTTTCTTTTTTTTTTTTAAGATTTTATTTATTTATTTGGCAGAGAGAGAGATATAGTGAGAGAGAGAACACAAGCGGGGCAGTGGGAGAGAAAGAGGCAGACTCCCCACTAGGCAGGGAGCCCAGATGTGGCTGGATCCCAGGACCCTAGGATCATGACCTGAGCCAAAGGCAGTAGCTTAAGGACTAAGCCACCCAGGCACCCCTATTTTTCTTTCTTTTTTAAAATGCGGACAGTTCTGAGTTTAAAGACTACTTAGAAAATTTAAACCACATTATTCACCTCCAAATTTTTACTTACTGAGTTCTTTAGCACAAAGGACATTAAATTCCCTTCCTTTTTTCTTATGTCTAAATGGAAGGAGGAATACTATCAAGATTCTTGTATTTTTTTTTTTCAGTTACTGCCCATTGAATTAGGCTAGCAACTTGCCCTGTAATTTGTCCTCAAGTACAAAGATCTGTGTGTTACATTTATTTAAATAAATTCCTCTTTATCTTAGGGAAACATATAGGAACTTGAACAGTATACAAAGTTTAATTGAATATGGCTAGATTTGGAAAGTTCATGGAATTAACTAACTATCTCACAAAAATGTGTTGGGCTCCTAGTGGTACATGGAACTGTGTCTGGCCCTATCCAGAAAGCCCCCAGTATTTTGATAGCTAGTCTTATATAAATACTATTGGCGAATTGAATACATTGCCTTTTGTTCTTTCCTCCCTTTTTGTCTTTCCCATTTTTTCTTTAAAGATTGCCAATATTTTACATATAGATGAGAAAAGCCTGATGTAGGCATCATGTTCCCTCACTCGTCCAGACCCTTCATTTATTCTGTTGCTACTGCTGATTTATTGCTCTTTCTTTAGGTTGTTCCACTGGAGATGTATTCATCTAGTATATATTAAGCATCTACTATGTGCCAGATCCTTTGTCAATATTGGGAATATAAAGATGGATAACATCTCTCCTTGGCTCTGATAGAATGTAGTCTAGTGAGGAGGTCAGAGGAGCAAATGGGAAGATAAGTACTGAGCCAGGAGTAAGATGCTCTGGCATCTGGGGAGGGTCAAAGGAAGCTTCCTGAAGACAATGCTGCCTAACTTGAATCTGGGAGAATTCGCCGAACAGAGAAGGGAAGAAAAGGTGTCTTAGGGAAAGAAAGTATCGGGACCAAGGTAGAGAGGTGGGAACCGGAGTGATACGTTTGGGGAAGAGCAGAGAGTGAGATGTGACATAGCAGAAGAGAGGAATAAAGATTTAAAATGGACAGAAATAGAAATAAGTGTATGGAGACAAGTGAGGCCCCATTCCTTCTCTCAGTGAACAGGCACTAAGACCTCAGACTCTCCATGCAGACAGCGAGCATGTGAGGCTCTTAATGGGACTGGATACAGCAACCAGTCGTCTTTGTTGAAATCACAGTGGGGCACGAGTCTAAATTTCAAGCGAATGAACAAGCGTGATTTCTGCAGTTGTGTTTAGAATGGGTCAGCAAAAAGACTCAGGTGGGTAGAGAAAATGTAGTGATACAGATGAGACAGGAGTGACACAGACACACTAGAGGTTCACCGTGAACCCAAGAACAGCCTCTGGAACTGTGCCAACCAGGCAGCATTGCAGGGGTTGTTCTTGACACTCAGCTAATCTCACACTGATGACACCATCCACATGATTGTGTTTGTGAGGCTGTCTCTTTAAAAGGAAAAGAGAAATAAAGATGTAAGGTTCTAGGTGGAAGGGAAGGGAAGAAGGAAGGAAGGAAGGAAAAAGAAAAAGAGAAAGAAATTACCCAAAGGTTTCACAGCCTGTAGTTTGCTAATCTCTAGATGGAAAGGTGAATGATAAAACCGAGACCTACTGGGTTAACTGCCCAGCATCTCAGCCATATGCCTTATTCCTCTTTATATGCATCTCCACTCCCACACCACTCCCATCTGCCTTCATCCTGAGTGCCTAGAATAGCATCGAGCACATGGTAGTTCCTCATCAGAAGTTCATTGATGACAGAACCGATACCTACCACTGACAGGGTGCTATTTATACTGTTCTGTCTTCCCTGTAGGGAGCTTCGTACCATGTTTTTCAAAATGGGCACTCTGCTATGGCGTGCCTCACTCCACTTGGAAAACTTCCCTCTCAACAAGCATATGACTGGGCAGACCATGCAACTACGCAGAGCTGGCTTTTTCTGCCTTTGCCCAGGAAAAAGGCTTACCACGGAAAACCACAGAGGATTTTTGCCATCTCCTAAGCATCCCTCATGACAAGACACTTAGAAAACACTCCTGACTCTATAAAGCTGATGCTAGTTTGGGATGGTTAACAGAGGCTTTGTCAAAGGATTTTGTCATTACGTCAACGGAGCACCCAAGTTGCTCAGTCAGTGCTGTTCGGGGGGCCGGGGATCACAGCAGAAGTGGCTGAAAGGAGGAATTGGTTGTGGACAAAGAAATGGCATGAGCCCCAGGGCTGCACGTGCTTTTCCAGGTCATTCACTCGGCAGACATTTACTGAGCACTTACAGTGGAATCTGGAAATGTACGTGACTGAGACTCCATCCCTTCCCTTAATGAACAAACTGGTTTTTGGTTTTTTAGGTTTTTTTAAATTTTATTTATTTATTTGACAGAGAGAGAGAGATCACAAGTAGGCAGTGGGGGGGGGGGGCAGGGAAGCAGGCTCCCCACTGAGCAGAGAGCCCGATGTGGGGCTCGATCCCAGGACCCTGAGATCATGACCTGAGCCGAAGGCAGAGGCTTAACCCACTGAGCCACCCAGGTGCCCCAATGAACAAATTGTTTTAATCCAGTGTGCTTAGTGCTCTAATCAGAGTGAGTCCTTGGACAGACAGAGATACAAGGGCACTGCTAGGAGTTGGGGATCTGGTGGTGACTCCCTGGCAACGTTCGCTCTGGAGGGAGGATTCGTTCCACAGACACATCCCTCCTCAGAATCTTCCACATCTGCAGAGAATTTGCTCTCACTATGAGTTATTCCTTTTCTGTCCTCCCTTCTTTCTTTTTCTTCCCCTCTCTTTCTCTCTAAACCAGACCTAAGCAAGTCTACATTATCCGGAAGCAGCTGGTGCTACAATGTGGGAGTGTTAAATGTTTAACATCTTGTCACTTGTGAAACTGATGGAGTCATCCTTTTTGTTTCAGAGTTTCATGTTTAGGGGTTGAAAAGCTAGATTGATGAGCATTACCAGAGAGAAATATTTTTTGAGAAGTTAGTGAAGCTGATGACACGTTACTTTACAGTTTAGTGAAATTCAGCAAATCTAATTCTATTATCCTGTCAAAGTTTCACAAAAGGGAGACCTGAAAGCATATTTAAGATGAATCTTTAAAGATTTCAGAAGCCACAGCCACATCTGCAAAAATCAGATGCATCTGGTGCTGACAGACCTTTGTTTTTTTTATAGACTAAAGGGAGTAAATAATCCTTCAACAACTAATTAAGTTTAAATAAAGTTATCTTGGTGATTCAGTGCCTGCCTTTTCTCCCTTAAAAAGACTGTCAAGCAGTAAACCATAACCACATTTTTTTTTTTAATTGAAAGACTTCACATAGCCAGATTTACCCGGGCATGCCAAAATGGAAGCTTCCTTGATGAATCATAGAACAGAGTACTGAAATAGAGATTTTATAGAGCATTTAAAGCCAGATCATTTAGGCCCTTGTTTATTTTCACAATCAAGTATGAGACATGGTCTAATAAATGCATTCTTACCAAAATGTCAGGAGTAATTGTTTTTAAAACATTTACCCGCAACTCTACATTTTTTTAGAGGTTCACAAACTGACAAGCTGAAAAGGCTTTATGATCCTTTCACCAATTGGTACAACTGTATGTGTACTTGTACTGAAATGCTCATTATTAAGTCCAAAAGAAACATTGATGTAAAGGTTTGTTCTAATAGAAAGTGCTTTTTTCCCCCTCCCTGCTATTTAATAAGCATTCATTACAGGAGGAAATTCTCATCAAGTTTATTGAGAATTAACTATGTACCATATTATATTATCTAATTTAATATTCCTAGCTACCTGCAAGGTAGATGTTTTTACTTTGAAGATGGCAGAACTGGTCAAAACAGAAATTAGGCCCTGAAATAGTAAGTAGGGAGGTTGGGGTTGACTCCAGTCTGACTAACCAGAAAGCCCATGTGTGTTCTTTCCAGGACAGCATAGGAAATTGTTTGGAATGCACGATGAAAACAAGGTCAAGGCTATGGCTTCAAATGTGAGGGGATGCCATGGATTGAATTGTGTCCCCCAGAAAGACAGGTCAATGTCCTAATCCCCCAGTACCTCAAACCATGACCTTATTTGGAAATAGGCTTCTTACAGATGCAATAAGTTGAGGTCATACTGGAGCAGGGTGGACCCTTGTTCCATTACGAGTTGTGTTCTTCTAAGACGAGGAGAGAGAGAATGCTATGTGAAGACAATGGTAACAGAGGTGATAGCACCTACAAGGCAGCAACATGGAGAATGACATCACGTCACCAAAAGTTAGAGACCGTCAGGGAAAAGGTTCTCCCTCAGAGCTTTCGGAGGGAACCAACTTTGATTTTGGACTTCCAGCCTCCAGAACTGTAAGAGAGTAAGTTTCTGTTGTTTTAAGGTATCCAGTTTCAGAATTTTGTTACAGCAGCCCTAGGAAATGAACACACGGGATAAAAGAGGTTTACTGAGCCTAGGAACAAAACCAGCCAGAGACTTGATGTTAGGCTGATGCCCTGGGTGAGAAAGAGCAGTCCACTTGTTATTTCCCTTCATCCTTTGTTGTTGTACAGAAAAACCACACCATATCTAATTTGAGATATAAAAGACATTTTCTGGGGTGCCTTCTCAGAAAGAAAAAAAATATGTAACTAACCAAAGTTATAGTTAAATTCTAATATTTTGTACTACCCATACATGTCACAAGGACGCTGGGAGACGATGTGCTCTCTGAGGTCTCACTGGGGGGTCTCTTTGATGGTTGCTGTTGGCAACCAGTTCTACAGGAGGCACAAGTGAAGACCTAATTAAGGCAGGAGTCATGAAGAAATTGCAGGTAATTGAGGTCAAACACAACTGAGGTCGGGCAGGTGACTGACATCCGATTTAGTCAAACTAAGGAGATCAAGGTTTGACTCAGACAGAGACAACAGGTGAGGCCTGGAGACTGATCACTGATGGAAATAATTAAAAGCGGGATCTGACAAGGACATTCAAGCTAGGTCAAACAATAAGTGTGATGGAATCTAAGGTAAGTCTGAGGTTTTCATCTTCAGAAACCTAGTCCTCCTCAGCTGGCTCCTATTTTGGACTGGAGATCTTCAGTTGTTGAAAGGTCTGTAGTACCCATGCCGGCCTAATGCCCCGAAGAGCCAGTTTACCTCCTTTATTCCCAAAAAATGCTGATATCTGACTCAGTCAAGAAGGAGAAGTTTGCCTTTTGTGGAGAATGTGAATAGAGAATAGTACTTAAGAGCCTCACTAGGGAGGTGGGGGAAGAGAGATAGATCATCCACTTCCTGATAAAGTCATCCTCCAGGGATCTTCCAGCGGAAATTGTGCTGAGAATGTGAATCTGAAGAGTAAATCACTTATATCTATAATTTTATTGATCATAACTTAGGTATTTCAAGATTTTTTAAAACCTGGCCATTTCTTTTTGTTCTGAAATTTCCCATGAGCCAGGAAAAAAATTAGCGAATGTTGAAGACTAGTCAATGAATGCTGCTATCCACTCATTCATTCATCTGTTCGAGCACTACTTACTAGAATAGGGAGAGGGTTCCAAATTTCCAGACGTTTTGCTAATGCTGAAAACAAAGGCAAAAATAAGAAATGGCTCCTGATTGAAGATCAGGAGTCTAGTCAGTACAATGCGGTAAATGCCTGTACTTGAGATAGTGAGGCCATCTACTGTGGGGCTTGTGTGAGGGTACTGTGACCAAGAAATTCATTGGGTTGGGGCCTATCCATATAAGGCCGAACTCAACAGGCCCTGAGACTGGAGAAGCAGACCATGTCTGCTGCTAGGACCTGCGCCATGGCATCTCTGCAGTAGATAGCATTGTCTTAAAGGAGGGCCATTTCCACAACTTTGCTGTGGCCTGGAGAGGGAAAGGAGCTGTCTAGTGGCAGAGGAGATCAGTTATAATATTGACAGAATTAGGCTTTGGTTAAGATCTGGCTAGGACTGAAAGAGAAATGAGGAGTTGTGGAGAAAGTTACAGTTTAACCATGGTAACATGATATCTACTTCCTATGTGGAGGAGGCATTGAATATTCCCATCACTAATACAAACATTTTATTTCTGCAGAAGTAGTAATGGATGTGCTCTCCTACATCCACATTTTCCCCAACCCTTACTATGATAGCTTAAGGCAGCTTATTTTTGGTATTTTCCAGTGTTTACATTCTACATAGAGGCATGTCCTTATTGACAATTCACACAAATGATCCAGTAATTACTAACCACATGGCAGACAATATTTTCTCTAGCATCCTCTACCCAAATGTGACAGAAGCCTAAAAGAAGTTTTTATAATGCATTTCCCATGAGCAGAATTGAGGAAACACTGATAAAAATTCCAAATAAAACAGAAACATCATTGTCCCCAGTCTCCCGATCTGTTGATGGAGATTATTTACGGTTTGTCCCCCTTTTGACAAATACGATTCATTATTATCTATTAGAGGAATCACCTTCAACACCTGTGAGAACTTTCCATGTGCAATTTATCTGTAGGGATAATTCTTTTGAAGGAGGTTAATGACATTAAACCCATTTTACAGATGGGAATAAAAGCGACAGGTTTATCATGATCAGGTCAGATAGTAAATCAATGCCTCATTAACATTCGTTAGAATTTTCACTGCATTCAATTTCAAATTAAGCTCCTTCCCTAAGGCACTTAATTATTATCAAGAACTTTCTGGCATTCACTCATCACTGATTCATATGTCAAACAGTTGAGCCCACATATGTGCTAGTGGCGTAAGACTTGCCCGGAACGGTGAGTGGATCAACTGAGCCAGACTATGGGAAGTAGTTCAGGATCAGTGCGGAGGTAGCCTTTAATAACAGTACTTAGTAATGGTGATATTTGTCAAGGGCTCCATATGTGTAGGCACCATGTTATACATTATATATGATCTGTGTATAACTCATAGTAGCAATCTCAGACCTCTGTTTTTAAAATGAGGAATTTGAGACCTAGGTAGCAACTTGGGTAAGGAATATAGCTAGTTAGCCAAAAGGGGATTTGAGACTAAGCCATCTGAAGCCAGAGTTCATGGTCTTAATCACTAAGCCAATGTTTCTCAAATTTACTATGCATCAGAATCACCTGGAAGGCTTCTTAAAGCATAGACCGCTGGGCCTCCTCCCAGAGGTGTGATGCAGGGTTAAAAATTTGCATTTCCAACCAGTTCCCAGAGGATGCTGAGGCTGATGATTCAGATACCACACTTTGAGAACCACTGCTCTAAGCGATACTTAATGTAATCATCTTTGACTGTGCTCAGCATATACTAGGCAGCCATTCAAAGTTTTCAAGCAAGTGGTGACCTAGTCAGAGTTCTTGCTCAGCAACGATGAATCTGACAGCTATGTGTAGGGTGCTAGAGGGCAGGTGACAGCCCAAGAGTGAGAGTAAGGAGAAACAGAGTGGGCAGTAGATCCTGGGAAATACTGGCCTGGTGGAGGGGACACAGAAGGTTTGCTGATTGAGGACAAAGGGGCCATTAGAGGTGACCCTCTACGCTTTAGTCAGGGTGGCTAGAGGAATTATCCAGCCCTTCAATAGGAATTGAAAGGATAGAAGGGAATTCTGCCTTCTTATTTACGTATCTCCCGCTTCCACATAGCATCCTGCTTTTTGTTCCCTTTATTTATTGTTTCTGTGTATGATATTTCCACGGCATTTTCCTTCTTCCTCTTTACCTACAGGACCAGTATAACCTAAGGGCAGTTGTAGACTCTTGGTCTTTTCTAAGATGTTGTTCTTATCCCTAGAGGACCTCTGATTCTCCTACTCGCACATCAACTTCTCCTGTGTAGCTCTGCACCAGGGTCTTAGTGAATTCTACTAATCATGACTAAGCTTTTGGTTTCTGTGTTTTATCAGAAGCCCATCTGGGAAACCTACTGTCAGTTACTTACCAACGTAAATGGTATTCAAAATAATATCTGATTTTTAAGTTCAAAATTATGGTATTGGGTTTTTTGGTTTCACATTTTGCTTTTATGTAATTTCTTTTCCATGAGTAAAGGATGCATTTTTAAAACACCATTTACAAATATGCATCCTGAGAAAGCATTTAGTCTTCAATTTAAAACAAATTACCTTACCTTAAAAGTGCAACTTTTAAAAGTCCTCAGATTGATTTTTGTAAACTAAATTACAGGGAAGCTAGAGTAATAGAAAACTTCTAAGAATCTCTTTATTAAGTAAATAGTTTTACAAAACAGTTCCACCGAATGTATCTTTTAAAGAAACTTCTGTTTTATACATGAATTTTCTCAAAGTGAGGACAGGTATCCACAATGAGAATACATTATGGCTGAAATAAACCAAAGATTTTAAAAAAAATAAAATAAAATAAATAAAAAACCAAAGTTTAACATTTATGATGTTCACCATTCTGAATTGTATTTCTCATCTATGCCTGGATTATGAATGAGTTTTTTTCCCCAAAAAAATTGACTGAACTAGGTTCAGAGTGGGTCTTTAGTATGAAAATGTAAATGCATGTCATTTAAATACACACAGAATTCATGTGACCTTGCCTCCTGCTTTTCTTAAAAATTTGAGACCACCTCCATGACTGCCACCAAGTTTCCTCCTTGACCCCTATAAACTTCTTTAAAAGCTTCATGAATCTTCTTCTGTTTATCTGCGGGTAGAGAAATGGTGCTTCTTTTCTGTGTCTAGCCTTTCCCTTTCTCCCAGGTCTTGCCCCATCGTCCTTGTACTGATCACTTCTATGCCTCGGGCTCTTTCTTCCTCAGTCTCTGCTTATCTCCATCCGCCTTCTCTCTCACCTCTGTCTTCTGACATCAAAAGTTATGTCTTACAACTTTAAAAAGGAACAACGTTATTGTTGTGCCTCATTTTAAATACACTGATAGCAAAAGAGAGAAGGAAGATAGAAGGGAGCCCTGGAACATAGTGAGAGGTAGGGAGTCTTGGTCCCCTATGGGGTGACACAGAGAGGAGACCTCTTTGAAATGTAACATGTTTAAGCAGCTGTGAGGGAACTTGAAGTCAGACTAACAGAAAGCAGGGCAGCCCCTCACTAAACTTAGACCTAGAAGTTCCATGTGACATTGATTCATCTTGGGGTACTTGCTTGAGGCTTCAATTCACTCAGTTGGGAATAGTGGGACATGGGAGCAGAAGTAAAAAGGAGCTTGAATAGAGCCATGTTCCCTAGGGCAGGGTTGGAGTCCTATCTCTGAGAACACAGATCCAATTCTCTGTGCTCTGAGTACCCAGAACAGACAGTATTTCTCCTTTGGGCCAGAGCTCTACAACCAGCTTTAGCCCCAGGACATTTTTAGAGGATGTCCTCTCCCTGTCACCAGGGGGGTTTGCAGAGGTGGAACTGTGACATATATGGAGCCTGTTACAATGCTGATAAGGGGCACATTCATGCAGTCCCACCGGCTGGGTCCACATTCTGGCAAAGCCATTTCTTATGCATAATGTTGGCCAAACTAACTAACCTCTTCCTATTTGCTTCCTTATCTATAAAACAAGGAAAATAATAGTACTCACTTCATGATTATTATGAAAATTAAGTGAAACAATGTCCATAAACCTAAAACATCTGGTACATAGTTATTGCTCAGTAAATGTTAGGTATTATATGAAATAGATATTACAGCACAAGAAATTCCTACCTAATCATATACATGCATGTACACACACAGACACACAAACACATGCACATATTCTACATTAAAGCCTCTGTTTTTTGTAAAGCTTTTTTAATTTCTTTCCTTTCTTCCTTCTTTCGCCTAGCAAATAACTGGTAAAGACCCCCTGTCCTCCAGGCATGGGAGATATGGTGATCAACAAGGTGGACCCAATCCCTGCCCTCACAGAGCAGTTGAACAGACCATTTTCAGCAAAACATTCTAAACTTTATGATAAGAGGGGCACAGAGTCAAAAAGGCAAATATGAATGAATAAATTGTATATGGATGTTTCTAGTTATTTCTATGTAAATATTAAGTGTTTTGATCCTGAAAATAAGTAGAAATTTCTCTAAAACCTGTGCTGGTCTCTTTAATGCCATTTGCGCTATGAATCATCACCACTCAGAAGCCGAGAGTGTTTGTGGGTCTGCACCTAACTGTTGCTAATTGTCTAAACAGGTAGCTGGGATCCAGGTAGAGCAAAAAATCCAGATGAAGGAGATATATCGATATCCCTCCAAAGACAGACCATAGGAAGTAATGACTATCTGCCTTAGTTCCCACCCTTCTCACTTTTCCTACTCTCTCATGCTGAGATTCATTGGCCAGGGATTTTTTTTTTTTTTAAATCTGGTTCAGGCTCTATTGGAAGCTGAACATAGCTGAATGAATCAGGGCCAGACACAAATAGTAGACTGTGGACTCCGGGGCTTCAAAGAAAGGCATTTAGGGCAGTTCTGTGCTTGGAGCTGCTGCTTGCACTTGCTAAGAGCCGGAATCCAAAGGAGGCAGCCTCTGCACCATGCCCGTAAATAAAGGAAATGTGTGCCTAGCATTCCTCTGGGAACGTGGGGCAGCTCAGATTACCATTCCCCAGACTCGGTTTCCTTTCAGTGGGGCGTCTTCCGTTAAGAGGTAGACGGAGGGGGTACACCTCCAGAGTGGTGCCTGGGGGATATTTGTAGTGGGCATTGCATGATTCATTCTCCCAACACGGTATAGAAGACTTACTCCTGAGGATATATCTTTAAAAAACAGCATGAAAAAGAGGGGATCCGACTTTGCCCCACATATTCCAAAAATGTAAAGCAGTTGTTTGCTAAGTCTTTAAAGTGTGTGTATGTGTGCGTGTGCGTGCGTGTGTTTGTGCACACATAGTACCCAAGGAAGCAACCCCAGGATAACATTCATTTTCTGGTTGGATTATTTATTATGGAATCAAATGTGGATTAAAATTGGTGTTTTTTTCAGGTTCAAAATCTGCTGTCTTTTTACCTTAGCCCCTGACTTTAGTGGAAACGTTGTCTATTTGCCTATAGAGAGAATTCAGGATGAGACTGTGAATACCTAAAACTCAGTTTTGCAGGATTCAAATCATCAACAGGCTCACAACAGAGGCCCAAATTTCTAACACCGAGCCCAAATATCCACTAGGAATTGAAAAATCCAAATTACTAATGAGAGGCAAGAAGCCCACACATTCACTTCACTCCAGCAGATCGCAGGACTTCCTGTCCTGTGTCAACACTGTGGAGCATTGCATGTGTGTCCCGAGTCTTCTCCTCCCTGTTACTGGCCCCGTTACTCACCTCAGGCGAAGGAGCTGAGCTTTCTGCTCTTTAGTGTCTTCACAAAAAGTAATGACGGCGTTAATAATAATATCTGTCCCTCGTGATTGCCACAAAGGTTAAATGAGATTTTAAACATAGATGAAATAGGTGTTCTAACACTTAATGATTTTTAAAAAGTGCTTTTAGAAACATTATCCTAATTGATCCTTCTGTGAAACATCTGGCTTTGTTAAAAGTCACGTATCACAGAATTGTGAGTGTGATGTTTGTGTTTTGCTGTTCCCTGGATTGTGTATCTAAGAGAAGGAGGCAATTCTCCCAAGCCCCAGGTAAAGCACAGGTAAATGTGGAGCTCCTGCTTTCACTAGAGAAGTGCTTTTGCAAACTTTGGCATTTGGCCACAGCCGTATTATGGCCAGGTTGAGTTTTTTTTTTTTTTTTTCTGCAATGCCCACAAAGTCTCCAGTGAATTCTTCTCTGTGAAAAGTCTTGAAAGCACACAGTGTGATAATTGATACCAGATAGTATTTGGAAGTATTCAGAGGAGCCTATTGGGTATTTTAGTAGCCCGATCTGTGCCCCGTTCTGGTTTTGGAAATCTGCAGAGAGGTGCCTCTGTGGGCCTGCCTAGAGTAGACAGGTTTGGCCCTTCCAGGAGGGCGGGGTATGTTGCAGTCTCCCTGCACCTGGTACTATGTGGACCCCAGGGCTGCTGCCTAGTGCCATTGGCTGTGGCCAGACCTGAAGTAGGGCCAGCTGGTGACTAACTGCAGGGACTCCCCAAACCCTCTCCTATTTAAAAATTGTACCAGAAAATACATCAGCAAAAAGCCACATAAATGTCTCCAGAAAGAAACTTCGTAAGCGATTTTCTATTTTTCTCACTTCTGAGGGCTGTAGACATTCTTTAACTCATTCATTCATTTAGCAAATATTTATTCAGAACCTACACTTGTAGGTTCTGCAATACAGCATCAAATAAAACAGACAAAACAATCCCTTCCCTCATGGCGCTTTTATTCTAGTGAGGAAGGAGGGTGACTTTTTTTTTTTTTAAAGAAAATTATGAAATATAGTAAAGCAGGGTGACGGACAGAAAGCACAGAAAGAGATGTGATTTGCAATTTTCTTTTTTTAATTTTTTTTTAAGATTTTATTTCTTTATTTGACAGAGACAGAGAGATCACAAGTAGGCAGAGAGGCAGTCCAAGAGAGAGGGGGAAGCAGGCTCCCCACTGAGCAGAGAGCCTGATGTGGGGCTCGATCCCAGGACCCTGAAATCATGACCTGAGCCGAAGGCAGAGGCTTTAACCCACTGAGCCACCCAGGTACCCCGTGATTTGCAATTTTCAACAGAAAGATCAGGGAAGACCTCAGCCAGAAGATAACATGTGAGCAAAGATGTGAACAGAGTGAATTTGAAAACCATAGGCCTCTAGAGAAGAGCATTCCAGCTTGTGGGAACAGTAAGTGCAAATTCCCTGAGGTGAGATCATATCTGTGAATTCCAAGAGCAGCCAGGAGACCAAAAGGAGCAAAACAACCCTAGGGAAGAGTAATAGGAGACAAAGTAGTGAAGGCGGCCAGATCATGAAGAAGGCACAGGCCATTGGGAGGACTTGGGCATTTCCTGAGACTGAGACACCTGCCTCCACAGGCAGCTGAGCAGAGAAGTCACGTGATCACGCCGCTTTTTAAAAGGAACACCCTACCCCGTGTACTTTATGGCACTGAAAGGAGTGGTAGTCAATTCCTTCCTTCCTTTAAATTTACTTTCCTCTCATTCAATTATGTAATAATTATTACGTAGCTTATTACTTATTTTACTTAATTACTAAGTAATTATTACTTAGCTTAGGCTGTGGGTTGGGCACTGGGGAAGACTGATAAGTGGGGGAAAAGCAACGATGATCAATTTAATGGAGCCCATACTAGGGAGGGCAGCTACGCAAGCGCTGGGGAGCAGGAGTGAAAGCAAGGCATGGGGGAGGGTTACGTAACTTGGTCACAAGCCACAGCTTGGCAGTGGTGGTGCCAGAACTAGAAACCTTACGCTCCTGACCACTCAGACAGCCTGCCTGGAGCACTGGGGCTGAGACAGGAGGCCAGGGACATGACCAGGAGTTCAGGTCCATTAGATTCATTTATTAAATATGATTCATTTATTAAGTATGGTGCATACTCTGCACCAGGCCCCAGATGCCAGGGCCACAGAGGTAACGAACAGAACACGGCTCTCATTCCGAAAGCGGGTGCTCTGGAGTGCCCCGTATCAAGGTTTCATAAATACCAACATAAAACTAACCCTGGAGGTCTAGCTATGCAGCCAGTCACAGGACACTTCTTACAGAAGCCACAGTGGTGTTCCTGCCAAAACAGAAGGCAGGAGCAGTGGTGGGCTCAGCAGGAAATGTCAAACCCTGGGTTGCCCCAGGATTCAAAGAAGCTTCACAGCACATCACACCAGAGTAGGGTAAGAGCCCCCGCGTTACTGGCAGGAGAAGAGCTTTTCAATAAAGAACAAGGCACCCTAGCAACATAATACCATTTTGTTATTCAGGGTCTGACAGCAAAGAATACACAGAGGAGGCAGGGAAAGCTTTGGTGTTGTATGATGAGGCAAAGGTCCCAGAGGGTTAGTATACATTCACTTAAAACAAAAACCAAAAAAAAAAAAAAAAAAAAATTGCTTGTAATTTTGTAACCTCCTTAGGGTGTTTCAAATGGTTTGTGAAGATCAATGTTCTACATGTTCAAAGAGTTAAGGGAGTTTTCAAATCTTTCCATTCAGGCTGGCCTGTCATAAAGAACAAAGGAACATGGAATTTCTTGCAGGGATCTGAATCCATACAACAGAGCCTGGAGATGTTCAATCAACAGAGATGGCCTTTGAACTTTTCTCAATCCAAAAGGGGAAACGAATATGTACTGCTCTGTAGGCACCTCTCTACTTGCCACTTTTATCTTCCGTCAATAAAATTGGTTTTGTAATTTCTACTTATGTAGCCACCCAGGGGCCATTATTATAAAATAGTGGTTAAAAGCTTGGGCTCCGACGGGCCCGAGTTCAAATTCAAGTTCGACTACTTATAAGCTGTGTGACCTGAGGCAAGTTAGTTGAGCTCTCCAAGTCTCACGCGTCTTACCTACAGGATGAAAATAAGAATATCACCTCCTTCATACTGTTGCAGTGAGCGTTAAATGAATGTGATTCATACAAATCTGATATATGGTAAACACAGAATGAATGTATACTCTATTTCTTTTCTGTTTTGCCATTAGCACATCTATTTCCATCTTGATTATTCCTCTTCTAAGAGGAACTACTAAAATGAAAGATGAGTGGAGATCCTACCTCATTGGGATCGCACTCTTTGGCCCAAAGGTGGAAGACGGCTTAGAGAAGCATCACATAGAGGGTTGATGTGTTGCTCCAACGGACGCATTGATAAACTATGCCCCACGGACCAAATCTAACTCTCTGCCTGTTTTTGTAAAGTTTTTCTGAACACAGCCACACTCATTTGTTTACATATTGTCTATATCTGCTTTTGTTCTGCAATAGCAGAGTTGAACAGTTGCAACAGAGACCCTATGATCTGCAAATTCTAAAATATTTACTATCTTCCCCTTTACAGGAAAATGTATCTGACCCTTGTTCTAGCAACTTAAAAAATCCAAATTTTTTTCAAGTCACGTAGCTCTGAAACTGAATACATTGGAAACGTATCTCTCCAATGGAAAAATAATAAGGCTACCTTCAAGAAGTCAGCCCGTTTACTTATCCTGGTCAATCCCAGAGGACACAAAGATTCATAAAGCAGCATCCCCAGTCCACTTGCTGGTCAGATGAATATGCACTGTGAGGCAGGTTCTGCCGATGGTGAGAGCCAGTGCCTCGAGCAACACTGAGGCCACTGCCTCTTTTCCATATGGCCCTCACCTCTATCCCAGAAGCCAGAAGTTTGAAGAGAGACTCTCCATGGTGTTTCATTTCATTTGCGTATCTGTAAGACTACTGAAAACCACTGAATGTATGAGGATACCCTAACAAAGAATCACTCGCAGATTTCTCTGGCAAAGACATGGAGGGTGGAATAGGTTGGACAAGAAAGAGGAGTAAGGAGCCTTCTGCAGAGGTCACTGTTCCAATGCATGTAACAGGGGGATGCAGCTCATTCTTGGGCAGTGGTTGAAGAAATGGCAGGAGCTGATAAAAATAAGCACGAGTATAGTTGCAGGGGAGGAATCACCATTCATTCATTTAGTACATATTTATTGGATACCTAGTTCATGACAATTAGTTTAAGGCACTGGAGATCGAGACACAGTAGTACATGAGACAAACCAGTCCCTGTGGTCATGAAACTTGCCCTCCAGCTGGAAGAGGCAGGCCATCTTAGTTTGGGCTCCTCCAAAAAAAAGACCATGAGACAAGGATTTGTGTGAATCCTCCCCCCCGCACCCCCCACCTGAGATGTGATCTCAAGCACAGTGAAGGAAAGAAAGGTAAATAAGGGGGTACGTTAATGAGTAAATCACTGCCATGAGCAGCTAAGGCTTCATTTCATGTTGTGTCCTCTGAGGGTATAGGCCATGGCTCAGAATTCTCCCAACAAAGAGCAAGGATGATAGAGGATTTATCTACCAACTCTTGTTCCTCCCTGGTGGAGTCTCAGTAAGGTGGGCAGGAAGGAGAATTAGCTATGCATCCCCACCTTTAAGGACAGACACAGGAATCCATAAGCAGGTATAGAAAATTCTAAAGGTGACTACCCAAATAGATCAAGGCAGAGTACTACATCTGGCTACACAGGTGACAAACAATGAACAAATACTCAAGAAAATGAGATGGTGGTAATTACTATGCAGGCAGTTAGAACAGGTTAATAAGATACAGAGTCAGAGTGACTGGAAGGCTAGTTTAGATGGGCTGGTTAGAATGATGAAAACAAGGAATGGCCTGGGGAATAGCATGCAGCAGGGGGAAAAATCAAGGGCAGAGTTCATCAGACAGGAAAAAGAGGAGAAATCAAATCCTCTGTTGTAGCTACAGCACAGGAGGCAGGCGGGAGTATTATGGAGTGAAGTCCACTGAGGGCTGACGCCAAACCACGAAGGCTTCATCAGCCAGAACAGGGCATGAGAATGTTGTTCTGCATGCGTTGGGTAGTCCCTGAGGGATTTTGAACAGGAACATGACATAAACTGATGAACATTTTTAAAAGTTCATCCTCGTTACTCCTCTTCCCTTCCCCTTTCTTACAAAAGCCATTAGATAGGACAGGATAGATAGGGCTGAGCAAGGTTGACATCTTCACGAGATGTGGAACAGGATGTCTGAATCCAAGTAGGGTACAGAGAACGTCTTTGTGGTTGATGAGAGTGGTGGGTGACACCTGCCTGGCCTGAGGTGTCAGAGGTAGAGCTGGAGGAAGGAAGGTTTTCCACGAGGGTTTTGGTCTACCCAGCCAAGATAATAGAGCCCAGGTATTGTGAGGAAGGCATCCTTGGAGGGAGAAACCTGATATGGAGGTCAGAGTCTGAGCCTGGGAAGGAGGACATCCGTGAGACATGTCAGTGAAGCAGTGACCCCACATGAAGTGTCAGATCCCATGCACAATGGGAAGAATGTTCACGCAGGGAGGTGATGGCCACAGTGGTTCTGGCAGATTGAGAAGGGTGTCAGTTACAAGAAGGTTCCTGGTGTGGGGAGGTTGGAGCATGAGGGTGGTGAAGAGGGTAAGAGTGTAAGGAGGGCATCACACGGGGCACAGCTCTATACTGAGAGCCCTAGGTAAGAGAGGAAGGAGGTAAGGAGGTAAGCCCTAGGTAAGGAGGGCTCCTACTGGAGCCCAAGGTAAGAGAGGAAGCACCAGCTTGGGGCAGATCAGGGGGAAATAGCCCAGAGTGGGGTGTCAGAACCCAAGAGGGGAAGGAAAGCAGCCACACGGAAGCAACAGTGGAACCCATGTGGGGTAAAGGAAGATGTCCAGATATGTGTTGAGGGTGGGGGTGTGAAAGCACCCAGAGATTTGTACATTTGGGAACAATGATCAAACAAGTAAATATATTAATGATAATGGGGACCAGGTTTCTCACTGTCTGAATGGACACTGTAATGTTAGATTGGTTGCAGATAAAGGTATGAATGTATGATTTGAGGGTGGCAGGAGAGGTCTCAATGTATTTACCCAAGGATGTATATACACGCATGTTCTTCACCTCTACCTGCTCAGTGAGAGGCTCTGGGAGCAGCAACACTTCAGCAAGGAACACACCAAGCACCCAGATCTTGATTTCTAAATACTATTCTCCACAAAAAGGGAAGAGGGTACTTCGGGAAAACGACAGATTCCAAGGCTGGGACAAGGAATGCACAAAGTAAGCCTGGAACGTCTGGTGCCAGAAAGTAAAGAGATACTCAAAGATGAGTCTATATCAAAGGACAGCTTAAAGAGGCTCCTGCTTGCCAACTATAAGATAATTTAAGCAGCAAAATAATGACAGTAACATTATAATCCATTGAATAAAATAGTAACTTTAAATCCATACTGATATAAATAAGTGAAGATATTGAAATTTGGTTGAGATATGGAATATTTATATAATCTCAAAGTAACTCCCCACAAAATACTTATTAATTAAAAGAAGAGTCATTTTGTAATAGTGGGTCCTCTCAGACACCACCTTAACCAAGTAATGAAAATTAAGAACACAATAATGGGTCAAATGACAATGTGACAGGTTACAATGAAGAGAACACAGCATCATTTTTGTGATGCTTCTCGCCAAAAATACATAATTTTAATTTAATCATTAGTAAGCCTCAGACAAACCAAACTCAAGGATATTCTGCAAAATAACTGGCTTGTTCAAAAATATTCAGGGTCATGAAACTCAAAGACTGAGAAACTGTCTCCAGTTGAAAGAAATCAAAGAAACAGAACAACTAAATGCAGTGTGTGACTCTGAATCTGATCCTTTTGCTGGAAGGAACATTATTGAGACAATCCACAAGTCTTGAATGGCATCTGAGAGTAGATGAAATCAGAAGATTAGGTTAGGCTATATAGAAGAATGTCTTTATTTTAGAAGCATACTAAGGTGTTTGGGAAATGATAGGCATCAGATTGGCAACTTACTCTCAAAAGGTTCAGGATTTTTTTTAAAAAGTACCACTGTTGCAACCTTCCTTCATTTTGAGATTGTTTCAAAATGAAAGTTAAAATTTTATATATTCACTTTAGCCATTTGATTTCCTAGGTCTTTGCACATGCCCCAACCTATACCTATCCCAGAAGTCCCCTCCCCTCGAGAACCCTTGCTTGTCCTGCATTTCCTCTGTGAAGGGAGGGTACCCTGTGCAGGATGTACTGTGTCCCCGGGCACTGAAGTTTACCTGTACATGTCTATATTTCTGTTTACCCCAAAGGGTAGAGTCCATGTCCATCACACTCATATCTGCGTTCTTAGCACTCAACACAGCACCTGGAATTGGGCTTAATAATTTACCACAGAGAAGGAGAGAGACAAAGTTATAGGTATAAAATTGGAATCTTGGGGCACCTGGGTGGCTCAGTGGGTTAAAGCCTCTGCCTTTGGCTCAGGTCATGATCCCAGAGTCCTGGGATGGAGCCCTGCATCGGGCTCTCTGCTCAGCAGGGAGCCTGCTTCCATCTCTTTCTCTCTGCCTGCCTCTCTGCCTTCTTGTCATCTCTGTCAAATAAATAAATAAAATCTTTAAAATAAAATAAAATAAAATTGGAATCTT
Source organism: Mustela erminea (assembly GCF_009829155.1). NCBI lineage: Eukaryota > Metazoa > Chordata > Mammalia > Carnivora > Mustelidae > Mustela > Mustela erminea. The sequence goes on along the minus strand of NC_045623.1, from coordinate 47,934,877 downwards.
TTCTAGAGCTAACTGAGTTAAGAAAAGCAGGTTGTTTATGTGCTGCCTGGCCTGTGTTGGAATTACAGCTGTGTGATCCTGAACCAGACTTAGACTCCTTTCCCACACATGTAAAATGGGTTGTAAGATGGAGCAAATGTAGTAAGATTTGCAAGGCATCTAGCAGAGTCCTTGACACTTAGCAGGTAGGCAACAAATTTTTGTTTCCCATTTCTCCTGAAAAATAGGAATAAAAATTATCAAAGAAGACTAGAAGTACAGAATTTCAGGTTATCTCTTGACTTCACAATAGCCCTGATATATGAACTTGGGTAAGTCATTTCACTTCACAAAGCTTCGACTTCCTTCTTGGTAAAATGGGAGGCAGGAAAATGCAAGAGCGAGAGGTGAGCTTTATGACCATCATGCTCCCAAGATCTTCTAGTTCTAAAATTTCAAGTACTTCCCCTCTTTTGGGGTAAGAGTAAGTACAGAAGGTGAAGGGTAAGTGAGTTTTTACTGTATTTAAAGGGTGGTCCTTAGTTGTAGCAGTCAAGGCATGCGAAGTGCCCCTCCTACTGGATTACACAGTTCCTCATTTATACCTGCTAAAAATATAGGTAAATTGAGAGGCTGTGGTATTGTTAGGTACTGTTGAGCACATTAAAAATTTATGAGCCATCAAGGAACTAGCACACAGTTTCAATTTTTGCTGCATTTTCCCTTACTCATAATTCTTTCCCTAATTGCTTTTTCCCTTAAAAATGGGGGAGCCGAGACCTTGGATATTTGCCTAATGGCTCAAACAGAGCCATGACCCATTGCCAAGTCTTTCAGGCCTTTTATAGCCTGGGGACATTTGCCACTGAAAGAAAGCTGATGGGTTTGATTTTCCTGAAAGAGATATTTTGCACTGACCTCTGGCCCCATTAAATACTTTGGCCATTGCCCATTCACTGTAATGGGAGCAATAAATTTGTTTTAATTTAGGACGTTATCAAGTAGGGAATATTGACAAAGACAAAATAACATTCTGAAAACAGCCAGGATGAAATCATGAATAAATAAATATTTTGAACTTAGCTGATAAATTAACAAATGCTTATTCATAAGAGTCTGACTGGACTATTCCAAAGTTAGGCCAAAGGTGATCCCATTTCTAATAGAAATGTCGTCTTTCTCTTTCGACCAGTGAAAAGGTGGGCTGCATAGACATTGCAAGGCATAGAAAGGCATTTATCCATTGTGACAGATCTGTTTTAAATAGATCTGTTTGTTTTCAGCTAAATGCCAAAAGGAACAGCCAGATGACTCTAGCAGCCTTTTCTATGGCAAAACATTTATTTTCCTTGTGTAAACACCTTTATTAGGGATCTCAGCAGGCTGTTTCTCTACCTTTTCTTTCTATTAGTCCCTTAGATTAGCATCAAAGAACTGAAATTCTTGTTAGATGTTACCTGTACGTGTTTCATTTTGAGTGAAAGAAATTACTTTTAACTTGGGTACATTCCTCTTGAGGAAGGGGATAAAGGTGCATATGCCATCAATCCCCTCACTAATATTCTTTCATAAGTAACATGATTATGACAGATGGCAAAAAAAAAAAAAAAGTCCTAACAAACCACAAAGCATATTTGCAAAGCTGTGAGGTCTTAAATGGTGTTGGCTTTGCAAAGTCCAAATGACTAAATCTTCTAGGTTACCAGTAGCCTGAGGGCATCTTTAGCTGCATAAAAACTAATTGGACCAACTTGAATGGAAGAAAATTGTGCCTGAAGTCTTTAATCACACTAGTAACCTAATGGTTTCCTGTTCAACATAGCCAGGGCAGTGTTTAGGAAGATGAATCCATGCATGCGGCTTAGAAAACCTTGCACAAGATCAGACAGTTGTGGGGAGGCATAAGCATCTCCTTTAGCAAGTTTATTGTGTGTGTCTCAAATTTTGGCACAGGGACAGGTAAGCCATTGTTGGAGAGGGGAAAGTAAAAAATGTTTTAAAAGATCTAACTAGGGGTGCCTGGGTGGCTCAGTGGGTTAAGCCGCTGCCTTCGGCTCAGGTCATGATCTCAGGGTCCTGGGATCGAGCCCCGCATTGGGCTCTCTGCTCAGCAGGGAGCCTGCTTCCTCCTGTCTCTCTGCCTGCCTCTCTGCCTACTTGTGACCTCTCTCTGTCAAATAAATAAATAAAATCTTTAAAAAAAAAAAAAAAAGATCTAACTAAGCAGGACACGAGAAAGCTGATGCTTTCTTGCATCATAGGTTTCCTATGATGATGAAAGGTATTTCTCTATGAGGAATAAAGATGTCATGTTCATCTTTGTATGCCAAGAATCCAAAACTCTAACCCATGATGAATTCGGGGAGCTCCCCAAATGGTAACAGACCAACAGCTTGACATGGGCTGCTATTAAATGTAGCATGCTTTACAAGAAAGGGCATGGGCTGGAAGTCTGAAGACCTTTTGTTCAAGTTGTGGTTCCACCTCTTGCTGGCTCTGTGAGTTACTGCAGGTTGTTGAAACTTGGAGCCTGGTATAGGATAGAGGTAAAGTTAATGCCTTCCCAGATACCTCATGGGGGGGTGATAAAAATGCTCTAAGCTAATCAGTATAAAAGTATGTGCCAACCACAAAGCCCTCTACAAACCTAGGAAATCATATTCTGTCATCATGGTAGAACTTACTGTTCCGTGTCTCTTTGTTCTTATTTAGTTGTTTCAATTTGCTTTCAAGCCATGTGGACTCTATTCACTTGCTATAATTCACCAAATCAAAGTCCCCAGCTCTGCAAAAACCACATTTGGAAGAATGTCATAAAGATGGTTTCTTTTGGACTGGGTGCCCACCTGATGTCTCCTTTGGAATGTAATTCAGTCAGAGGCAGTCATGGCACTAGCAGATATTCTGAGAATTCATGAAATCCCACAGCCAAAACCATGATCCATTGCTCCAATACCAAAAGCATTTGGCAGACTATAGTTTGGAAGCCACAGTCCTGGCTGCTTTTGAGGCTCTGAATGGGGCCATTTGAACTCGCTGTGGTTCTGCCCACTCCCACTCTGAAGAGAAGGCACCCGAGTTCCCTGGATCTCTTTAGATCGTCTTTTTCTTATTTCCTCACAGGCTTTGCTTCACAATATACCTTCCTGGAGTAAGAGATGACAGAGTGATTTGGAGTTTTTCTCCACCTCTCAGGCACTGCAACACGAAGAGTCTACAGATTTATCTTCTATAAAAACTTCTGTGAAGCAGCTCAGGGGTTTTTAGCACCAGCCTTATACAACCTGTCATTCAAATCCTTAATGATGGGTTTATGTGAAAGCGATTTCTCCACACTTTCCATTTGCTTCATCTTAGATGGCAGTGTGGTTCTTCCTTTGAACTAGACCACGAAAAGAGCTGGTTCCTTCCGGCAAATATCAGGGTTCAGTGACTATTTGAAATGAAATGTCTATAGACAAAATGCTGCAAACACCACCTCGAGTAGGAGCAGTAATGAGTAGCTAAGTATGCCGCAGCACGTGTGTGGAAATCGGCCGTTCGGTCCTGGCCAAATGGCAGACACTTCAGATAAGGAAGATAAAAATCTTCTGCCTAAGTGGGAAATGCAATCTCATCTGCCTTTCCAACATATGAAAACCAGTTTCACAAAGTCTGCATGGTTCATGACTACCTTCCAAAGAACCATGGAACGTAAGAAGTGGAGGGACCCGGAATGTCACATCATTCGGATCCCTCTGTAGCCCCCACAACCATGAGGTACCTCAGCCATATCTCAAAAACTTCCAGAGATGGGACAGTGTCCCCTTCTAGAAAAACTCAATCTGTTTGGGTGAAGTTCTAACTTTAGGAAATGTGATACTGTGTTTTAACTCTTCCCATTGTCTTGGGCTCAGCCTTTACCCTGAAGATGGAGAATGCCACCTACCTGAAGTCTGTGTCAGTTCTTCACTTATTCAACCAGGGACAAGTCAATCTAACCACTTGTCATTTGGCACCCATCTCCCCTTCTTACCTCCAAGCAATCAGGAGAAACTCTGTCCAGTATCTGCGGGAATCCAGATGTATGTTCTTGCGTATGGGTTCCCCTTTAAATTTATCCTCAACAAAAAGATAAAGCAAATCTAACACCGTGTCTTTTTTTTTCTTTCTTCTTACTAAGCCCATGGTAGCTTCTAGTAATCAGTGCTTTTTTTTTTTTAAGTGTACAGGAAAACTCTGTTTTAATATTTTTTTCTGGATTTTAGCCTAGAATGTACGTTAATCCACTAGTTTAGTTTATAGACTCTGCCTTCCTCCTGCTCTGAAGAATTGAAGCTATATTTGGATATATTCTATCATCTAGCACTTTCCTCACTTTTCATAGCTCTTCTGTAATCTTATATATATATTGATTGACTTGGGTTTGGATAATACTTTTTGCTTAATGTGTTAGTCATGAATGTCATTATCTCTGCATTCCTTTCAGCCAACATAGCCTCCTAGTTTAGAATGTTCTTGTCTTTGCTCATGGTGTGTAAGTCCATTCTCAGACCACGTGACTGACTATAAACATGCTAGCTCGTGCCTACAAACCATGGTCTGACTGGCATGCACATACAAAAATGCAGATCACACATTTTGGGGTTGAGTATGAATTGGCCTATTTAGTTAACCATCTACTAGGTAGTCTATACACACAAAGCTTGGATTGAAAAGCAGGAAATATTTTTTGAATTTTAGTTCTGCTCTTCATTTTAGATAAATTATTCATCCTCTGGTGTGCCTTTGTAAGAGACAATGGCTGATGATTGTGTTTATCTTTACATATACATCACAGAGCTAATTTGAACTATTTAGCCTAAAACGACTGAAACCTTTTTTAGTACTTAAATAAGAAATGTCGATATAATGGGGTTGTGTGCAAAACTAACATAAAGATTCTGTTATTCTCTTTAAAGGAGAAAACATCACTACATTCCCATTAAACATATGCATGAAATTACCCATATAATATTCTATATCATTCATATATATGCCTATATATGACATACAGCACCCTTTTAGCATAAAGAAGGCTACCTAGATGATTAGTAATATTGAAACACTGCAAAACTGAGTGTTTTTCTTACCTGCCATTAGTTCACAATTACTTTCCTGGGGCAGCGACATCACTGGACACGTCAATTTTCACTGACCACAACTTCAGCAAACACAGGTCCTGCTAGTGTGTCCCTTATACTCTGGGCTTCTTTGAAACTCCTGCTGAAGTCTGGGTGCACATGGGTTGAGGACAACTAGTTCCATTGATCAGGGTCTGGTTTCTCCTGCTTTGTTTGACCTGGGCGTGCCTGGTCTCCATCTGTCTGTCATCCTAGAACAGTGTCCAGAGCCAGCCCATGTGGTATTTCTTGGTCAGGAAGGTTAAGTCCCCTGGCATGAATTGCATTCAGCAACTGAATAAATAAGACAGCTTAGGATGGGTTTTTATTCCTAGGAAACCAGATAGCCTTTTTGATGATAAAATATTTATTCCCCATTATCTTGTTGTTGCCAAGACTACTATGGACAGTACATTTCTTAAAAGGAGCTAGATTGCTAAAGAGGCTTTAGTAGGTAAATTTTAGGGTATCAGCAGGTCTGTTTTATTTTGAAAAATGTCTTATATGACATTTGATTGCCCAGAACTGAGTGTGGTTTGCCACTTAATGTTGATTCAGCTAATACCATGTCCCACATGAAGTCAATACTTTTTCTTCTTTTTAATCATTGTTTTCCCTTAAAAAAGAACTTCACTTTATCTCTTAAGAAAGTGAGGCCAAATATGTCGTCATTTTAAGGCAAAGTAAATTAAACAGTGCATTTATATTAGAGTTTAGAAAAATCTAACTTCTTCAAACAAACATTTTGTAATAACTTTATTTTATACACTTTAATTATTTTAATTATTTACAAAGTACCAGCTAAGCACTGTGGGAGATCCAACAATGTCAGGCAGGACCTCTGACCTCCAGGAATATTCTGTTTAGTGGGGTTCACTAGCATACAAATACAGATGGTGCTACACCAAGGCAGCTTCTGATAAGCACTGTGGCATAAATAGAAGTACTAGAAGGTATGAAATCCTGGATGGGATTTCCAAGAAGACTGAGGAAATGTTGCCTTCGAGTTGGACCTTTCTAAATAATAAAAGTAGGTAACATGTATTGTTTCTTAAATTCTAGCACTTTTCAAAGTATTTTAAACTTATTATTTCTTTAGTTCTCGTGATTAACCTTATACGCCAAGTTTTGTTATGATTCCCATCTTATGGTTGTATAAACTGACGTGAACATAAGAGAGACCACAAGTATATAATTCACTGACAGGTATGATTCACTGTGAGGGTGAAGGTTTCCTTGGCTTCAGGTTTCGAGTCTGAAGAGCTAAAAAGGAAGCAACCCCATTAACCAGTATGATAAAAGAGTAGAAGTTGGAGAGAGAAGCACTAATTAGGGCCAGGAACCAGGAAGAAATTCCTATTTGAATAGTAGATAGGCATGCAGGCTTTGGAATCTAAAAGCCTTGGGTTCCACCCTTAGCTGAGCCAATTACCAAACCTGAGTAACAAGTTACTTAATGGCTCCAGCCTCAGTTTTCTCACCTGTAAAATGGCAGAAATGATTTGGTAGTGATAAGAATCAAGGGAGATGAGAGAGGTAAATGCTTACTACAAGGAATCATGAAATAAATATTATCATCACTATCTCTTATAGTTACCATTGTAACAACAGCAATATAATAATAACAATATCTCTTGCCATTGGTTTCTTGATATTGATTATTACTAAGATAATAATGTTCTGGTGATTGGTTCCTTTTGAGTAAGGCTTATAATGATATTAATTCAGAATTTAGAATCAACACTCCTTTGTATTAAATTTAATCATCAAAACAAACTGAAATTATTTATGTATTTTTCCCATTTTACAGATAAATACACTGAGGCTGAGAATACGTGGCATGCCCTTTGTAGCCTCCCTGGAAGAGGCAGGACTCACACCCAGATCTGACTTACTCTAAATAACTCTGAACTCTCTCCCAACTAGTCACTTGTAGCATTAAAAACACCTTCGGAGAAAAAAACAAAACAAAACAACTTTGGAGGGGCACCTGGGTGGCTCACTGAGTTAAGCCTCTGCCTTAGGCTCAGGTCATGATCTCAGGGTCCTGGGATCAAGCCCTGCATCAGGCTCTGTGCTCAGCAGGGAGCCTGCTTCTCCCCCTCTCTCTCCTTGCCTCTGCCTACTTGTGATCTCTCTCTCTCTGTCAAATAAATAAAATCTTGAAGACAAAACAAAACAAAACAAAACAAACCTTTGGGGGTGCCTGGGTGGCTCAGTGAGTTAAGCCGCTGCCTTCGGCTCAGGTCATAATCTCAGGGTTCTGGAATCGAGCCCCGCATTGGGCTCTCTGCTCAGCAGGGAGCCTGCTTCTCTCTCTGTCTCCGCCTGCCTCTCTGCCTACTTGTGATCTCTCTCTCTGTCAAATAAATAAGTAAAATCTTAAAAACAACAACAACAACAAAAAACCTTTGTATCATTTTGTCAGTTTTCTGGGATCTATGCTGAGTGAATAAATTGTGTTTTATAAAAATGTTATTAGCAAACCATCACCATAGTTTTCATAGTATGAAAACATATGTCTCTTGGAATTTTCTAGTGCTGGACAGTGTTCCTCTCAAGGTCTGTCTTTGGAGGAGATGAAGAGAGGTCTCCAGTTCTCCCCCGTTGACAAATATGGTAAGTCTATAGATGATTCAGATCGATTAAGGGACCTGCCCCTGAGAAGGTGATAACAAGATAAAGATTTTGATAACAAGAAAAGATTTTGTTTTATATAATAACGAGAAATAACAGATGATTTACAGATACTTTATTGTAAAAGTACAAACTTTGATCTTGTCTTATATAACTCTGCATTCATCTTTGAGTTTAGTGATGTGTGTGCATTAAGTGTGTATTTGTGTATGTATATCAGTGTGAGTCCACGTGGAAGAAGATAAAACTCTCCTCATGAAAACAGTCGCCGGCGTCTTGTGATATTCCAAAACCTAGTTGCCACCTTACTGAGCTCCCTGCCTCTAAGCCCCACATGGCTGGTATGTCTGGAGGAGAAAAACAAGACAGGAGTCTCCACAATTCCATCATATGCCAGGAGCTCTTCCCCTTTAGAAAGTACCCAAGGGTAAAAGGTAAACCCAGCCATCTCCTCCAAATCTAGAGAGGAGGTGAAGTTATCATTGATGGTATCCATTTTGCACAGGATTACTTTAGAAGGAATTGATACTTTAGAAGGAATTAACTCTTTGAAATAGTTAACGCAGCTCTCTGCAGGCCCCTGGAAGCCAGAGGATGGGTAATCGCCCTCATCACCAGCTGCCATATTAATGTGCGAGGCCTGTAATGTCCTTTTTCCAACCTCTAAGCCTGAGAGGCTCTATATTTAATTGGAATTTTAGCACAATGGGCTCATTTATTCATGGGAACTTTCCTTGACAATATGGAGGACTGAAAAAAATGTACGTCAGTTAAAGAGATCAGATTTTTTACAAGAACTGGGTTTGGGGAGGAATAAATTGGATGATGTGTTCCCGGTTCTCTGATTTAGATGGCCATAGACCCAGGAAGCCCTCAGCTTTGGGATCCTCACCAATGCACCTTGTTTGCTGAGTATTATTACCTAAGGCATAAGAAAGCCTTTACGAAATGAAGGGAAAAAAAATTGTTCTGGATGGATGCAGACAAACTACTTGGGAACATTAAAGAGAGGAAACTTTGTGCTCTGACTCCCAGGACGTGTCCAGAATGTAGCCGAGTGCTTTTTATCATCAGCTTTACAACATAATTGGCCAGTCTAGTAACAGGGGAAAATGTGCTCTAAGTGTCACATCATCACATTTTTCATAGAGATAATATCGTTTTTTTCAAACCTTCACAGATGTGACCACACAACCACAAAATATAGGGCACCCTTTGAAATGCGTGCTTTGACCAGAAGTCTTCCCTTTCATGGTGGAGGAAATATTTCAAGATGAAGCATTTCATTAACGATCTGTTTCTTAAAGGAGTAAGACTTTGAGCAGAATTCCTTAAGATGGAGAAGACAGAAGAGATGCAGAAATGCAGAAGCCGGGTTTTCCCCCGCATGTGTGTACTGGGGTGGAAGAAAACATTAGGGGATTTGGATGGAGCAAGAGCTCCAACAGACAAAGGAGACAGATATACTGTCTCCCCCTAGGAACATCCTGCTGTACAAGAAAGAACCTTTAATTGCTCCCCATTTTCATCGCATAAGCTAGTTGCGGTAAAACAGCTACTTCAGGAACTGTTTCTTTCTCTCTGCCCCCAAAGAGCAGGGCTAGAGAATGAAGTTAAGATTACACACTGAGCAATTCTCTCTGTACTTGAGGCTTTTCACCCTCAAGCAACAAAACGTGCAGACGTGGTTCAGTCTTTTCCTAGAGCCTGCAGTCAAATTTCACTCGGGTCCCTCTTCAGCGGAACAGCCCCCCAAGTACCTGTCATCCAACTCTGGCAATGACGCATCGATAAAAAAAAAAGTCAGCACCCACGCCCCGCTGACTCCGCCACCCATCCCGGAAAGAGCCGCCCCATACTGAGGAACAAGCACCCCCAGTGAGATTTCCCCTGCAACGGGAAGGGGCGTGGCATAGCCTCACACGCAGGTAACACCGCATGTGGCCCAGGAGAAAGCTGATGATAAAAGGATCACGAGCTTATCAAAACGTCTATCTGTGCCTGGAATGAAGGTGCAGTTTCAGGCGGGACCAGAGGAAATATTTTGCTTTAGGATGGAGATTTTATGTAAGTCCACCCAAAATCAGGATTCAGTGATGTGTATCCCGACCCTGCCTCCTCTCTTCTCAGCTCCCCCACCACACACACACACACACACACACACACACACACACACACACCCTCCTCCTCTCTGGCCCGGGCCAGCCCCCCCACTGGAGGGGAGCTAGAGGAGGACACGTCAGCTGCAGCTCCCCGCATGTCCATTCAGGAGAGTGTGTGTGCTGCCTAACAGATTAGCCAGAGAGCCTTCCTATGAAAATAAATAAACCTATCCAACTGCATATTGCTAGATGCCTTGACAAAAATGTAGATGGCTGAGTCGGTTCTGAAAACTCAGCTATCAAAGGGGAGCAGAAGCAGCATTAGCTGTTGACAAATGTGCCTGTTTTCACAGAAGCAAAGAACGAGCGGCTTCCTTACTTGCCGTGGAAAAGGAATGGCTTCCCGGTACAAGTCCTGTGTCCTCTCCGGGCAGCGGCCTGGTCCTGAGCCACAGGTTGCGTTCTCTGGACACAGCAGAGGCCCGCACTTCAATGAGCATCAAATACCACTGGTATTTGGGCCTAAACTTTGAGGTCCACTTAAAAACCAGGCCCTCAGGAAGGAAAAACAAAAATCAAACCTAACCAAAGGCAACCTGCTGTAGAGAGTGGCTCTTTCCTTCTGCCCTGTACTTAGCTCTACCTTCTTTTTATCACCGCCATTTGCCCAACACTCACGGTGTCACATACTGTAGGGATGGTCTCGTCTATGCTACCAACCTTATGAATTAATGTCCTATTTACAAATGAAGACACCGAGGCCTACAAAGGTTAAGTGGACAAAAACCACAGAACCCGTAAATCATGGAGCCAGGGTTCAAAGCCAGATTTGCCTGACGCAGAAGCCCAGGCTTCCAGCCGTAGCAATACACCACCTTCTTGGACTGACCCCCTTCCTGACTCCAGACGTGGCCAGCTTGGGTCCCCATCACACACCCCTCATTTGGGTTCCCCTGGTCTCAGCTCTCTGTTTGCATTTTAAATTTTGCCTTTGTTTTACAACTGCTTGCCACCAACTCCTGCCCAGACCCTGAGCCCAGGAGCCGGGAGAAGCTGCCTGGCAGCTGTGTGGTGCACTGGGTGAGGCTGGTTAGGAAAAAAATGGCAAGACGGGCCACAAGCCGGTAAGTAACAGCTGAACTTCTATTCCGTTGCAGGCTACGTGTCTGATCCCATGAGTCCGATGCATTTTCATTCTTGCCCGAATAGTGGCAGCTTTGAGGACAGCGGCTGACAGCATTCCGCGGATACCTAAGGAGAGTTTTCCCCCAAACTGACAGCAACAGCTCCAACCGTGGCAGGCTTGCTTCCAATTATAATATTTTTACCCTCTAAGGTTTCCTTAAATTGGCTTGTTTATTCTGGTCCTATTTAATTCCCTACCACAAGTTGGGCTTTGGATTTGTGGCTAAGCAGTGAAATGCAAAAGAACCGAGACAGAATGTATCTAAAGAATTGGTTTGAATTTTGTAACTGAAAGAACAAATTTATATCGTTACTTAGAGATGGGGCCTAAGTCTGTGGTGGGCACTTAACAATTGTTATGTTTTCCTAGACTGAATTATCTAAACTTGAGTTTGGGAACTGTGGGTTTGATTTTTTTAGAATATTGTTCATTTTCTTATGTTATTATGTTACCACTAGTGTCTGGCTCTGTGATTAAAGATTGTTGGCACACAAAATGGATTCAGAAGTGTATCTCATTCCAACAAGACATCTTCTGAGTATACCTCCTTTAAGACATATCGGTAACGACCTTCAGATCAAGATGCTTGCAAAATACTGCACTTAGTTATTTAGCCTCCTTTCTGTATCTTAGCAAGTGCTCTGTGCTTTATTTGGGCATCTTGTTGCCCAAGGCATACCTCCCAAGGTATTGTGGATGCTCTTGGTATAGGTATGACACTACTCTACAAATACAAACCCGTTGTCCATACCGGAGTCTAGCACAGTGCATGGGAAGGATATCTGAGGTACCAGTGGCCTGCAAAAAAAGAGACATCGGGGGGCACCTGGCTGGCTCCATCCGTAAAGTCCATGACTCTTGATATCAGGATCAAGTGCACAGTGAGATGTTTAAGAGCTTCCTGGCCTCTACTCCCAGACGCCAGTAACAGCTCCCTGAAAAAGCCACCAGACACTTCTAGATGTCCCCGGGGGGGGGGGGGGGGGGGACAAAACTGCCCCAGGTTGAGAACCACTGCTCGAAACCATCAGAGGACAACTGGGGGCTTGAACAGCCACGGAAGGAATATACAGCCTGGTTTTGACTGTATTTAGGCAAATCTGCTTTCTTCTCCTGAGTATCGTGGGCTCATACACATATGGAACTAAATGGGAAAAGTGCTGATGGCCCCTTTCGTGTCTGAGGTGAGCTCCTCCATCCTCCCCTCTCCTCCTACCGCTTAGAGATTATGTCTCTTGAGGGCAGTTTCTATCAGAACAGCAACCGCACCTCTAAAACCCTTCTGAGAGTTATCTTATGACCTGTGGTTGCAAAGTTGAAAGTCCTTGGCTTGGGGAAAGCCAAGTGCCAGTCCAGTAGAAGTTAAAACCATGACACTTCCCTTTAGAGTTACTCCTTTTTAGCCTCCAGCCTCTTCATTTCCCCACCAAATTATTCTGGAATCATAGGTGCTCTTTCCTGCCTAGCAAGTTGCCAAGGGTCTTTCTGATAAGCAGGAACAAGGAGCCTCAAGTGGCCATCCAGGCATAAAGCCTTCTGGTAAGGGGCTGCCTGAAGACCACCCATTCTATGGTTCTTTCTCTAGTCCTCCATTCTGGCTACTTTAGGCAATGAACCAGCACCTAGCTGGAGTTCTTCAGACCTTAATCCTTTCATGAGCTGAGTTGAAATACTGTAGACAGTTAAAAGAAATTTAAAATAAGTAAGTAAATAACCAGTTTTAACTAAAAGATTGACAGTAGGTGTAATGCTGATCATATATATAGCCAGGACAGTGCTGGGGGTAAACCAGGTGTCCTCCCGGATTCCCATGGAATGGAGGTCCTATCCAGAGAAAGGACAGTTTGTTTCTGAAATACCTCTTTTAGAAGGGGATTTTCTAGAACAAATGTGTGAAGCTCCCTTTCTTTGTTTCCTTTAATTAACCACCTCCTCTCTCTACAATGTATCTCTTTAGGTTACTGCTTCCCTCTGCCTCTTGTCTTGTCAAGGATCTGCAAATAATGAGACTAATGTGTCTTGATTCCTGAGAAGGGGAACCTTTTCACAGATGCCAGCCTGTAGCTCACAAACCCACTTCATTATTGCACCTTTAATGGGACCCAAGGATCATCTTGGAGATTGTCTTGAGATCATGAGGTTGTGTGTGTGTGTCTATGTGTCTTTTCTCCTCGCTGAAAAATGTCTCACTAATTGCTTTCTTTTTCTGCTGATAAAAATGAACTTCTGTGATCATGTTTTCGCATGCTTAGCACATTAATTTTTTTCTATGTGCATGCGGCTCTGAGCTCGCTTCGAAGATGTTCAATTAGCTATAATTGTAAGCCAAATTACAGCAGCACCAGGAGAGAGTTATTCCAACAGAGTGATTATTTGGGTTAAATTATTTCCAAAGCTGACATTTTGCTGGGACAGAGGGAAAAAATGGGTGCTGGAGGTAGGAAAAAAGGCTAGTGCTAGAGAATCCATCTGAAATGAAGGACCTGATTCCTTCCTCTCCCTCTCTTGTTCCTTGTCTTAATTTCCTTTCCTTCTTCTTTCCTCCCTTCTCCTTTCTTCCTTTCTTCCTTGTCTCCCTCAAACAATAACCACCAGCTTTGGAGTTACTCAGACTTTCTACAGTAATTTTGTGACCATAGGCAAGACAACCTATCTGAGCTCCAGTTTATTATCTGTAAGATGGTAATAATAACATTTCTCTTGAAGAGGTACTATAAGAATTACAAATAATATAAAGTTCATTGTATAGTTCCTGGCCCACAATAGCAGATACTGTACATGTTGTTGTTGTGTATTGTTACTGTTCGATCACCATGCAACCAAAGAGCTATATGAGGAGAGAGGAGGGCATGTGAAGAGTGGAGATTTTTTTCTCTAATGTGAAAATTGGCATCATTGTCCCTAAAACCCCGCTTTTGTGAACAATGAGCTTTTGAGCTTACACTTCTGAGGCAGTGTGAGCCACGATCCAGCAACCTTAGGACTGGCTCATTTCGGGATGTCTTTTTTTTTTTTTTTTTTTTTTTTTTTTTTTTTTTTTTATTTTATCGGGATGTCTTTTTATACCTGAAATCAAATCAGAAGAGAAATCAAATCCTTTAAATCAAATACAAGAGCCAAGAAGCATCCCCCAACAAAGGAGATGTTAAGTAGAAATAGCAAGAAAACCCACGTATTGAGCACCTATTATGTGGCAGGAAGAGTTTCAGAGGATTTAAAATGCAATTATTGTCGCTTAGTTCTCCAAACAACTCCGGAAAGGGAGAATTTTTTTCTTGCTTGCTCAAGTAGATAATGAATCCAAGCTAGTATAGAATGGAACCAGGTTTCAAAACTAGGTTTGCCTGGCACTAGTACTTATGATCTGTTCACCACACAGGACTGCCTCTATTGTGTAGAGGAAAAGGATTAAAAATAGCCAGTGTTCACAATCCAGAATCATGGTAAGAGCCAACGAATCTGCTGTTCTGCAGTCCCGAGGAAAATTTGGGAATTAGCCCAGGAGAAGTTTCAGGGACTAGAAAAACAAACCTTTCCTGATTGCTGCGGCTCATTATTGCAAAGTAAAACCAAAAATATAATCATCATCATTTTCTCTGTTTTAATTATGGAAAAGAAGGGGCTGGAATAATCTCAAGGCTCAAAAAATACACATTGTTATTTTCTAGGCAGAATGAACCAGAAATGATTGACAGAAGCCAGACTCTCACCGTGATAAGCAGGAACAAAAAAGTTAGGAGGGCAAAGCACAGCAATTAGGGAAGCCAAGGAGTCTCACATTTTCCTCTCCTCATTAGCACACTGGGTAGGGAAAGCAAGGAGAGATAGTGGAACCATTACCAGTAGGATCTGAATGCCTCCTTCCTTCCTAGTTTTGTGGTACGTGCAGTTACTCAAGCAGGCAGACCAAAGAGCTCCTTCTGATCAGTTCCCTTCCATCTTTCAAGAGCCACGAGGGCAAAGAGGAGCCATTGGACACCGGCAGTCCCTTCCCCAGGATCAGCTGAAGACTCAGCTGGCATAGTAACAGACTGTGGTCGGAGACTGTCAGCTCAATTAGCAGTGTATGCGAAACATGATGGAGAAGCAAAGTTCCTCTCCCTCCTTGGACATCCTACCTTTTATGAGGCTTACTAGAAATAAAAAGAGCAGGGGTTGCACATTTCTCCTCAGGCCAGAGATCCCAGGCAGCCCAGCAGCTGACCTAGTGGCAGGGTGCTAATTAAATTAGGCTTCTTGAATTAAAACACTGCCACGGGTGCCAAGACCCGCTGATGAGGACACGTCTCCAAAGCGCTCTCAGTCGAGCTTTATGTTTAATTAGTGAGATAAAAAGAATATTATCTCAAATATCTGTCTTTTAAGCAATGGGCTCATATGCAGGAAAAAGGTATCTTTGCCATCTTTAAAAAAAGGTTTTGCAGTTCACTAATTTCACTAACCTCCATCACTTCTTTTATCTCAACTGATCAGTAAATGGTAAGAGTCCAGCAAGACCATGAAATGCAATAAAAATAATTTGAATGCAGGTTTGCCCTTCAGTTTTCTACTCATAATAATTGATGGTCTGCTTAACACCACTTCAAAAATTAATCCACAGTGAAGAATATCGGGTTCTTCTTTCAGGGCTTTTCTTTTCTTTTCTTTTTTTTTCCCTTTCCAGAAATTCAAATTAGTCTAAGGGAAAAAAAAAAAATCAATGTCAAGATTGAGGATAATTTGAATAATCAGAATAAAAATGAATGGGACACTAGCTGACGTGTGTTTATCCTACACCAAGTAGGAAACGGTAGGAAGCAGAATAGCATCAAGCAGTTCTTGAGTGACAGCCCATGTCGAGATTACTAGAGGATTTATTAAAATACAGATTTCTGGGCCTCCGTTGGAGGGTTTTAGACTCAGAAGGTTTGGAGTGGGGCCCAAGAATGTGCATTTCTGGCAAAACTCCCAGGAGTTGCTGCTGCCGCTGCCGGTCCTGGGACCACACTTTGAGAGGCGCCGGCAGAGTGGTTCGGGGTGTGAGCTTTCGAATCAGACTTGGGTTCTGTTTTTTGTTCTGTTCTGGTTTTTGACCCCTCATTATGGGACCTCTCGTGGGCCAGTTAGTTCGTGTCTCTGATCCTCCAATTCCCCATGTGTAAAGTGGATATAGTGATTCTTACCTCACAGAGAAGATTAAGAAAAACAGTGCATGGAGAGCACATATCCCCATGCCAGGCACATGATAAATGTTCCATAACAATTGGCCATGCTTGATGTAACATGACTGAGAGAGGAATGAAGCAAGCACCAAGGGCTAATCATTTATTTCCTAGATACTAATGAAAGGATCTTGGCTGGGAAAATTGAAGTGTTTATAAGACAGCCCTAAGGTCAGGTTAAAAAGGTAACAAAGAAGAAAGGTAACAAAAAAAGAAAGCAAGAATAACACAAAAGGCACAATGTGGATAAAATTATAACCAGATTTGCAATGCAGTTAAATTAAACATAAACACTTAATTACGAGTGTCTCTGAGGACCAAGTCTTAGACACACACACCTCTCCATTGACATTTCAGATCTTCTTGGCCTACCTATGCCATTTACCCCATTTACCAGTGAGCCACCCACCATCAAGTTCCTGTGGGAAACCTGACCACCCCATACCTCCTGTGGGGGCAGGAGGCTCCGGACTGCCCCACAACTCCCAGATCACTGCTGTGAACCTCCCTCATTGCCTGGGGAGCGATGCCTTCTGTCTTTAGGCCTTTGCAACTCAAGCTGGCTATTAACCCACACTTGTGCACCTGTGGAGGAAACCTTTGACCAAAGGGAGGTCAGAGCCAGGAAATACATTCTTCTCCTTTCTCCACCACAATCCCTTGTCCTGAGGCACAGTCCTTCTTAGTGCTTCAGAAGACAACTTGGTGAGTGGCCCTTGGCACCCAGCAGTATCCAGCTCAATACCATACTGTAGGGCAGGCTCTCCCTCCTTTCCTCCTCATTCCTGCTTCTTGCCTCATTTCTGCTTCCAGGGATTGATTTACTCTAGAAGGAAGCGGCTTATGGGCTTTTGCCCAGGGTCTGCTTTCCGGTAAAACCAAACTATGACAGATAATATGCAAATGATTTGAATTTTGACCACTAGTTCCTCCTTAGTAAGGAGTGGTTTGTAGAAAGAAGGAATAGGTAGTTGAAGAATAATTCAATTAGTGTAAGATTGAATTCACCAATGACCGAGGAGTTCAGGACACTGCCAGGCTAAGATCACCCTTTTAGCCTTGTTTCTTTCAGCGCCATTTGAGTATCCTGTTGTCCCTACTGTTAAAAGATAAAGTGAGGCATATTAAAAATGTCGAGAGTTTCTTTGAGGGAAAATCTATTCCAATAGGGCAGCACCAAACCAGAGATGGTTAGGAACCCTCCACTGACAGGAAATGGGAGCAAGACTTTTATAGAAAAGACACTGAAGCAAAGCAAGGAAATTATTGGGTTGGCTACCGCTTTAAGCTGCTGCCTTATTTGGAAAAGCTTAGTTGGCTGTTTGTGATTGATTGTTCTTGGGGTTTGATTTCTGAACCTTGAGACCGTGGATAGGCTTGGGTTTTGGTTTACTTACACAAGGTGCTGAGTATTAGAACCATGTCAGGCTCATGGCCTCTTTTTGTAATTAACCTAACACCGTTTTCACTCTGGTTCGGTCTGTTGCATGTGAGACGTTGTACTGAGCTGTGTGATCAGTCCCTGTGTAAGTACCGACCCGCGGCACAAGTAGTCCTAGTACCTTCGGCCCGTTGCCCTAGATTTCTGTAAGCTGATCTTTTCCCTCTTCCTTTTCCATTCTTGTTCTTTCTCTCATTCCACAGATCCGCTTACTCATTTTCCTACTTTATTAGTGTGTTTCCGTTTAGCCATCTCATCATCTCTGGTCTTTATTTTACTCCCTTGTGTTCAGTGTCTTTCTGCAACCCAGAAGCGACTTTTTACCTGCCTTTCAGGAAGGTCTATCATTTGCATAAAAATGACTGGCTTCCGGGCGTTACCAAGAGACACTAACTTCCAGACAAAGTCTGTCTCTGTGGTACTTCTCATTCTTATAGTGTAAGCCGGCCTCACCCCCAGGGAGGTCTAATGACCGAAATGCCTTTGTATTGCTTTGGTTTTTATCAACACTGGTTAAATATGATCTTCATGTACCTTTTAGTACCAGTCCCAAAAGGATAAGGGAACAAACCCTCAAGTTTTGTCATCATAGAGCCCCACCTACTACAGTCTAGGTCTGCCCTGGTTTCAGGAATTGCCTGCCCATGCTTCAAGCCAGGCTTCTTCACCAAGAGAACAAGGAAACTGAATTAATTCATTAACAAGGGTTGGGCTGGATTGGAAAGGCACCAAATTAAAGGTAGAGAAGAGGACGAAAAGCAATAGCATATGGACATAAGATTGTTAGTCTAGGGGCACCTGGGTGGCTCAGTGGGTTAAAGCCTCTGCCTTTGGCTCGGGTCATGATCCCAGGGTCCTGGGATCGAGCCCTACATTGGGCTCTCTGCTCAGTGGGGAGCCTGCTTCCTCCTCTCTCTGACTGCCTCTCTGCCTACTTGTAATCTCTGTCTGTCAAATAAATAAATAAAATCTTTAAAAAAAAAAATGATTGTTAGTCTACTGCTCTGCAGAGCCCCAGATCTCTAAAAGTTTTTTTGGCTTCCACATATTCACCAAAAATCTTCCACTTTCTAGAATACAAAGTCAGTGCATTTGGGGGGCAAGTTCAACCGGTCAAATGTATGCAAAGCAAGCACATTTTTTAAAAATTCTAATAATTAAAATAATTGGCTAGCTAAGAAAAGACTGTCCTAGTTAATTGGTCTCCACTGAAGAAACATTAGGCTTTAGGGGAAATGCATGTTTAATAGAAGTAATAAGTTATTAATACAAATGGAAATTCTGCAAAACGTAAAATAGTGGTGGAGAATGTTCAAGCTGCTTGCTAAAGCTAAATCAGTTTGTTCCTTTTTCCCACCCTATCCATTAAGCTGTTAATTGATTTAAAATATTAATACAGCTCAAGAATCACAGAGAGACACCTCCTTATTTGCAATTTTCCTATCAAATGTCTTACTACTGTATCGAAAATGATTCCTCCCTCTTACGATAAGCACACACTGCAATCCATCAGAAACACAACAAACAGAAGTGTTTATAAATGCTCACAAATGTTGTTTATGTTCTTAACCTGGTTAAAAACAGGCCCTCCCTTACCCCCTTATAACTTTAAACAATCTGCCGTAAAAGGCATGTTTCCTCTATTTTGGTAGACTCCACAGAGTTCATTTTTCCCATGGTGCGAATTTGTAGTGTTTATTTGTAAACATAGCATTAATAACTATCAACATAACATCTGAAGGGAGCCATTACTTGGGTCTCCAAGAAGAGGACCGGTTTTCTAAACCCTCATGCAGGGGCTTGTCACCCTGCAAGGTCACTCAGGGATCTCGTAGCCAGCAAATGATGTTTGCGATCCCGAGTTAGGGCTCCAGCCCACGATACGTTTGGAGAACTAGGATAAACCATGAGTGGCCACAAAGAGTCCTCTTTTCCCACTCTGTTAAGGCCTGGTGGGAGACAGGCACAACCTCTTCCTTTACACCCCTTTGCCTCTAGGCCTTACTCGAGTTTCCAGTCTGCTATATTTTTAACTTTTTATTTTAGATAATGGTCAGTTCACAGGAATTTGCAAAAATTGAGTACAGGGAGGTCCTGTATAATCTTCACCTAGCTTCCTCCAGTGGAACATCTTATACTTAACTGTAGGACTGATTCAAAACCCAGAAATTGACATTGACCTTCCCCCCTCTTTTTAGGGGCCTGGTACTCACTTCTAAATAGAAAGAGGCTGGAGCCCTTATTCCACCAGCCTCAGTGGACAAACTAGAAGAGAGTGACAACAATTGACAAATGAGGTGTTCAGAAGATAGAATATGTAAATATGTAAATACTTGCTTTCCTAAAGTTTCATACAACCTAGTTGTTTCCATGACCCACATATGAACTCTTCCTTGGAGTTGAAATATGGGAAGAAATACCACCAACAAGATCATTACTATTTTAAGTGCCACTAAACAGAGCGCTGCACCGTTAAATACCAATAACAAATGCACTGCAATTTTAAAATCTCTTCCTAACCATTTTAAGACGGTTGTGTTAAACCATCGTTTAAGAAGTTTTAGCTGTTGAAAGTTTAGTCTCAACTGCTGGTGCCTTCATAGTCAATCCAAACCTTATTTGGGGGAACTTGTGCCTATGAATATTTGAAAAAATATTGTTTATTAGGCACCTTTACTCTTACTTTATAATTAAATGATGTAATTACTTTGAAGACTCAATGCCTACAGTTTTCCTGCTACAATACAAGTCGATCCTGCATAAAATTTAATTTGGGGGGCACTTGGGTGGCTCAGTTGGTTAAAGTGTCTGCCTTCAGCTTAGGTCATGATCCTGGGATCCTGGAATTGAGCCCCACATCGGGCACCCTGCTCAGCAGAGAGCCTGCTTCTCCCCCCGCTTCTGCCTGCTACTTTCTCCTCTCTCTTTGTCAAAGGAATAAATAAAATCTTAAAAAAAAAACTTAGGGGCTCCTGGGTGGCCCAGTCGTTAAGCATCTGCCTTCAGCTCAGGTCATGATCCCAAGGTCCCCGCACTGGGTCCCTGCTTCTCCCTCTCCCACTGCCCCTGTTTGTATTCCCTCTCTCATTATGTCTCTCTCTGTGTCAAATAAATAAACAAACAAATAAATAAATAAATAAAATCTTAAAAAAAAAAAAACTTATTTTTTTACTTTACTGCTAAACCTGCAAGGACTAAGGAAACTCTTTTTATAAATGTAGACTAGGGGCGCCTTGGTGGCTCAGCCCTTTAAGCACCTGCCTTCTACTCAGGGTCCTGGGATCGAGCCCCACATTGGGCTCCCTGCTCAGTGGGGAGCCCGTTTCTCCCTCTCTTCTGCTGCTCTCTCATGCTCTCTCCGGCTCTGCAAATAAATAAAATCTTAAAAAAAAAAAAAACAATTAAAAAGTGAGCTAAAACCATCAGCGATCTGGGTAAGCACAAGGGAAGAGCAAGTTTGCCCTGAGAGCGATGGAATATTAGAACTGAAATTGGAGATTAAGCCTGGAGTCCACTCGAGGGGAAAATTTATTGAAGACTGGCACATTGAACTGGACCCCGAGAGAATTATTCACAAATTAAGATTAACTCAATATTCACCAACAAATGAGAAACAGACCATTATGAATGAAAGTCAGCAGAAATAACAATCTGTAGATCCAGACTGCCAGGGATGCTCACTATTAGAAGACTCTATTTCATAATAGAAAATAACTACACATAAAATACTTAAATTTTTAAAACAAAATGACATGAATTAGGAAAAACTTAGCTAACAGCATGTGATCATTGAAAATGAACAGGTAAATTTGGATTAAAGACTAAATACAACTTTAAGGACAAAATTGTAGAAAGCACAAACTCAGTGATGCATTAAGCAGAAGATTAGACAGATAAATAAAAGAATTGGCAGGCAGCTCTGAAGAGACAACACAGAATGCCACACTTAGGAACAGAAAAGTTGAAAAATTTCAGAGCTTTTGGCTCCTCCATAAAATAGGAATTAAAAGACTTGCCCTATTTTCTTCTGTTTGCTACTAGGTTCTACTTCATGAGAACAATGCAAGGTCTGTGTGATAATGTCCCGTAAGTGCAAATTATTACATACCAGCAAGGTATAATCCAGACTCCCTCTGTCTCTTTCTATCTCTTTCTCTCAGTCTACCCTTACCTGATTTTTCTCTTCATTGGTTTTCTTCAAACCATTCTTGTTTATATTGTACCCTGATTTCCCGGGACATAATAACTTTTGGGAGGCAGGGTGATCTATCCCTTGCCCAATCCGTTAGGATCAGCTGAAGCACTTGTTCCTTCAGGTGTGGACTGGACAAGTGTGGAGCTCTTTATCATACTGATTAGAGGTGCTCAGAGTACTGGGGATCCGTTGGCTTGGGTGGCTCGGGGTGCACAACCATCTCACATGGAATCTCAGGAGATACATAGGCTAGAAATGGCCATGAGTTCCCCTCTCTCGGTTGCAAGATGCCACTTAATATGTAATGGCTGACCAGAAGCTAACCCAGTCACAAATGCTCCCAGACTCAGGTTCACAGGTCTTACAGTTTGCAAAGGAGGTTACGACCTGAAAACAGCAGCATCTAATGATTGAAGGAGAAACATTCTCCTCTGGAAGGGGCCTCCGTGATGAAGGGGAGGACATTTATAAGCATCTTGGAGCCTAAGAGAGTAGAACTCAAATATGTCCTCCCAGATGACAGAGAAATGATCCCAGAATCATTCTTGTTTTTTTTTAATTTTTATTTTAATTCTAGATAACCAAGAATATTTTATTAATTTCCAGTGTACAATAGAGAGACTCCATTCTTCCGTACATCACCTGGGCAGCTCACCACGACCAGCATTATTATTGTAACTGTGGCGGTACTGTATTTTGGAAGCCCTCATCTCCACGCGGAGGGCAGGTTATGATGTTGCAGCTAAGACTCTGAAGCAGTGATTCTCTACCCTAGCTGCATGGAAAGCTTTAGAAAGCACTGGTCTTGGGTCTACTCCCTGGTGGTGCTAATGGTCGGGGGGTGCAGCCTGGCATCCGGACTTTTTGAAGCTTCCCAGTAGATCCTAATGTGCAGCCCAAGCTAAGAACCTTTGAGAACAGGGATCCTCACACTTCTGTGCACATCTGTTATCCCCTGCCTGGCAGGCTTTCTAGAACACAGTTTGAACTGCACATTCTCAAGAGTCTGGTCCCCAGGCCAGCAACATCAAGATCGTATGGGGACTTGTTAGAAATGCAAACTATCATGTGCCCTGCAAACTGAATGGGAAACTCTAGCAAATTCTAATTTAATCAGCCCTTCAGGAGATTCTAATGCAAGATAAATGTTGAGAATTCCTACTGCAGATAGAACCATTTCCTTCTGGGTTCAATCCTAACTGGGACACTTCCTAGCTCTGTGACTTGAATATGTCACTTCACTTCACCTTTTTGTGTCTCAGTCTCAACATCTATAAAATGGGGCTAATAGTACCTTCCTCACAGCGTTATGAGGCTTAATGAGCAAAAGAATAAAATTAGTAAAATAGTATAAAAGCAAAATGTGCGAAGCTGTATTAAACCTGTTAAATTAGGTTTCTGAAATCATATTGACAGACTACTTTTTCAAATCAGGAGTTATTCAGACTTGAAGTCTCTGGTGAAAACCGTTGACTACATGTATTAATCACCAGTGGAGGTTTTTTTTTAAGTCCTGATGCCTAACTCTTACCCTCAGAGATTTAAAGAATTTCCTCAGGAGAATTCTTATGTGCAGCTAAAATGGAAAACCAGAGATTTAGATTTGAGTTTGTTAAGCCAATTTGTATATGCTTACAAAGGTGGTAATTTGCTGAATTCTACTATGGAATTCTGTGCTAAGTAGGCAGCCACTAACATTATGACTAGTTCAGTGGGGAGAGTGTTCATTCTCAGAGACTTTCTTTAAATTAATTCATGACCTGTGTGTGTGTTGGGGGGTGGTGTGTGTGTATTAAGAAAACTAGTATGTGGGATTTCTGCTGTCTCTAACTATAAACACTTGCATTGTCAGTAGGGGTTACAAACAGGTAATGGCAAACCTTAGAGACATCTATAATCCAAACAACCAAAATATTTCACCTGCACTGCATCTGAAAACTTGCATTTCAGTGTCTGCAAAAGCAAGAACTAAGTTAGCGATCCTAAGAACGAAACAAAAACAACCCACCAAGTGTGAGAGAATGAATTTGATTAGAAATTAGGATTTTTGCTTCTCTAAAAAGAAAATCTGACAAGCAGCAGCACTGTCAAGCGAAATAGGCTGTAGACCAAAAGCAAGATTTCTAATCCTGTCTCATCCCCTAACCCACGTGGAGCCCGTTCCTCAAACCTCCTGGGCCACTGCTTTCTCAGCCTGGTATCTACAAAGGAAATGGTAGAGTCTTCAATCTCCAGTGTCCCTATTACCTCCAAAGTTTTATGGAAATGTCATTTTCTCTTCAGTCAACAAATTCAGATACTTCCTGTATCTTATCAACTAAATGCGGACTTAAACATTTTCAGGACCCCCTATAACAACATTATTTTCACCTGTTTTCATTCATGTAGTCATTCATCGACCAGGTATTTATTGAGCATGTGCCGTGTGTGCCAGACCATGTTCTTGGCACAGCGAATTGAACGGGTGCCAGAACAGAGCACGTTTCATCTCTCCTGGAGCTGACATTCTATTGCAGAACCAGTCAGCCCGTGTTACATGAAGTGTGACTGTCAGAACTCTCCAGCTCCTTTTTCCTTCTTCACAGCATCTCATGTTTGCACCCTAACAGATGTACCAGAGAAGACGGTGAAGGAGGCGATGGATGGCCTGAAAGCCCGGCTAAGATTTAATAATAGTCTTAAAAAGAGCGCGCCTTGCTGGCTCATTGATTTAGCGTCTGCCTTTGGCTCGCGTTGTGATCACAGGGACCTGGGATCAAGTCCCACGTAGCTCCCTGCTCAGCGGGGAGTCTTCTCCCTCTTCCCCTCCACCTGCGTGTGCTCTTTCACTCTGTCTCTCAAATAAATAAAATTATGAAAAAAGAGAGAGAGAGATTGTAATCATTCATTCCACCGAAGGGATTAAAGGGCAATTTGTTCCTCACACCAGTCCTTTCCAAACTTTTAAGAGTAAGGAGTATTTTTGAAAACTAACATGTCTGCGGCATATAGGAGATGAGGATTAGTCAACAGAGTCACAGAACTACTTACCTGATTGCTTTTTGGCACAGGTTACAAAATACAGACCCCAGGCCAAAGCTGGTACTTCACCTTTCTTCTGTAAATTAAGTTTTATTGGAACACAACCCACTCATTTAAATATTGTCTTGGGCTGCTTTTGCCCTCAAGTGGCAAGATTGACTAGTTGTGACTCTATGTCCCATAAAACCTAAAATGTGTGGTATCTGCTCCTTTATAGAAAGACTTTGCTGACCCCTGCCCTCTAGCATGGAGTTGCTCTTCGAGTACCACTGTTGACTGCCTGTGTTCTTGGACACACTCCAAGGGCTCTCCTCCTTCCCTGGAAACAGCCAGATGCTGTGTTAGGACTCTATTTTTTCCTTGTAGCAACCCCAAGCTGCATGACCCACTCATTTATTTTTCCGACAGACGACCACTTTAGTAGTATGTAGCCAGAACAAACTTTATACATTAATCAACATTCTAGCAACTCATTTATGACAGCTGCCATGCCTTGCAGCTTGAGAAACAGCAGCCACGGGCTATTCACCTGGTCCATTACACCAGTGCTTTTCAAGTATTTTTGCTCACATAACACCGAGTGAGCATTAAAAAGCTGTCAGAACCCCCATACACATTTTTTTCATTGACATCTACAAATTTTCGTGTAAGTTTAAATAGTAGTTGCAGATGTAATTTGTAGCATGTTATAGAATGGAATGTTTTAAGATAAAACAGTTCCGTCTCTTTCCTAACTGTGTCCAAAGAAATCAAAATGCTATCACAACTTCATATTAGCTTTATCCATGTACTGGATCCTGTGGGGTGCCAACACATTACCCCCTTCGGAGTCAACGCATTGATTCCCCAGCCGTCTGGGGTGGGGTCTGCGGCGGGCTCTTGTCTGAGTCTCTTTAGGGGAGGTGCTTTTGACTGAAGAGAGCAACCTAGTCAAAGGTTAGGTAGGCTCTCTCCTGGGGAAACAGCCAACAACAGGGACTGGCCCACCGTGGGAAGTCAGAGACCTGGCCCCTCTGCCCTAAGAGCTGCTCCCAAGCTCCCCAAGTGATGGGCTACAGACTTAGGGGTAAGGACATCAAGGTCCATCTTCTCTCCCTACCCATTTAGTTTCCCTCACTCTCCCATAGTAATATTCCCAAGGCCACACGTCCCAGTAAACTTTCTGTATATAGACCTCTGTTCTTGGTTTCTTAAGGAGCTTGACCTAAGATAGCCATTTTCAAAAGTACATGACTGAGTTCTTCTTTAGCATTAGGAAATCTCACGTTTGTTTTTTTTTTTTAATTTCCATTCCACTTTGCCCCAGATTTTTATCTGACTGTAGTGTATTTGTATGTTTGAAAGGTTTTTTTTATTGCCTTTTCATACTTCTCTGTAACTAAATTGTTATATAAAGTAAAATTTGGGGCACCTGGGTGTCTCAACTGGTTAAGCGTCTGCTCAGGTCATGTCTCCAGGGTCCTGGGATCAAGCCTAGCATCAGGCTCCCTGCTCAGTGGGGAGCCTGCTTCTCCCTCTCCCTTTGCCTCTCCCCATGCTTGTGCTTGCTCTCTCTCTCTCCCTCTCTCTGTCAAATGAATAAATACAATCTCTAAAAATTTTAATAAAAAATAAAATTTAAACATCTTTTAAAATTTTCAGTATAATAAACACACAGTGTTATATTAATTTCAGGTATATAATATAGTGATTCAACAACTCTATACATTACCCAGTGCTCATCATAAGTCTACTCTTAATCCTATCAGCTATTTCTCCCATTCCCCTACCCCACCTCCCTTCTGGTAACCATCAGTTTGTTCTCCACAGTTAAGAGTCTGGTTTTTTTTGGTTGATTTAAAGTTTTCTTATGAACATAAGTTTCTATATACAAAATTTCTTCTGGATGAAGCTATCATTACAACAAGGAGTAATATGCATTTGGCCAAAACGACATACATGTATTATAAGTTTTGATAACCGTTATCTGTAAAAAGCAAGAGCAGAAATGTATCTCTTAAAAGGGTGACTTCTATTTTTAGTTTGTATATGTATGAACAAATATTATTTACTGCTAAATGAGAGTGTTGAACATCAGTTCTATTCCATCTTGCTTTATTTGTAATGATGTACAAAGGTAGTATTTATGCATGTCACGTAAGTAAATCGATGGGAATAGAAGTGGTTTGAAGTGTTGAAGTTTGAAGTACTGTACTGCAGTTGTCATCTCTGACCTCCTTGTGATTTACCAAAAGGCACAGACTGATAAAATACCAAAAATTATTTTACTGTCTTGTCCGCTGACAACTCAATCAAGTCCTCCTTTAGTTTTCTTGAAAACAAAGAACTGAAAACCACTTGTCTTGCAGAAGGATTGGTTAACCAGTCATCGAGGTCATTCCTGTGCTCCATACCTACACCATATTTCACATTGTTCATCATGTGTGACATCTCGGAGGAAACACAGTAAGTCGGTAAATGAAGAGTTGACACCTATTATTAAGAGAGAAAGAGAGACTGGCAAAAGGGAGGACCTTGAGTGCAACTAGTTTCAGGTCCATTTCATGATATAAGTGCATATGATGGTTGAACACCTGCAAAGTAGCCTTGCTAGTGAATCCCTTGAAAAGCTTCATTTCCCCTCAGGGATACACCCACACCAGCTTGAAGATATCTACATCACCTTAGTACCAAGCTCCTGAACAAGTACGAGATTTCTCCTACACTTTTTTCCTTAACACCACCTTAGTTATAAGTAGATATTTAATGAAGACCAGGAAGGATCTGACAAAGGAGGTAGAGAGCTTGTTCTTAAATAGACTTTGGCACAAGACTCTCTGTCCCAGGAATCTTCTGTGTACTCTATTTTCCCTATGAAAAATGGAGGCATCACATCATCACAAAGTATTGTAAGGGTTGCACAGATTATGAAACAAGATAAAACTTCTGGAAGGAATTTCAAAAGGAATGTGTATTCTCAATACCCAGCATTTTAGCTGACAGAATTTATATTACCTGTCATAGTTTTCCTATCATAGGGCATGGTATTAGGAGGAAGGAAAAAACAAAGAACAAAAAAAGAACGGTGAGCTTGAGAGTGACTTTGAAGGAATTCTAGCTATATTTATTCCCTGTTCCTTTGTACCTCTTGTTGCTGACCATGTTGACAGGGAGATTTTTTTAAATGACACAATCAGGTACGTATAGAGGACTAGAAGGAAATATTGCCCAAGGTCAGAAGTGGCCTTTCCTGGGCTGTCCTTGAAGCTAGTGGAATATTTCACTTATTAGATGAATCTCTAAGGCTTTCTTTTCTTTTCCCAAGCAATCATTTTCCAAGGGCAATATTTGTGGCAAAATTACTGATTTAGAAGTATGATGGAACTCAACTTTAAATTTATAACACAAGAATTTATAAAGCCACAGAAAAGGCTCAACTTAAAAAGATTTTTACAGGGGCACTTGGGCAGCTCAGTTGGTTAAATATCTACCTTTGGCTCGGGTCATGATCCCAGGGTCCTGGGATCAAACCCCTTATCAGTCTCCTTGTTTGGTGGAGAGTACTTCTCTCCCTCTTCCTGCTTATTTTCTTTCTCTCCCTCTCAACTAAATAACATCTTTAAAATAAATAAATAAATAAACAAATTTCAAATAGCCTAATTCTGCCTACCTTTACTTTGGTTGTCTAGTTTTCTCTTGAATTATTTAAATAATTTACCTTATTCTTTGATTAGCTGTAAATATAACTCCCTTCTTTCTGATACAGTATATATTAATGAGATCTGTTATTTCCCCTTCTAAACCACCCCAATGCACCTTTCTTTCAAAAAAAAAAAAAAGATTTTATTTATTTGACAGAGAGAGAGAAAGCAAGAGCACAAGCAGGGGGAGCAGCAGAGGGAAAGGGAGATGCAGGCTCCCCACTGAGCAGGGAGCCAAATGCGGGCTTGGTCCCAGTACCCCAGTATCATGACCTGAGCCGAAGGCAGACGCTTAACCAACTGAGCCACCCAGGCACCCCTAAATGCATCTTTCAAAAGAAGTTTCCTTCCTTACACCTGTGGCCAGGTGTAAGAGGTACAAGAGACAGGGAATATATAGCTGGAATCTCTTGAAGTCCCCCTTAAACTCACCCTCCCTTCCTTTCTTTGCAAGTCTTTTCCTTCCTCCGACCAGCAAATGAAAACATTTAGAAGTGCACATACAGTATCTTGCTATGTATTTACGATACCTCTTCCTAGAAGATAATGTGTGAGATGAAGAACATCAGAGTTTGGGGTCTGAAGACCTGAGACTGAACATGATTTTAGACAAACCACTTAACTTTATTGAGCTTGTATTTACTTGTTTAGGAAATGGTAGTAACTTTCCTCTCTGGCATTACCCCATGTATGGGAAAGACATGTATGAATGCAGACGTGTTTTCAGACAGTCGATATAAACAACCTGTGAGACAAATTTTCTCTGCTTTATAGAGTTTAAATTCATAAGGAAAGGACAAAGAAAATAATCTCAAAGTCTAGTCTTATTTTTAAAGAATCATTCACATGTCTTATTTGTAAATGTATGTTTTTTTTATGCTTTTAATAATGAAACTGAGGGGAAAATCAGTTCAGCTGAACATACAAATAGTTTTATCAACATAGTATTTGCAGAGAAAGAAATTCATTTAATCGAAATATCACAACACTGAATTTCACACTTAAACCCACATGCAGATTGTAGGATTATGTTACAGAATGTTTTGATCGAATGTGTTAAATATAAAAATAATTCAATGCAATTTCCATTTAGCACATTGTACAAAAGTCATTCTTCAATAGAATTAACAAGTTTACAATCTTTCTTATAAGGTGCTATGTATTCAAAGTGCTCTGTAGCATTGAGGTTGAGATTAGGAAACAAATACTGGAGAGTTCCTCAGTAACGCAGCTCAGTAATAAATGAAATCGGATATACTGTAGATGAAACCCACCCATTAATCCTAAAACAGACCATGGCGATCCGTGGTGCGCTGTGAGAGGCACTCATTCTTGGTGTGGGGTGGGGCTGGACGATGTCATAAACACATCATTATGGTCCTAATAAAAATAAGCTTCAAGTTGAATCCATCACTTTTATAGTGAGTACCCTTTCCTAGAGAAAAGGAGAAAAACAGAGGCACAGAAAACGAAAGAGGCAGAGAAAGTTCACAATGCTTCTGCAGTCCATTTTCCTCCTGAGATTAATCCTCAGTACAACCCAGAGTCCACAATAGCAGTTCCAGACTTTAGAGTCCATCAGAATTACCTGGAGGGCTTATTAAACACCCACTGCAAGGCCCCAGCCACAGCGTTTCCAATTTAATAGGTGTGAAAGGAGGGTGGGAATTAGTATTCTTGGAACAGTTCCAGGTGATGCTGATATCTTCATCAAGGGACCACATTTTTGAGAACCACAGGTTATATCTTGGATCAAGGGCTCCTTTATTAAAATGAAACATACCTAAAAAGACAACATGCCTGCTCCCTAGGGACATAGAGTGTAGGGCATTCTGCCTAGATTGTATGATTTAAGGCACCAGCCCTCAATTTTAGCTACATAATAGTAGTAAGAGAATAGAACAGTAGTAGAGTAGAATCAACTGAATTTAAAAAAACAAAAAACAACAACAACAAAAAAAACACTTGATGCCTACACCCATCTAAAAGTAATTAAACCCACATCTCCAGGGAAGGGGGCCAGGGGTTGAATCATTCACGGAAGTGCTCCGCACAAGTCTAATGAGTAGTCCAGCTGGAGAATCGCTGCTTTAGGAGATTTTGTACATCTCCTCATGGGAGAAAATATGGCCAAACATATGTGCCTTTTAGGGTACTGGTATAGGAACAAAGGCGTCTTCAAGGAAATCATAATCCCCAGTAGGCACACGGATGCACAACTATTTCTAGTAATATCAAGGGGTAATTTAGAAAGTGATTCTGACTGTTGATTTACAATGCCCCGCAAGGTTAGTTCACAGGTTTGAAATAACAGCACTCGGGCAGGTGAGCAGCACACTAATCTAATCCAAGTTTCTTTTCCATCAAATGATATCACCCAAAGAATCCAGAGTCTAGAATGTTGGTGTGTGTACTGATGTGCCATATTTACCTGCTATAATTATTGTTACTCATTTCAGTCAGCTTAATTATTTACTACTCTGATTTACATTTGAATGGACCTATAAATAAGGCCCCCAGGGACAAAATGCTACCAGCAGTTAAGTCTATCTCAGAAAGCAAAACTACAGAAACACAAACAAACAAACAAACAAAAACCAAAGGGCATTTTGAAATAAGATTGCCGCTTTACTCTTCTAGCATAAATAAGATGAATAAATAAGTGTAGTAAATCAACATGCCATAGAATCCCTTTCTGGAAGGATTTACAGGGCTGGAGCAATTTTTAGTACTGAGTGTACACGAAGGACCTTTAGAGCTCATTTTCACAAACCAAGTCATTAAAGCCCCAAGCCACAGACTTTAAATAAAATTCTAATGTATGAAACCGGAACTAATATTTGATTATAAATAAAAAGGAGTTTAAACAAACCCCAGATGTGAGGACTGGGCCTTTCAGGTGATCTTTGGTAAAAGTCAAACATTTGAAAGCTATCAATTGGATTTGAATAGAGACACATTAGCTATGTTAAATACATAACAGCCTCACAGTCTTCCATTAGAAACTGCGGCCCCTAAGGAGGGTCCTACAGAAGGATCCAGTTAATTTTAAGGTGTTTTCTGTGCTACTGACCAACACTGCTGGACTGGGAACCGGCTTAGACAAGCAAAATGATTTAAAAAAAAAAAAAGAGGTAAAAATCCAAAGTCAAAGTGAGATGCTTGGGTGAATCTTTCTCCAGTCTTAAGTCTTCCAGAAGACATCTTTCAAACATCCTGAAAAATAATAAAAAGGACAGAACGATGTGTAAAATCTCTCAGGATAGTAGAAACTGGGCACTGAGAATAAGACGGCATCAGGGAAATAGCAGGAATACAGGAAATGCTAAAAATAATTTTAGCCTTTAGTTACAATCTGCAATATTTTACATATATTTTTATAATGTGTATATATTTTTCATATTTTATAATTTATGCTCTATGTATATTAAACTTCACAAAAACTGCAGAAATGAAGGCATACAGCCCATTTAAAGGCAAGTAATCACAGCCATCCTTTTAAACACTCAAAGGGAAATGAATTTGGGAATAGAGTTTGATTCTTCTTGTCTGTGGTGCGTCCCTGTGGCCCATTCTCTTTAATTCATCTCCAGGACCCTGGAAAGGAGACATGGGTTTCACCTCCTCAGAGAAATGTGCTTGCAGAGCAGAGAACATGACTCGGGGGTACAAAAGGGGTAGAAGTGGGTGCCTGTGTGCACGTTGGTGCCGTCACATTGGTCTTCTCCAGCTCCTGTCCTCAGGGGCTGGGGGCTAAGCAGTATAGCCTTGAGAATTGACACTGCTGGGTACAGGTGTATGCAGGGACAGATGAAGGTTTGAGCTTGACCAAAGGGGAGGGATTCTCAGGTGGGGAATCTGTTAAATCCTGCAAACAGAGCGGGCTTAAACTCACCTTCTGCCCCAAAGTCTCTTAGGCCTTCATGTTGTTCAAGGAGGCATCTGCGTTTGCACGTTCTCTTTTTCTCTCTGCACTGTAAGCTCTCGGCTCTCTTGGCTTTCCGTGTAATCAGGTTTTACAGGGAGCGTTTGCAGGCCCTGTAGACTGTCTCTCCTAGGCTCTGACTCTCTCCCTCGGGACACTCCTGGGCTGAATTCTTGAGCTGCACCCAACTCCTGCCCGTCTTCACAGCTCCCCGGGCCAGCCTCCTCTCCCACGGGCTCTGCCTGCTGCATGGTTTCAACTCCCCGGCCCTCTGGATCCTGCCCTAGCTGTGGGGCCTTCCCTCCCGGGTCTGAAGGTTCTTGTGGAGCCCCCACCTCAGCCTCTGGTACCCAAGTCCCTGGCACCTCCTCCCTGCTCGGAGCTCTTTCCTCTGCCACCACCTTCTCAGCAGCTGCTGGTTTCCCTAGTAACCCCTCCACTTCGTGCCAAGTTTCCTTGCCAGCAACATCTGATGGGGAGGAGGCTTTATTTGCCTCTGTTTTCCCCTCAGCTGTCTTCAAATCTGCCAACACCTCTCTCTGCTCTGCAGCCGTTCCTGCAGCGTCGTCTTCTTGGTGGAGAACTTCCTCAGCCACCACGGCTCCAACTTGCCAGGTCCCATCCCCCTCTGTGTCCCCGTGCCTCCTCACTCCTGTCACCGGAGTGCACTCTTTATCTGCCTCCTCATCCATAGCTTCTTCACTCAGCTTTTGTGCCATCGTGGAATCTTCCTCAGAAACATCTTGGGTCATCGCTGTGACCCCTGCTCCTTGCTGCCCTTGCAAAGACCCTTCTTCATCCCCCGCTTCCAGTCCCGAGAGGCCATCTTGATCCTTGGCTGCCTGCTCCTGGGCCTCACCCGTGGCTGTGATCTCTGCCTCTGGCGCTTGCCCCTTTCCTGCCTGTTCAGTTTCAGGAGCTTCTAACATACCCTTCCCCTCAGGGCCTGGCCCTTGGTCCTGCCCCGAGGGAGCCCCATTCTCCCTGGGGAGCAGCTCAGCTCTGCCTTTGGGCTCTGGGTCCTGGGGTTCTCTCAGTCTTTCCCCTCCTTCTTCTTTGCTCAGAGCACTTGTGTTTTCCAGTGACCCCTCATATCCAGGTGACCCCTCAAACATGGTCTCCACCCTTTCTCTTAGTGAATCTCCTCCTTGCAGCCCTACGTCTTCAGTCAACTCCAACCCCGCGATGGGGGCTTCACCCTCCGCATCACACTCCATTTCATTCTGGGAGACTTGTGTCTCTTCCTCAGATCTCACTTCCTTCGAGGTTTCCTGCCGTTCCCCTTTAAACTTTTGCTCACCCTGCCCTGCATTTGCCCCTGTCACCTCTTCCCTCTCAGATTCAGTTTCCTCCAGAGAGGATTCTGGCCTCTCAGCTTTCTTCCTTTCTTCTGCTACACTTAATGCCCCGGGTAGCATTTCTTTCCTGTCATCTTCTTTATTAGATTCCGCCTCCGTCCCAACCTCCTCCCTTTCCGCATCTTCCAGGGTGGTCTCCGAAAGCCCCATCCGGGCTGCCTCAGCCTTCTCCGAAGTTGAGGAGCTCAAGACTGTCCCTGGTCCCATGGCTGCCTTCCTCTCTTCGGCTGGTTCTTCTCCCCCAAGCATTGCCTCTGCTGAACCACCTTCTCTCTCAGAGGCAGCATCTCCCTCGGCTCCCAGGTCCTCTAGGTCTGCAGATGTTTGCTCTTCCCTAGTCACCACCTCAGGCTTTCCAGACCCTGCTGAGCTCACAGCCTCCGCTCTCTCAGCCTCTCTCTCCTCTGCCTCCCTCAGGGTTTCGGCCTCCTGCATACGCTCTGAGTCCAGAGCTGCGTCACTTGCATGCACTGTTTTCTGGGAGCCCCACTCCCCCTCAGCAGCTGCCTTCTCAGTCTCCAGCACTGTTGGCAACAAGGCTGCCTCTTCAAGAGCCTCATCTTCATTCACACCTCCAGAGGCTCTGGTGGCTTCTATCCCTCTAGGGCTTAACTTCTCTTCCCCTTCAGCTTCTGCCTCAGCCCCACTCGCTCTGCTCTGAGGGAGCTCTCTTTCCTCTGTAAATTGTTCTATTAATGCCGGCTGCTCTGCTGTTGGCTTCCCCTCCCCCAAGGGAACCTCATCAACCCTTGCTTTTTCCCACGTTGCTGCCTCCCCTTTCTCTTCCGTTGTGTCAGCATCCCGGTGCTGGGGAAGTTCACCTTCCTTCGCTGCCTCTTTCTTCTCCAGTGTATACACGTCTGATACACCTTGGTTGGATTCTGTGTGTGAGCTGAGTGTTGCCCTTTTCTCCAACATGAAATTCCTGTGTGGTGCTATGAAATAGGGTTAGAAAACATGGTTACTTTAACCAGAGTGCCCAGGGAGGAGATATTCTATATAACCATATATGTGATATAGATAATATCTAGAAGCTATTGATCTTACATATTAACCATTTCCTCGATCCTATGATGCCATTGACTGTAACATGCACCATGATTTAATAATGGCTCTTCATGATGAAAATAAGTGCTATCGGTTTAATGGACACATTGATATTTAAGGAAAACTGAACATCAGAAATGTTGAAAACAAATAAGATCTCCATATCTTGGGACGCCTGGGTGGCTCAGTTGGTTAAGCAGCTGCCTTCGGCTCAGGTCATGATCCCAGGGTCTTGGGATCGAGTCCCACATCGGGCTCCTTGCTCGGCAGGGAGCCTGCTTCTCCCTCTGCCTCTGCCTGCCTCTCTGTCTGCCTGTGGCTCGCTCGCGCTCTATCCCTCTGTCTCTGAAAAATAAATAAAATCTTAAAAAAAAAAAAAAAAGATCTCCATATCTTAGAGTGGTCTCCTCCCCCTTCTCTCTCTCTCTCTCAATCTTTCATATAACACACACACCGCCTACTTTTATTTGAAATATTAGGACTTGCAGAAAAATTATGGAATAAAAAACCAGTATTTCATCTTCTTAGAAATCACTTTGCCCTAGAGCATCATAATATGTGTGTCCTTGGCTTGTGTTTCTTGTATTCATGTGGGCATTCGGCAGCACAATCACAATACAGTGTGAGCTGATTATTATCCCCTATATTACTCTCACGTTTTAAAGCTACTATATCTAGATTTAGTCATCAAATAACTTTCTAGCTCAAGGTAAGGCTTTTACTAAAGACACCAATTTGTATTATAGGTCAGGATACCTCCCTGCCTACGTTCAGAAACTGTTTTGCCTTTGGCAAAACAGGATCACAGAACAAGGCAGGACTTTGTAGTCTGGGACAAATTTCAACATAAATAACCTTCTTGAAGTATTTCATAAGTTCTCATCTATAATTCCCTGGCAAATCTGGCTGTACTAGCCATCATACTTCAATAAATCTAAGTTCAATATGTTTCTTAAAGGCTTCAAATGCGTTTCTTGTTATTTAAAAAATACATGCGTTTCTGTTGAAATGACCCATCCAAAATTAATAAAAGGATGTCATGCCAAATACCCAAAGCATTTACATTTTCTAAATGCAGAATAATACTTAGGGAGATAGGAAATTCTAAAATGGTCATCTTAATAATTTTGCTATCACTCTACTCTTTCTCACTTATAGAAGACACTAGACCAGATGCTAGAAGTTATCATACCCGTGTGCCAACCTCTAAATTATAAAGTAAGCAAATGCGTCTTCCTTGTATTTTTTATTGCTTGTCTTTTTGGCCAGCCATCTAACCCCCACACCCCACCTAGTTACCAAGGATCTACCAGAAACCTAAAGCCCTGCTCTTATTATCTCTTCATCCCTGTTCTGATACTCCATCCAGGACTATCTGATCATTCCATTTCCCCTCCTAACACAAAACACAACTGCTCTTTGTTGCATTCTCTTGGCCTTTTGCCAGCTAGCAACAATAAACCATTTTGAAGTAAGGTGGCAATAGCTGATCCTACATTTCCCTCAAAAAGTATATTTGGAAGGTAACTTTTGGAGACTTCTTTCAAAGTAGTAACAGAAATTTCAGGTCTACCAATAGGATAGTGTTGACTTTAATAGGTGGTCCTCAGCACATCATAGCAGTTACTTACTAAATTGTAGCTGTGAGTTGCTAGAGGGAAATATTGAGCCAAATGTTCATTCAGAGAACATGTAGCCAACTCACTTGAAAGAATTTTATTTCATTTTTCATATTTCACTTCAGCCATCCATTGTATCTCATTACGATTATTGGATTTAAAACAAATTAAATTAAAACAATGTGTATCAAGTCTCTTTAATAGTATATCTGTTGCTATTCAAATTCTCACATGAAAGTATATTAAAAAGTCAGTTATGAAAAACATTTAAATAAAGTCCTCTGTTTTGTAAGCTGGTCTTTAAATTTATGGATTAAAAAACATTAAGGAAAACGGGAATAAAACTGTCTGCCACCATATAATAATATACTATGCCTAAATTCTAGGAGAGAAAGGGCTAATGGCATCCAGCTGAGCTATTATATGAACATGCACATCATAGGGAAGTCAGACATGACATTCCTGAAGTAAGGGAGAAAGAGTAACTGAAATCCTTCTAAGAAGTATGAGTATGAAACATGACATGGTTTTTGACAGTAACCTCATGGGCTTTTGGGAAAAAATATATATATATATAAGACAGCAAGCGATATTCAGAAATGGAGACAATTTGATTTTGTGAAATGAATGTGTACTTAGGGGTCAGACAGAACTGGACAAGAATGCCAGCTCTGCCACTTACTATCCATATCCACTTGGGAAACAAGTTCAACAAACACTTCTCTAAGCCTTCATTCTTCTATCCAAAAAATGGGAGCAGAAATGCTTGACTCACAGAATCCTTATAATGGTTAACCATAAAATGCTTTGCAGGGTTTCTGGCACACAGAAAGCCCTATCAAGTCTTCCTTCCATACTTCCTTTCCTGCTTATGATAAATTATATTTTCTTGTTTGAATCAGATTTGATCAATAACAACTACTGTGCCTGCCCTGCAGAATGTTTGGGAGGTATACCAGAACTCCTCTAGTGGAATGCTCATCATACAAGATTTGGATTCCCTAAGCAGTTAGGGTCCTCCTCCTGTAACTCATCTACTTCATGTTCAAGTGCCACCTGGCCCTCTCCACATTCCCCAGGGGTAACTGGAGCTCAGGGAACCAGTGTGAGTGCAAATATTCTGGCTACTATTTGTTGTGAGTAATAAAGTCCTTTTTTTCTGACACAAGAGTCTTGCATCTTCTGCTCACACCATGAAACTGTGGCTGGCAAACATGTTTGCTTAAAAATAGAGTAAAATCTCAAACACCTCATAGTGCTTAATGACTGTCTTTAAAAATTAGAGGTACTGTGACCATATGATAAATAAAATGAATAACACTACCCCCCCCCCATATACACATACATATATTCAAGTCAGTACGGTTTTTAAAAGTCCTCTACTAAATACGGGGAAACCTGATTTCAAGGACACAGAGTGTTTGACCCGATGGATATGAGTCATGGTCTGTTGAATCACTCTAATTGGCAATCTTGCAGCTGGAATACTCATCACCAAGAGCCAGGTCATATGCTGATTTCCCCTAATTTAAAAAAATAAGGAGTTCAAATAAACCACTGTGAAATGTACCTTGGCCCTCTCTGTCTCCAGTGCACCAGTTGGGCAAATCCTCCTACCTGGTCACCTAACAGGGAGGCTGACTACGAAAATAAGACTGATCTGACCAACCTTTCTTTTATACTTTAATGTCCTTTTTCCCCCTCCAATCTAGGCACTAATGTATTCAAAAAAGAACAAGAACATTCATATCTGATGTCAGCTTTAAAGCTCCCCTTAAGGCCTCTCAGCCACCTCCTGCCGTCAAATTCATTAGTGGAAAGAAAATAAAGGTGGAAGAAGGAGGAAACAAGGGTTGGGGGGGTGGTGAAAGATGAAAATGGGGCTGTCATTCGCAGAGGCTTTCTAAAGGTCTTTCCTAGGTAATGATGTGCCCTCACCTGCACCTGTGTCATTCTCCAGCTTCCTCGAGTGCTTCTCCTCGTCTGTGCTGCTAACACCAGACTCGGTGTCATAGTGCCGGTGGCTGCCAGTTTCCACAGCCTCAGCGACAGTCTGTCCAACTGATTGGAGATCACAGGAAATATCAAAAGGCATAAAAACAGGTCATGGGAACATTGCTGAACTCTTTCACATCCTTTCAGCAAGTGGGGTTAATTTTAAAGTATTCACATTAAAATGTGACCTTTTCTTTTTTAAAATCTATGAAGATTAAATCGCTTCCAAGCCATGATTTCAAAAAGGAAAACACAATGGCAGATCATGAAGTAAAGAAATCCATGCAAAGAAATACTGAAAAGAGACAATAGCCAGAAGCAGTGACAGATCAGCCAAATGCACATGCAATGAAATGATGGAAAACAAGGTTTAGTTGCATTTTCCTTTCTAGAAACATATGTCATGGCTTTTATAACACCAGTCATCATGGCTTTTTGAAATTTCTAAGACTATCAGAGATGACTGTACTATGAGCATTTCATACATTAGTAGATTTTAGTGATTTGACCTCAATACTCACTCCAGGTGGACACAGCGAGAAAAGCTAGTGTATGGTTCCTATATATTCGACAGTA
Source organism: Mustela erminea (assembly GCF_009829155.1). NCBI lineage: Eukaryota > Metazoa > Chordata > Mammalia > Carnivora > Mustelidae > Mustela > Mustela erminea. The sequence continues at coordinate 47,895,774 of NC_045623.1, read as the reverse complement.
AAAGCTGTTGTAGAAATTCCTGTTCTCTGCAGCTGATAACCAGCCATGAAACTTCAGAAACACAATGACCTAAGTTCAAGTCCCATACTCCATACCAAGCATGTCATCTCCAGGAAGTTCTTTGACCCAAGCTTAAGCCTCAGTTTACCCATCTGTCAAAAAAAGTTACCTACTCAATGGTTATTGGAAGGATTAAATAAAGAAATATATGTAGTACAGGCTTATCTTTACTTATAAGGAGGTGCTTAAGCACTTAATAAATAATAGCTATGATGATGATGAGCATGTTGATTATAAGTATTACCAACCAATCCGGCATGATTCTAGGCAACACTGTAATATCAATTAAATTTGTCTTTAATTTCTGACATGTCCCTGTCCACATCCCTTACCTATTATCCAATGATCCCTGTGCCTAAATCCCAAACACCTACCATTGTGCCACCTTCTGGTGAATTAAAGCTCACTCGAATAACCCTAGACCAAGATCTGCCCTCCCAGATAAGAACATGTCCCCAAAATACATTCTCCTTCCTCCCTCCCACCCCCCGTCTGCCTTCCTTCCTGCCTTCCCTCCTTCCTTCCTTCCCTTCTTTCTTTTTTTCTCTCTTTCCTCTCACATATTTTGGTTCAATTGATCCAAAAACTGTACTTTGAGAAAAACAGAACTAAAATGTGGTCTCTTGCGCACTTTAAGGTGAACTGCTAAAGGGTAATTGGTTACTTATTGATTCATCTGTGTTTAGAAGCAAATAGTAAAATGTCTGCCTCATGTGGCTTTTGGGGACAAGAATGGAATGACTTAACTTTATTAATATTAAGAGAATAAACATGGAAATGAAAAGAGGTATATCATATAGTCCAAATTCTGTTTTAAATAATTGTTTAACATCAACTTTCCTCATTCATCTGATAACCAAATAAAAAAGATTTTTATAATAATAGTTTAGAGATGACATCAACTCATGACAATTTGATTATAGTAGGGTTTGTTATCAAACAAACCTTTATTTTAGGAACTTGTGAACTTTGCACATATAATTAAATATCATCTTGCCCACTATAATAATATTAACAGTATTAACCAATGAGTTTAAACATGCAATGTTTTAGGTCCTTGTGTATAATAAATCTGCTTAGCTAATTGAGCAATAGTAATTCCAAAAATGGTAGGACAGTGGAATGGGAGCAAGACTGATTTCACAACAATGATTTGAAGTTTTGTTTCATCAGAGCCTACGAGGTACCTGGATTTTTTCCCCCGGTAGCCATAGACTATAAATAAGTATGGTTTATCATATGAATATCAAATCCTTATGTTATACACCTAAAATAATATACATCAATTATACCTTAATAAATTTTTAATGAAAAATGGTTTATCATCATCATAATAATAATAATTAAAATAAACAATTAGCAGCTATTGAACCAAAGACTATTCTAAGAAGCCAAACGATACTAGCATAATTTGAAAATTACAACTCACTCAGAATGGACAGTGAAGCATGTAGTCCCTCTGTCTCAGGACTGTCCTCACCACCTGGCCACGTCTCCTGGCTTGCCCCTGGAGGGTTAGGCTTTGGAAGTAGATGAGAAGGCTTTTGGAAGTAGATATAGAGTTAGGTGTTGCCTGCTTCAGATTCAGCAAGAATGGGACCCTGGCCTGAGCATCAAGGACTTATGAGGTGTGAGACCAGAAAAGTCCTCCCTTGGTCATTTTTTTTCCTCAGATGTTCTGAAACTAAAACTTAAAAGCAAGAACTTAGCCAGGGTCTAACCTTCAGGGTTTCCACCTTGAGGAAATGAGGACCGTGCCTGCTGAGCCCGGAGCCAGCACTGTAATACATCACTTTGTGTTCTTAACTACTTAGCCCTTGACCCCCTGAGGCTCCTCGCCTTCCGTCTCTGTAAAGATGACCATTAAAAGCAAAGGAAACTGTTCTCACAGCCTTCAAAGCAAAGTGGAAGAGGCTTGCTCCGAGAATTCTTAGAAAAGCGCTTTTCCACTCAAATAGTATAGAATATTTTAAGATGTTTTTTAAAATACCAAAATATTATTATCTGATATTAGCTTTTTTATTATGAAAACAAACATATTTTAAAATAATATATACAGTACTCTCTCAAAATAGGGAAATAGTACATATCCTTATTTAAAGCTTTATAAGATTATAAGGTATAAAAAAGAAAACAAAAGTTATCCTAGTTTCACCACTCAGAACTACTAGTTAACATTTGGGTGGATCTCTATGTATCTTTTTTACTCTCCTCTTAGTATAGATAGCATTTTTTAAATTTAGCAATATATTGTGACTATTTCCACATATCATTAAATAAAAAAAGATTCCTCAGTAACTACATAAAAGTTCTAATAGATTTTTACTAAAATGTGGTTAACCAGTTGTCTGATGTTGAATATTGAGTTATTTCCATTTGTGTGTGGGTGTATGTGTGATTATAAAGTTATTTTAAATACCACTTACAATCATTTTTGTATTTTTTTCTGACTATTCCCTTAGGGCAAATTCCTGGAATTGGAATTGCTGGCTCAAAGAGCATATTTTTAGAAGCTTTTGATATATGTTTTTATATGTTCTTCAGAAAAAGGAGGTATCAACAAACGATTTCACCTGTAATGAGGGAAGGCTGTATGACCCTGCACATTGCCAACAATGTCACAATTTGCACCAATTCTTTCTATAATTTTGTAATTGAAAACTGGTGGCAAGGATGTCATTTTCAATATTAGTAGGCAAGCTTTCTATAATCATTCCCGCTTCTCCACTTGTTTTGAAACAAAACAAACTGGATCCCATCTCAAAACACACTAATAACGCTGAGCAACTCACTAACAGAAGAAAGGTTTAAAGAGGAAACTTTTCATCTGAATTTTAAGGATGTAAGAAGCTATAAAGGAAGAGTAAGATCTATCCAAGTTTATCCCAAGTTCCCCATGACCTTGAATACCCTGCGTGTGATTCGATCATTCTTTGTGTAGCCAATCAATTACCTTCCTAGCAAGACACCATGACAGACTTTGTGACTAACACCCTCTACCTACGCAGTGAAGATGCGCCTGCTCTTACCTCCGGCTCAGCAACACCACCCACACAAACCCAGGACTAATTACAAACTCAAGTCCACAGCTGTTCAGAGATAACAGCTGCAGAGAGCTAATATCTATCCTCCATGCAGTACAGAATAGTAGAGAATCATCTTTCTGCAACTTTCAGATCACGTCATTTGCATGTTCAAACCATTCTATCTTAGAATGCAATCCTCCCGATGGCATACACGTTTCTTTCTCTGCCTCATCTTCCACCACTTTCTGGTTCATCTGTTTGTTTGCATCTGTCACACCAGCCTCCCTTCCGGAAGCTTCACTCAGCAAGGATGCTCCCTGTTTAGAGTTTAGAGTCCTCGAGTTTGCTCTTCTTTCTGCTTCCTGTGGGCTTTCTCCAGCTGGCAGGGTACCTCTGCCCTGTAATTCCTGCTGGTCTCTGCTCAAATGTCCCCTCATCAGAAAGGCCGTCCCTAAAATCCACCCCTTCCTAGAACCATTACTCTGTCCTCTTACCCTGATTGGTTTTTCTTCTACACTTAGTCCAGAATACCCCAGTACTTTAGACGTCAGCTCACAACACATGACGATCAGACTGCATATGGCTTTACATTACTTAGGTTTAGAAAGCTGGCCAAGCATGCTGATGTCCTCTCATTCACGTATAAAAGCATAAAATGCCTGCTGCCATATACATTTTACAGTATACTTTATAATATTCTACTCAACATTTTATTTATATTTGTAATGTATAAATTATATTACTTCCCAAATTAATCTACCTAAATTGTTCCACTAGTAGAACACAGAGCAAAGATCATGTCACAGTGCATTAAGACAGCTTAAACTGAAGATAACAGAGAAAAATAAACACATTAAAATAACACTATGCCCTATCATCCTGAATTGCCTCCCAAGGACATTGTCCCATTGTAGCTGGCAATTATAATCTTTTACTTTACCCACTTCACTGGATGCAACACATCTTTTATATCAATTCACCTGATTTGTTGGTGGACTGGACAATGCCCAATTAAGTGAGACATATAAAATAGAAAGAAAAATATCACCTTATGTTATCAATCTGAAAGGTACAAAGGTACTGACTATAGAACTTAACTACTTTATCCACGGCTATGATCTTAAGTGAAAACAATTCAGATAAAGTTGTATTCGTTGGGACACTATAAAACATCATTAACTGATTGTAATTTTGTAGCCCACACACCTGTTCCTAACATAATCACAGTTCATAATTCAGCACCAAACAAATATGAGAGATAATCTTCTATACATTATCTTGGTCCCCATTTTGACCTAAGGTTCTAATCAGAGATCTAAATAATCTCGGTCCCCATTTTGACCTAAGGTTCTAATCAGAGATCTAAATAAAATAATACACATTTCACTCTTTACCATGCCTTCTGATTGAATGCAGCATGGTCAGCTACATGACCTTCCTCTCAAGCATTAACTCTGGTTCCGTCCCTCTCACCTGATCCATCTAACAGAAAACTCCATTAAGAAAGAGGAACTAGTCATAACCTCTTTGCTTGGCATCAGGCAAGTCAAGACCTAGTTTACTTTATCTGAAATTTTCTTAGAAATATTTATTCATATAAGGGACTCTGAGACTATTTCTGACCTCTCTTTATCTATTATTTTAAACATTTACACATTTACTGTATCATTTCCTTAAATATATTTAAAAACATCAGCACTCAAGAGTTATAATCTATGCCTTCTTGGTTTTTGATAGCATTAATCTTTCTGCATCATTCTGAATATTTTCCATTTTTTAAAAATCCATTAATGTTTCATTTTCCACTGTACTTTCTTCCCCTCTGCCTCTAGGCCTCCATAACCCAGAAATTTTGTTCTTTTGTGGAAGATGGGCCATAGAACAAATCTACCGGTTCTTGCACAGAAGGCAACATATTTTTAAGAAAATTTGCAAAGTTATAAAATACTAATGCAATAAGTAGAATACTATATAGTGAATAAGAATAAAATATAGTTATATGTGCTAACATGAAAAGGTATTGAAGACATGGTATTAAGTGAAAAAAAAGCAAGTGGTAAAACAAAATGTATCATGTTTCCATCTATCTATAAAAAGAATGTATGTATATATATGTAATATATGAATATATTTTTATATATGTATAGAGAGAAATTTCTCTGGAATCAGGTCTAAAAAAAATATTTTCTGCAGATATGACACTGTTGCATGGGAAAGAGTAGAGGTGGGACAAGGAGGACCAGCTTTCTTTTCATTCTCTCTGTTTTGTATTGTTTAAACTTTTCAACCAATCCTTTGTAAGAAAAAAATTTTATCAAGAGCCTTAATATGTGATCTAGAAATGATACTCTTAGGAACCTAACCTAAGAAAATAATTATAGATTTTAAATTACCTTAGGTCATAAGATATTAGAGTTCTATTAATAATAGTGAAAATAGGGAAAAATATAAATATCAATAATAGGGGAATGGTTACCTTATTCGAAAACCACAGAATGGGATGACACACAGATATTGAAGATTACATAATAACAAAAAATGTTTATGGTATAACAATAAGGATAAAAAGCAGGATATAACATTTTATAAAAATTATGACAACATGACTTTGTAAGCCCTAAGTTTAGAAATCAAAAAACTGACCACATATTGAAGGTGATTTTTGTGTGAGCGCTAAACCTATGGGTAATTTTTTAAAAATCTACTCTTCTCTATATTCTGACTGTTATTTCATGTTATGTCATAAGCAGTTAATGAAAAATAAACACTGACAAAGAGACCTGCTACATTTATTAAAGCTTAAGAAAGATAAAAAGTCACAAACCTTGCCATCTAGTGTCAAACCTGCCTTAATAAAAAGATAACAAAATGCTTTAGAATTATAGATGTTATCAAGTCAAGAACACAGACTTCCCATAATATGTAAGAAAAATGATAAACCTACACACTTTTCATTTCACACATTCAGAAAAAACCCTCCTCACTTTCTTCCAAGTGGCACGATCCTAGTCCAATGTTTCTGCTATTCCATCATCACCTAAATACAACCTACACTACATTTATCTTGCTTTATGAAAAGATGTCTAGGTACACAAGGCCAGGTACACAATCTAGTTTTCTGAAGTGGAAGTTAAAGAAATAACAATGTCACTGTTCCTACTGAACTTCAACATCTCTACCTTTTGAGGGCAGCAACTTGCCCAGTTGTACAAATTTCCTCGATGGTACATTATACATTCTAGAACTGAACAATGAAATCCATGATCAAAGACCTGAATTATTTTGTAAGAAGTTTTCAAATATATTTTAATGAGGATCTTTACTCATGTATGGAAAAACCTCTTTGAAAATCTCAGAGGTCTTTAATCCCAGGGGAGAAGTTGGCAAACTTCTTCTATAAAGGACCAGAGAATGCATTCTTAGGGCTTTGTGAGCTATCAGGAGGTTTCTGCTGCAACTACTTAATTCTGTCCTTGCAATGCAAGAGCAGCCATTATTAATATGTAAGCCAGTGAGCATAGCTCTGTTTCAATAAAACTTTATTTTCTGACACTGAAATTTGAATTTAATTTTTTTTGTGTCACCACTTATTATTCTTTTGATTTTTTTCAAACCATCAAAAGACTTTAAAAACAGAACATTTTTAAAACATTCTTAATGCAGAAGGAGAAAAAAAGGCAGTAGACCAGATGGGGCCTGTGGATTGAAGTTTGTCAAGCTGTATATTCTAGAGTTATTTGAATTTGCTACACCCCACTATCTGGAATGCTTTCATCTTCCTCTGTTTGATCTTAAAAATCGTATCTAACGTTTAAAGCCTTCCTCAAAAAAATCCTTCACAAAAACATTCAAGGTGTACTTAACCAAATGGGACTTTCCCTTTCTTTTGAAACACCATAGCATTTGTACCTTCTCTGGCTTTATGAATGATTACTGACCTTTGTCCAATTATTGGTGTGCCACGCCTTCCCCTTAACATGTGATGGGAGGCACCCTCTCTTACACATTTCTTATTGACCATGGTGCCCTGTACATGGTAGAAGGTGAATAATACTGATAATTGAAAGATAACTATTCAACATCCTCAATTCCTAGATGTAGGCCCCAGTGGTTTAATAACAGCTTTTAAGGTCCTAAAAAAAAAAAAAAAAGTTAGAGACATTAAAATATTCATAAGCTTTAAAACAGATGATTTTAGTAATATTAAAATGTGAAAACAGATTTAGCTTGGAATTGAGAAGAATGCCCACCATTTTGGCAGGGAAGACAGATGAGAGAGAACAGGGGAAGGAAAGGAGTGACAGAACCAAACATCTGGCAGGTATGATCCAGCTGTCCACAGGACACAACTTGGTCCTTTAACTGTACCCTAAAATCAAGGAAGGCATCAGATCTTCCATATCTTGAAAGTCCTGGGACCTGATTATGGTGGGACACTCTTCACTCTTCCCATTCAAAAGGAACTGTCCTGCATACTCACCCAGGGACCACTAGGTCAGGAAGTCACTCAGTTTCAGAGAAGAACTCAAAGTAAAGTTTGGAGTTTTCTATGAAACTGTCATATTTTTATCTAAGTTTAAATTCCTATTGCACAGATACAATAGAAAAATCTTTAAAAACCAGAGCCATTCTGCTTGAATTCAAATCCTAAGAATGCTTCTTAGGAGCTATATAATCTTCACAATTTACTTAACCTCTCTGAGCCACAATTTTGTCACCTGTGAGAAAAAGACATGATAATAAGAGAACCTAACTCAGGGGATACTGGGCAGTTGTAGGGAGTAGATGAGTTAATGTAAGTAAGTGTTTAGAACTGGCACATTGTGAGCACCTACCAATGTCAGCTGTGTGTGTGTGTGTGTGTGTGTGTGTGTGTGTGTGTGTGTGTAGAAAGTACATATATATATAGCTAAGAAGAAATAGTATTTCTAAATAGTACCTCTAAAAAGCCACACATACCCTTGCCTTCAGACATATAATGTGTTTTATTTGATTCTTGAGATAGAATTAACACAAGAAGGAATTTACAGAAAATAGGAAACAAGCTATATAAGATTTATCAACTTTTAAAATGCAATAGAAGGGACACAGCAAGCTGAAACTACATGTATGATTATGTGATGAAGAGAGGAATAAGAAAAAAATTGAATGCCTCTGGCATTATCACAATCGTATTTCCCAAGCTTTGGCAGAAATGCAAGGACCAAATAGCTTCCATGCATGGAACAATGGCAGGTCAACTCAATGGCCATACTTACCATCTTTTTCCACCCTACTGGGACCTGCCTTTTTGTCCTCCACCTTAGCAGTGCTTCCTTCCCAAAGCTCACTCTTATCCTTTTCTTTTTCTTCTGTGGAAAGATGTTCCCTGGACTTCTCAGATAAGCCCTCGGCAATCACTTGCGTTCCTTTCTCTGTTTCTTCTTCAAGAACATTCTCCAAGTGTTCCTCTATGGGCAGAGGCTTGGTCTCTACATCCGCTGTTATAATTTCTTGGTCTTCGATTTCCACTTCTAAATAATCCTCAATTGGAAGTTGGGATTTTCCTGGCTCATCACTTTCACTCAGCTCCTGGGAAGATGAACTCCTGGCCCTTCTGTTCGGACTGTTTCCAGTGTGGGCTCCTCCATCTCCCAGAGCAGACTCGTCACTGCAACTAGAACATGGGTGACTTCTGGAGGAGGAGGATGAAGCAGTCTTTATATCTAAAAAATTAAAATGACATCATTGTTCTTCCATAAAACAACTGGATTAATTGTGGGAATTAGGTTAATAACAATTATACTAAATTTTTTAAAATATAGGTTCATAGATTTACCGTTTTCACATATATTGCACATAGCTGTCAAGATAAAGAAAAACCTATGCAATCTGAGTCTCCGGAAGTTTTTCTTTCTTAAAAAAATATTATTTATTTATTTACTTGAGAGAGAATGAGAGTGAGCGAGCATGAGCCAGAGGAAGGAACAGAGGGAGAGGAAGAAGCAGACTCCCCACTGAGCAGGGAGTCAAAGTGGGGCTTCATCCCAGGACCCCAAGATCATGACCTGAGTCAAAGGCAGTCGCTAAACTGACTGAACCATTTAGGCAGCTGTCTAGAGGTTTTCAATAGGAAATCACATTTAGCTAAAAACCAACTGTATGTATGTATGTATGTATGTATTTTTGAAAGACATTTTATTGGAAAGTCTTTGTATCTATTTCATTGTAGAAGAAACTGAATACTCTTACTTGTTCAGTAAGAGTGCTTATTCATTATCATGTTGACTAGCCACAGTATTCTCTGTGCAAAAAACTTAAATTTTTATCTACTGTAATACCAACCTTATCCAGCTAGCAATGTGTACTAGAAAGATCAATGCATTCAGATAATACCAAGACACTTGAAAGATATTCTGAAGGGATGCTTGTGTGTACGTGTGTGTGCATGTGTGGGGTGTGTGTGTGTGTGTGTGTGTATGTGTGGAGGAGGACATGTTGTCTTATTCCAGGTTTCCCCAAAGCAGACGCTGAGGTCAGGGTTCATGTGATATGTTAAGGATACGCTCCAGGAGAAACTCTTGCAGATGTAGGTGAAGCAGGGCAGGGAAGGCAAGAGGTCAATCAAGGGAGCTCTTTCAAGCAACATCTCAACCTCAGCTGATCCCACAGGGACCTCTGAGGTCTAAATTATATTAGAATTGTTCCTCTCTTGAGGAAGGAGTCGGGCTTTCATACTCTGCTCCAGTCAGAGGTGACTACCACCTCCTACCGCCCCCCACCCCCAAGGGAAGGTAAACACCTTGGCTTTTCCAGACTCTTTGTCTGGGCAAGTGAAGCAGCTCCGAAGCCCAGGGCTGTCCTCTGAAGGAGGAAGAGGGTTGCCACAGCTGGGAGATGGGACATGGAATCAGTCAGAGGGCTTCTAGAAGATGGAGGCCGTGTGCTGACGGGGTGCTACCGATACATCGACTAGATTGACTAAAACTGGAAATGGTTTCGTACTTACTACCCACAAGCCCTTTCAAAAATCTCCAAGAAAGCCACACACACACTGAATCTCTGGAAGGAAGACGTGCAGCCTGAAAGTCACGGCGTATGCTGGGGCCAGAGAAATACAAACTTGCTTCTGAGTTTTTCACCAACAGATCTGTGTTTACAGTAGTTTTTTATAGACTATATTTTCAAATGAAATAGCCTACACTTAAATGCTGCTTAGCTTTGTTGTTTTCTCTGCTCTGTGTGCTCCTTACTCTTTTCTGTTCTTTATTTCTGTTTGGCAGCTACACAGATGGCTGTAGCAGCTGATACAGACTTTAAGGGAAGAAATACCTGTCTTTCCTCTTATCCTTTCCCTTCACACCCTCCAGCCCAAATGACTCTCCATGACAGGGCTTAGAATTTTAAGTATAGTCACAGACACTTATCAGAGTTTCCACAAAGATTTGAGAGATGCTACACGGCAGTAAAGAAACAAACTCTAAAAAGCCTTTAAGCAACAGAACCCCTTCAGTACGATTCCATTTGTTCTTATCTCCCAACCGCTTTGACAGGCACCAGATGACCACTGTTTCTCAAAGGAACGCATACCTTAACCACTCATTCTTTATCTCCATTTTATAAAATCTGCCTCTCAGTAGGGAACACAGCAGATCAAGGACGGTTGTTCTCTATCTCATTTGTACCACTTCAGAAATTTAAGGGACGATGATCTCACCCTCTCTTAAGCATCTCACTTTTTTTTTTTTAAAGAAAAACAACTCATATCTGCTAGTTGTTCAATCAATAGCTCTCATTAATTGCACAATTAGCTAGAAGGCAATATTATACTTGCTCTGTACTCCCCCAAATATTCAAATCTATCCTCTTTAATATTGATTTCATGACTCACTTTTGTCTCTGAGAGTGTTCACATAATAAGAAAAATGAGCATTCCTCTACCTTTCTTTCATAGCTCCTATTAATTGTGTTACTTTATTTCAAAAGGCTGAAACACACTCTGGTTCATTTTGAGTCAGTCCCTTGGAGAAGAAAGATCAGGAGAATGAACGGCCTTCAAGAGGCAAGGGTACCTGACCTCTCATATAAACTCATTTCAGTTTTCCAATTTCTCTCTAACCTTGCTGTGCAATTTAGTTTCATTTCTTTCTCTCATTTTCATGCAGACACTGGGGCAAGCCTTTGCCTACAAATAAAAGCTCAAAATGTTTCAGGGCCACGGAATGGGATTTTCATCACTAATTTTATTTATTGTCTTAGAAATGAAGGAAGTTTTGATATAGAAATTTTTGTCTAAAAGAACATTTTACACGAAAGAACTCTGAGGGCACATACTTCATGTTTTTTGTCAGTATGGGGGAAAAAATTATCTTGAAGGTATGTTAGTAAGCAAAGCTGGCTCCCACCCAATTCTGTTTGTCTCTGCATGGCTCCCTTTAGGTACTGAAGCTAAAAGCATCTGTTCTTGATCTTTATGGTAAAGAAATGATGTGCACTGGTTGGTGCGGCACCTTGAGTCCATGCCCTGTGAGGCATTTCTGACTTTCCACCCTGCATTCAGTCAGGCTCCAAACCCTTCACTGTCTTCTCTCTTCGTGTCACTGATAACTGTTCCTTTTTTTTTTGCATGACTACTATTTCACACAACATGAGACTGAGAGAAAATAATATGTTCCTCTGTAAGATGAAACTAGGTGCTTCAATCATGACGTGGCTGGTGACTAGCTTTGACTTTGGCTCTTCCACAAACCCCCCTAAGCCTCTGTTTTCTTGACTGTAAAATGGGGCTAATTCTCTCTGTAAGTCTCTCTGTAAGTCTCTGTAAGTCTGCAGAAATTACATGACACAAAATAAAATAATGATTTTTTTATGAATTCCAGTCTTTCCCCCTCTATGGAGTCATACACGTTAAGTATAGTCTAATGCATTTCTTTCTTGTGATTTCACCCTGTGCATTATATGAAGAAAAGTAATTGCAGTAACCATTTGCTGAGGAAAAGTAAATAAATAAAAACATGATCATGATTATGTATGCACTTACTGCAAACCAGACTTGGAGGTAAGCACTCCATAAATATCTCATTTAATCCCATGGGATAGCTATCTTCTTTTTCTAGATCTAGAAAGTAAGGGGAGCACCTGGATGGCTCAGTTGGTAAGCATTCAACTCTTGGTTTCGTCTCAGGTCATCATCTCAGGGTGATGAGATCGAGTCCCACTTAAAGCTCCTCACCCATCGCAGAGTCAACCTGAGATTCTCTGCCTCTTTCTCTCCACCTGCCCCTTTCCCCTCCGCTCACACTCGTTCTCTCTCTCTCAAATAAATTAATTAAATTAATTTAATTTTAAAAGAATGTAAGGCCCAGAGAAGTTAAATAATACCCAATGCCCACTAGCTATAAAGTAGCAAGTTTTGTAAAACATATTTTTTGTAATGACTCACTATAGTAAAACCAAGACTACTCTACTTGCCAAAAGGCCTTCAAACAGAGAGCACCCACTGTCACAGACCTACTATCGCTTCTCTTAACTAACTTCCACCCCAGGATGACAAATGGAAAATAGTCCTCTTATGTGTCAGGCAACGTGCTAGGTTTTAAGGACACAGTAGAGAAAAAAGCAGGCCAGGACCCTGCTTCCACAGAGATTACACACTCTAGCCAGACACTGCTTCCTTTTGCACAAGCACAATAGATCAACTGTACGTGTTCCCTCAGGTGTTTGTTCATTCTCCTCACAGTGACCATGGACAGCTCTCTCAGGAGCTGCTGTTACACTCCTCACTGCTATCAGCAGCTTTATTATCTGTTTTGAACAAACTGTAAGCCCTGATCTTTGTTTTGAATCATTTCTCATCTCCTAGCATAGAGCATGGTTTTACTATAGTTTAAATTCACCGTTTTCTTCATTAGTACCCTGATTTTAACTACTTTGTTTTGGGTTCACTAGCTTGAGGCCCCATGGACACTTTAAGTGCAAACTCAGTACAAATATGTAAATTCAGTCAAAAACAACTAGCTTTCAACACAACCCAATGGATCTTATACCCATCCAAACTAATATAGACTGCATCTCTCTCCCATTCTTTGGTCTGAGGGTTCACAACAAAATCTGCGTACATGCTGCTCCTATGGTCTTCAAATTGGCTGTGACACACGAATTTACACGTCCTACTATTACTCATATAAATAGTCCTATCTTGATTATACACAGGAGCTCATAAAAATCAGTTTTTATATTATATTAGATACTGTGGTTTAGTCAATATTTTAATGTACAATAATGCCTAATTAGACAAGTGCTCCATACTCATAAATATTGTAGACTGAATGTATGTTTAATAAAAATAAAGGTAGAAATCATTAAATTCTAACTATAAACGGTAACTAGTTATTTGTCTTAAGGGAGATCATATGTCCTCACACCGATAATTCATGACTCAATTCATCAATGAGACAAATGTACACATTACTTTGTAAGAATAAATATCTACAGGTAAATGCAGTTCTAGCAGGAGGAGATGAAAAAATTGAAAAAGCTTAAAACTTTCCCCATGACTACCTTTATCTGCACTTTTTTAAACATTAAAATGAATACTTAAAATCCTAAGAATATAATCAAATCCTGTGTCACACTGTGCTGCCTAAGTCCTTTTACATTTATCCACCAAGATTAAGATTTTATTGGGTAGCCCAATAATACCTTTGTTGTATACAAGGCAAATTCAAAACTGTAGAGAAGAACCTCAGAGGAAAGTGTTTTATGTGGACAAAAATGATTCTGTATTTAAAAGTCATGGCTTCCTACTTCAGTAATCAAAACGTGAATAGATTGAGGAATTCTGACTTTTCAGAAAAATTAAAATTTGACAATCATGCAAAAAAACCCAAAATCAGACATATTGATGCTAACCAGAAGGCCATCTACAGGCTTCCCCTAGTCCTCTCTGTTCAAGGAAAAGTCAAGTTACACTGACATCCACCGAATGTGTTTTCATAGCACCTATGATTTCGGCATGGAAGGAGCAGTCTCCCCTCATGTGCTTCTCATCATTAGTCAGGCCAGGAAATGAAGAGCGAGATTCCTGAAGTCAATAAGTAAATAGAATATTTTTGTGACTCTGGAATTTTAAAAGTCTATAAGTTTCTTCAATATAAATATATGCTGATTATAGGGAAAATGGAAAAGGGAAATATTATCTTTATTACTTCAAAAACCATTTGCTTAATTCTTATATTCTATTCTTTGCAATTCTGGGAAGAGATTCTCTCTTTCTCTCTCTCTCTCTCTGAAATCTTTCTCATAAGAAGCTATTGATTCTTGGGGCGCCTGGGTGGCTCAGTGGGTTAAAGCCTCTGCCTTCAGCCCAGGTCATGATCTCAGGGTCCTGGGATCGAGCCCCGCATCGGGCTCTCTGCTCAGCGAGGAGCCTGCTTCCCCCGTCTCTGTCTCTGCCTGCCTCTCTGCCTACTTGTGATCTCTGTCAAATAAATAAATAAAATCTTAAAAAAAAAAAAAAGAAGCTATTGATTCTTTACCTCTTACTCAGAAGCATTATCATCCAAACTGTCCGTGAAAGCATAAAAGTATATTCTCAGTGACATGACGCTTTTCCCCTCAACCTTATAACATTCATCGATGACAATATATTTTCAGCTAGTGACTTAGTGCCTGGGGTTGCCAACACAAATGCAGAGAAAAGGAAGCTGTCGTTCTTTTTAAACGATGGAAAGTCTTACACGTCATGCCTAAACCAGGGTCTCTTCGTGGCTCTCGTTCCCTGGGGCTCATCACTCATGGCTACTCAGCGCAGAGCGTTCATCAAGGCGGGCCCACGCCATTGTGAGCCGGCACTTTAAATGGGGCTGACTTGTCACCAGAGTGACAGCCTGGGCAATTGTTTGCCCTCTGGGAACAGGTGCAGGCAGGTTCAAATGAAACACGTCCAAATACTAACAGCAAGATTCTTAATCATGTCAGTAAAAAGGATGAACTGGTGTCTCAGACTCAGTGGTCACAATATGCCTCTTACTCTTCTGAAGATGAAATGCTGTCTTTCTTTTTAATAGAGTGTTCCAAGGAACCCACTGTGTCATTATCATTTTTAATACATGCTACTTTGTTTGCTGGATGAAATCTCTAATTCAGATACTCTGCATGCTAAAAGGAATGTTTCTGAATAACACGAGGCCAGGTTATCAAAATCAAGGGATGGGAAATAAAAGAGCTGGGAGGTAGAGGAAAGAAAGAGTAATAAGCATGAGATTTTATTTCAAAATGATGGCAAAGTTTTAATGTAAATACCAAAAATGCAAAAGAGCTCTTAATAATATCATTATTGAAGCAACAAAATAAAATAGTTGGCAAATTTAATTTCTGGCTCTTAAATTTCCCATTTGCGGGCTAGATTTTATATGTTCTAGTAGATTTCACTATGTACCTCTTCAAAAATATTATATATTCTCTACCCAATAATGCAGCTAACTATATACAATCTTTTCCAATAAAATTCTAAGGTGCTTTTATTCGTGGCGAATAAAAGCATCTTAGTGTTCTTGGTGTTAAAACAATCAAGTAATTGCATAATATTTACAAAATGTCTTTGAGGAAATCACCTCTGTGAAGAGTAACAAAGACAACATACAGTCCTGGTTTTCAGAGTGTAACAATTTTGTGTTATTAACTTGTGTAATTAATTTGATGGGTAAAATTTACCATATGAAACAATAAGAGACAATGAATAAGAGAATAATGAATTACTGAATGATAGTGTTATAAACTAAGGAGCTCAGTGAAAGCTCCAAGGTAGGACAGGGTCACAGAGGAGGGGCCTCAGCTGGAACTGAGCTCAATGCCTGGGAGTGGACAGGGAAGTCCATCCACGGAGGAGAAAGGTCAATTGGAGTAAAAGTAGGAAATGTCCATTTTTATGTCCTTTCTTCAAAAATAAAACGAACAAACAAAAAAGACTCTAGAGAAGAAGATGAAGAGCTCAAGTGCCTCTAAAATGTAGTCTTGAGGAAGGAGAATGCTTTGGGGGTGGGGGGAATTTGCTTTACTTTCAGATAAAGAGATATTTTCTCATTTGGAATATTATTATATTGTTTCTCCAAAATCCAGGCTCTGATGTTGGGTAATGTTTTTATGTCTTGGTTCCACTGCTTTCTGGTTCTATGAGTTCCTTGGAATCCCACCATATCCAAGTTTATGTATTTATAAAATAGAGATAAAAAAGTACCTGCTTTTCAAGACTGTTTGAGGTAAATCAGATAATTCATATAAAATATTTAACACAGTACTTAGTACAGAGTCTTAATAAACAATACCTTCTGGATCCCTTTCCAAACATAGGATTCCAATTATTTATATGTAAGCAGTATTCAGTGTTAAAGCTTACCTATTCTGTCAGTTATTCAATAATCACAGGTCTAAGTGATTAAAGCTTTCCCTCCAAGGAAGATCCAAGTACTGCCTACATCCCTCTCTGTTTGAACATAAAAATTTATTCTGTTTTAGAAAAAATCCATCTGAACCTATGAAAATAAGATGATTACGTATCACAAAAATAATCCCAGATGACCAAATATTAAAAGAATGTGCTGAATCTTCATGAAATCAACACTTGTTAATTCCCCACCATTACTGAAGAAATGAAAAACTGAGTCCCTGTGTTTTGAACCAGTTATATTTACAAGCAAACACGTTTAGTTCTTTTCCAGGTTTAAGTCACTCATATAATTTATTCAAAATTTGATTCATGTGATATCACTTTTCCATAGAATTCTTTCACTTTCTCTATGCCATATTGGAATATAAACTTAAATCCAATATTCACATTCAAATTGAGAAAAACCTTATATATTAAGCATGCCTGGAAACAGAAAATGCAAGTTTTAAGAGAATTAGAGAAATGGCCTAGTTTAGACTTTATAAAAAATGTTTCAATGCCTGGCCATTAATTTGAGTGGGTCTTTCAACTATAATAAAAGTGACAGCAAATTTTGTTTTTGAGTTTAGTAATAGCGAACATCATTCTAAATTCCATGGTGCTTTACTCTTTGCTTTGACTGTCAGGAAACTCAGGATTAAATTTTTAGTTCAAGCTTAGTGATGGTCCTACCTATGGCTCCCAGTAAAATTATCTTCTCTTTTACTCTAAACAGTTTCTGTATTTTATTGCCTTTATGTGTGTGCATGAAATTTTAGAATAGGTTTGCTTAAATTATTTCTTGAAGAGAGCATAACTAAAATATTTGCTCTTATGATTACTTGGTTACTGAATTTACTCTTATTTTATATTATCCCAATATACTACTCTAATTCAAAATTCTGAATTTTATACAATAAAAAATGTTGAGAGGAGGAAAGAATGGGGGAAATGGACAGTAATTTAAAAAGTTGTTATAGGGGCGCCTGGGTGGCTCATTCAGTTGGGCATCTACCTTTGGCTCAGGTCATGAACCCAGGGTTCTGGGATGGAGCTCCGCATTCCTGCTCTGAGGGGAGTCTGTTTCTCCCTCTCCCTCTGCCCACCTCTACCCCTAATTGTGTGCCACCCCCCGTCAAATAAATAATTAAATCTTTAAAAAAAAAAAAAAAAAGTCCTTGTAATGTGACCTCATTCTCCAGCCCAAAGCAAACTACAAAGACATACATATCTATACCTAGTAAATACTCCCAATGTACCAGAAGAGATCTCAGATTAACTAAGAATCACATAACTTTGGTCAAACCCTTTTATGGGACAGCAGGAAATTGCTTCCTTCTTTGATTGAACATTATTTCAGGAAACTAAGTTCTTTTAAAAAGTCTTAAAATGCTTGAAATATGCCTCAGATGATAAGGGCAACTTTCTCTACCTGAAAACCTTTCTATATTTTCTCCATGAACATTCAAAGTCACTTTTGGCTTGCAGACTGGGAGAGAGCTGCCTTTACCAAGAGAGATAATCCTTCCATGAAACTAAGATGCCAGCACCCTGTGTACAAAGTAAGTGAAGACAAAAAAGTGAACTTGGGCAAGAATCTCAAACTTTCCCTTTACTGAATGGAAGATACTTTTCATTTTTCCAAGGGTATAAAATGGTATGCACACACATGCATGCACATGGGTATGTGTGTGTGTGTGTGTGTGTCTATATATGTATGTAAGAGGGGATACTTTGGGATTTAGAAAAAAAAAAAAAAAGGAGTAACTTTCTAAGTAAACAGAAGGCATGTCACTACTAGCTTTACTGAAGACTGGTGAAAAATGCCAGCAAACTAAGGAAAGAAGGGATTAAGGAGTGACCCCATAAATTAGGTATTTATGGAAGACTGATCACCATCCCTGGTTAGGGATCCAGGCTCTAAATGCTCCCTTAAAAAAGGATCATCCCATTAAAGGTAAAGGAAAGTAGTGAGCGCACTTGGTGAACAGCTCATGTCCCATGACCTGGGTAACAGCTTGCCTTGTTTATCCTCCTCCAACTCACTGTCAGAGCACCCATCACCTTCATCTTTTACATTGTCGTCAGCATCTGCTGCCTTTTGTGACGAGGTTTCACTCTCCTTTTCCGGGTCTAATTGGTCTTTTTCATCATCTGAGGGTGACTTAGATGTCCCAGTCATTTGGTCATCAGCCTGTCCTTCTTCATTAGCTTTCTCATCTTGTTTTTCCTCATCTACTTCAAAATCTTCTTCATATTCTGAGGGGGAGAAAAATCACACTGTAAGAAGGAAAATAGAATCTCTGATACTTAACCCATTTTACTTTAATGAGAACTTTGACTCCACTACCCTCTCTTCTCTGGGCCTTTCTTTGCTTCTTTTTCACACAATTACTGAACATGGAAAACCAACAGCAAGTGATCAAAGATTAAAATCAGTTACATACACAAGAGCACAAAGGCAGTAAAGTTCCAAATAACGAGTCTAAAACCTAATGAAAGTTCATTTACAAATGGACATCATCATCTACAATAACCAAAATGGAAAAGAGAAGAACTTGATAGAAAACAATAAATTAGAAATAAATTAAAAATGAAGAGAACAGGATTATAATAATGAAAGTTAATTTGGAGACCCAGTGAGGTCATATTTCATATGAAGAATGGTCAAAATATTTGGATATCAAGTTAATGAATAGTGAAGTGGAAAAATTCAATTAATCAAGTCCAAAGGCCCTGAGAAGTAATACTGTGAATAGCACATTCTTTGAGAACCAAATGGACATCAAAAAAAAGGATTATGAGGGATTCTATACCTAGACCAGAACCCAAATCATATGCATTATTCATCCCTATAGTCAAGGAAATAATTACATTCCAAGAATAAAAAATTCTCATAAAATAGAACATTCCTGTCACAGCCACTAATTTGCTTCATTCCCAACAGAAGTGCAACAAATCCGTACCAGAAAAAGGAAATTGTCACATCAGATAAACTCCAGCTGTCCCTTGTGGTTATAATTTTTCACCTTTCATATTTAATTGTTCCCCTTTTTCCTCCACCCAAAACTAAGAATCTTGAAATGACAACATGCCAAGGATAGAGAGCGCAAAGATTTCATGCAGAACCAATTAAGCAAATAAACAATTATCTCTAAAATAAAATTTGTAGGGAAAATAAAACTTTCCCTATTTTGTGTATTTAGAAATGCATGCCCTGTGCATGTGAAGAAAGCTCTGCTAATGCAGGGGTTGTATGAGGGCGATGTAAGGGGAAAGTGAAATCAGAAACTGTAACGAAGAAAGGCAAACAAAGAGAATTCGTCACAAGGAGGTTTTCCTGAAAGAGATTCAATATGGGGAATGTGAAAGGTGAAATATTATCAGCAAAACAAAATTATAAATAAGAAGATGAAAAAGTGTGGTTTATATCATATGAAACAAACAGGAAATACTAATAAAAACCAGTATTTTTCTCCAACTATTTCAGGCCAAATGATAGGATAGTTCTCACTTAACCCAGTCACTGTCAATCAATAAATCTTTCATGAGACCCTTTAATGTAGAAAAGGTAAAATTGCAAGGTAAGAGACACGACAATAACACAACCCCTGCCACCAAGGAATCCCCAATTTTTGTGGAGGAAATGAGATGCAAGTACAGAAGAGATATGGGACTCATAGTTGTTTTTATACATGGTCCTCTGGACACTGAGTGTTCTTGCTATGGGTTTTCACACAGGACTCCTGACTAATTATGTGAAATAGTGTCAAATGGTTGGAATGGAATAAAAAAAAAAAGGGCAGAAAATCATTTGGAGATCATGGAAGACTTCACGAAAGGAGGAGTTTAGGTTAGCCACAGAACACACGTGTGCACGGGCACACCCAGTCACTACAGAGAAACACATGCATCTGTTACTTTACAGATACTTGCTGCTGGTCACAGGATAAGCAGGGGCCAAAAAAACATGAGTGACCTGCTATAATTCCATCAACAGTGTCACATAGTGGTGACGTATGAGGGTTTTAGAGGCAGGCCGACATGTGCCCAAGTCCACGTGAAAACACTTGCTAAGTGTGTGACCTTACACAATCTGCACATCTTCAAGGTTCCGTTTCTTCATTCGTGACATGGTAGTGCCTGCCTCACAAAGCAGTGGTGACTATTAAAGCAAGAAGCCCTGTAACAAGGGTGCACTGTTGGCTTCATCAGAGAAGCATCTGCCTTTGGCTCAGGTCATGATCTTGGGGTCCTGGGGTCAAGCCCCATGTCAGGCTCCCTGCTCGGTGGAGAGCCTGCTTCTCCTTCTCCCCCCAACTTGGGTGCTCTCCTTCTCTCTCAAATAAATTAAGTCTTTTTAAAAATGTAATGGAGGCCCCTGATTAAAACTGGAGAAGTACAAGTGTCCACAATTAAGACACAATTACACTTATATTATTGAAGCAGAGCATAAAATTGAAGTAACATGTAGTGAACCAGAAGAACAGTCCGCACATCCTCTTTTGCAGGAGCTTCTGTGCTTTCTCTCAAAGTACGAAATTCCAGGCTGCCCTTGTTTGCTCTACCCACCGCGGTCATCGCACGTATCACCCCTCCATTCACCAAGAGCATGTGATCAGCACAAGAGCTCAGAGCCACCTCCTTTGTGGTATCTTCTCCATACGGGTGAGCTGGCGGCATGCTTTCTGGATCCCTTTTCATAATTTCTTCTGTTTCTCCTATCTCATCTTCCTTCTTCCAAGGAATTTAATTAGCTTGTTGTTTACCATCCCCACTAATGAGGAAGGGAGTTGATGTGAGGTCAACATCAATCCAGCTGCAACCCTTTCTCACTGACCTCCACTCAAGTTTCTGGCTGCCCTTTCCCATCAGTGGATGCCTCTCCTTCAGAGAGCTGAAGCCTGGTTGCCTCTGTTTCTCCTCCTCCCCCTCACACTCCTCCTCCTCCTTCTTTCCTTTTTAAAATTCATTAACTAGCCAACCCAGAAGAAAGATCTCGGGGAAAGCTATAGCATAGGCATAACACTGGCCATGTTGGTTTAAGGAAAAAAAAAAAGAAGAAGAATATTAATCCTCTCCTGAGCATGGCTTTAATAAACCTACACATCTTGAAAGTTAAAACACATAAAAACATGTCTGATTTGTTCATCTCTGTGCTACTGCTATTGCCATAGATAGTTTTAAATCCTCAGTCTAAGATAATAAAGACTAGAACGGATCACAGAGAGAGATAAACTGGGTCAGTGTTACAAGGGAAATCTTTTTTAAGATGATCACATTCTTTCAGTAATAAACAAAGTCCAGTGCTATAATAGCTTTGTAAGTCTTCTCTCGAGTTTCTGAAACCCTTGGGCACCAGGAAGATGACATGAGAAGGAGGAACCTAGGATCTGCCCCTTTCCCAATGCCGGTTCTTCCACAGGTCATCCCAGCCCACGGCTAATGCTCCTCTAATCCCAGCGCTGTCTCCTTGCTGTAAGTGGGACACACCGGTGGCTCTCCCTTTCTGACTCTGGTTACCACAACCAGGTAACATTGAGGACAGCTTGTGCAGAATAGGAGGTTGTACAGTGTGGGAAGTCTGGGTGTGGGAATTAGACAAGCCTGCATATTGGAGTGTGGCAGAGTATGTGGGCCCAGAATATGCCACTTTGGCATCAGAGTTATATTGAGCTGAAGGCAACTGAGAAATAGCAGGTTCAAGAAGAGCTCTCTGCCCTCTGCCTATTTGCCTAAAAGCAGGACATGAACTTGTGAAGGTGTCTCCCTTCTCCCTTTTATCCAGGAAGGACAGAAGTTAATCAAAGGAGACAACTCTACACCCTTATCAGTCCAGAAAAAAGCCCCCGAGGAATCAGCATTAAAAACCTCACTGAAAACAGCCTTTATCTAGCATTAATTTTGCCATATATTGCTTTCCCATAATTTGCTGCCCCAGAAACTCAGTGCTTTATCTTTGTCTTGTCACTTCTAAAAGCTTATTGTTCTTTTGCTAAGATGCTATTACATAAGCCCAAGGTCTAACCACCCCCTTGAGTTCCTCAGCACTGAGTGCTCCTGGGTGTATGTCTGAAGCACATGCTAAGACAGTTCTGTCTGTTTCTCCTGTTTCAATCTCTTTTGTCAGTCTCATTCACAAGGACCCAGCCAAAGAACCTAAATGCGTCCAAGAAAAAGCTTTCCTCTCCTACAGTGTAAATCGTAGTTCTGCTGCTTTCTGTTTCTCTGTCTGAGCTTCAGTTTCCTAGCCCACAAAATGGAGGGATAATATGTACCCCAATGAAAGGTAAGGATAAAATTAAGTAGTGTGTGTGTGGGGGAGCCTGGGTGGCTCAGTGAGTTAAGCATCAGACTCTTGATTGCGATTCAATTCATGATCTCAGGGTCATAAGACTGAGCCCAGTGTGGGGCTCTGTACTGGGCATAGAGCCTGCTTAGGATTCTCTCTCTCTCCCTCTGCCCTCTCCTGCCCACAACCCCCCACACACCCTCTCTCTCTAACAAAAGAAGACAAAACAAGACAAAAAAAGCGTGTGGAAAACTCTGGCCCAGTGCTCAGTGCCCGGCACTTTCATTATTGTTATTATCACTACTCTACATATGAGAGTGTGTGTGTGTGTGTGTGTGTGTGTGTGTGTGTGTGTGAGAGAGAGAGAGAGAGAGAGAGAGAGGGAGGGAGGGAGAGAGGGAGAGAGAGAAAGAGAGAGAAGAAGGAATGTAGGGAGGGAGGGAGGGGAGGAAGAAGAGGAGAACAAGAGAGAATAACAAGGAAGGCAGACAGATCTGCTCTAGGACCCTGAGCCTATGTCAACTGTTTTTACTTATGGCATATTCCTATTACTATATAAGCATATTGTGCCTACCGAATCCCAAGCATCAATTTCACCAAAGCAAGTATATTCAAATACTAAAGAAAAAAAAAAAAAAGTAAAATTCTCTTTGGTCAACCAAGTCTCTCTGTGCAGAAGTGAATAGAGCTTCTGGCTCATGCAGACAGAAATTCCCCTCCTGCGCCTGCAAACACCTTCCCCTCTCCCGAATGAGGCCTGCCCTCCTCTGAGGTGGGTGACACAGACTCCATGCAAACCAGAGAGGGAATGTGGTCAGGGATACCTCCGTGTAACAGAGCTGCCTGAACACTGTAATGGTGGGTTTTGTTGCACATTTCCACAAGGGCGTTTTAAAGACTGAAGCAAAACAACAATAACAACAACAAAAGAACTCTGTAGAATCCATTACCGTATTTAAATATATTTTCCTGGGCATCCTCCCAAGCTTCTTGTCCTGGTTTTTCTTTAAGTTCCATTTCTTCCACAGCTGTCCTCACTTCCACAATCCCTGTTTTTTCTTCTTGAGCTGAAAAAATGACTGAAGTGGCTTTGTTCCCCTCCATCTCACTCCTTCTTGGTATCATGTGCCCTCTGCCCTTCCTCAGTTTCCCCTCACCCTTCTTCAGTTCTTCTCTTTTCTCAATACTCTTCTCTTTCCTGGGTTTTGGTGAAGTTGGATTTTTGTCAAGGCCCATTGCAATAATGCACCTATGAAAAAAATAGATACACATAAGGTACTTATTAACTTTTATATATAACACAATGGAACCTCTAAGCTTTTTAAATCACTTCTTTCTTATTCCAGTAAGAATATTATAAGACATATTTTATTATAATACACATAGTTCATTAGAATAAGCTATTTTCTCATTCATACCAAAGTTTTGTAAATGAACACAACTATTAACAACTTTACCCACAGTAATAAAAAAGAAAACATCTTAACAATTAAGAACAGTTGTCTCAAACTAAAACTTGTGCCTTTAAAGCATGTGTTTAGCCTTATTACAGAGTCCAATAAGCGTATCATTCAAGTTCTTAAATGAGAATTATGTGATAAAAGAACGTTCAGGTATATAAACAGGGAAGCTGAGATAAAAATAATCAGAAGAAAGGTGCCATTCAGTCTCAGATAATTTGTTATTCCAACAACACAACAACAAAAGACTTATATACAAGGTGGACTCTAAATAAATATGATTGATTTTTTAAGAAACATATACACTCAAATGTTGTTGTGTCCTTTAAGTAAACACCTCGTAGAGCTTGCATGCTTATTTTAATAGAACTGTCATCACTGTTTTTAGAATGGCCTTTTGAAGCCTGTACAACAATCTTTTGGTGACTTTTCCTGGCAATAAGCTTTTATTCTTTGGAGATGGCAACAATTTGTAGAGGTCATGAAGTCATTCCAAGTCAAATCTGGTGAAACAAGCAGGTGATCTGAATGCATTAAGACATTAAAAAATACTTTAAAGATCAGTTATAACAAAGTAACATGAATAAATCCTTCGGTAGCTTTTTTCCTTATCTCTCAAGTTAATATTGAAATAAAAACTCCAATGATGATAACACTACAGACGTTAATGAAAATATGATTATGATCATAGTAAGGTTATTGAGCATTCCCTCTGTGCCAAGGTCTTTGCTGGGTACTGTATATCCATTATCTTTCAGGATTCATTACTCTACCCAGGATGATACATTAAGAACTATCACCACAATTGACAAATGAGGAAACTGAGGCTGGCAGGCCTCCATGACTTGCCCAAGCTCACTGAGCAGGTTAGGGATGGCGCTGGACCCTGGGTCAGGATTGCTAGATTCCATCCCCTCACAATGAGGTACAAAGATATTGTTAGATTACAGGTGTAGCCCTTCCAGAAGGACGGCCCCACAAGACAGATGTTATACTGCAGGGCTTCCCACCAGGGAAAGTGTTCACACTCCACCAGAAACGAGCACAATCTGGAGAAGTTTGCACCAAGGCCTAGAGGTGATCTGGGACCTGAGAAAGCTGCCTGGCAATTGTCAACCTCCCCCAGCCTCCTCCTCTAGAACCACCTGGGTCTCCTTCCCTACAGGACTTACTGGAAAACAGAATCAATAGAGTGCACAGGTGAAAACGTATCCAAATGTAGTCAAGATGTGTCCATCCAGGAAGAACAGAAATAATATGTAAAATATGAAAACCGCCTCCGCGTGAATCAGATCCAATGGTAACTTCTTGAGCTAAAGATGTCACTGAATATCAGCCATCCCCAGTCTAGAAGCAGCATAGGAATCAATTCTCCCAGCTTATGAGAACTTAGTTATATCACTTATCTTTTCAATATCTCCCCATAAAATAAAGCTAAAAGGATTTGCACTCAAAGTAACTATCAGGCTGTAAAAAATGAGATAATAAGAATACACTTACCTCCCCCATATTAAGCATGATAAATGTTTCTTGCCTGTAATGATGATGTACTTAGCACACTGCTTTCTGTGGAATCAAGGTGTCATGAATCTTCACAATATGATGACTAGCATTGCCTTCTGTTCAAGCTGTTCTTCCCTTATCAATGGCAACACCAAATCTATGGATTTGGAGCATCTGATCTGCTGTTACTTTTAGTTTATGTTGTGACTACATGGAGGCTTTGATGCCTCCCTCCCGCATGCACAGACTTTTTATTGCCCATCTGCTCAGGGGAATTGGACGAACAAAGTGAACAACATCTGGGCTTTCCTCGTCACTGACTACCTATTTGACTTCTGAGTGTAATTGGAGGTGTTGATTCTGATTACCGAAGCTCAGTGCAGCCTGCATTCCACTTGGCTAGGCAATTCTTCCTCCTGTGCCTCACTCTAGCAGCTGAAAACAACTACCTCGACTGAGGGAGGGGTATAAGCATGGAACCTCCCCACTTGGACATGACCACTGCTGAGCCTGCCTTGTTTTCTGAAGACCTTAAACAGGTAATGCCTAATCATTTTGAGAACTAGAACTCCCTACTGTTGTTTTAAAGAATTCCCTCCTCATAACCAAAGTTCCGGAGCCAGTATTTTTTAAACCAATCAAAATTAATTTCATTTTTAACAAATTAGAGGCATTCATGTACACCCCTTAAAATAATTAGAAGTATTATGGTGGATGTCACCGCCCCAAAGAGGTTATATAATATTATAAGTGAATTATATTATATTTTATAAATATTTATATTTGTATTATATAAATAAAATATTTTTTAAAAGATAACAGACCTAACAATCCTTATTCTTTAATATCACAACCATTTTGTTTTTATTATTTGAAAAGGTCAAAGAAGCCAGAGGGAATAAAATGAAATCAAATAAAAAATTGTACCTAGACTAATAAGTGTTAAATAGGAAAGTAGATGTCATCAATCAGATTTTAGTACTGACGATAAAACCTTCATAGAAAGTGTTTATAACCAAACTCTTACAGCTTGGATTTATACAGCAACTCTCAAAGAGTACAATGTGTTTGTGCACGGATGACTGTATATAGCTCATTAGCTTTCCTGGGAGTCAAACACAAATTTGTTAAATGACTTGCCCGTAGTATGGAGAAAGCATATTTGAGTTGGAACAGGAAAACAGCCTCAGGTGGGCCCTCTGTACACCTGGGCTCTACTATTCACTGTCCCACTGGCTGGATGACTCTTTCTCATGTTTTCTACCCACTAAAACCTCCAGTGCCTTCTTCCTTAAGCCTTAACCTCGGCTGACAAATTCTTGTTTGACAGAAAATATAGAAACAATCAGCAGAGAACTTGCAGTTGATCTCAACACACCCATCTTGTTAACTCCTTTACTTGTTATTTGAATTTCCCCCAGTAGAATGGGCTCCTCATGGGCAGAACTTTGGTTGTTTCACTCCTGTTTTCTGGCTTGGCCAGAAAACTCAATTCTCCATGACTACTTTTAGAAAAAAAAAAAGAAAGAAAGAAAGAAAGAAAACACTCCTACAAGCAGGTGTCCTCATTTCAAACAGAATGTCCAGTATGAAAGTTGACAAGCAACAGTCAAAATTGACCCTTTACCATGCATTTCGTTATGCCTGAGATTAAAACTAGGGGCATGAGAACAAGAACTGGGCACACCACGATGCAAACACGACCTGTCATTACCCAACCATGTAAGACAGACGCTTGGCACGTGCTTTGGACTCCCAAACCAGTTCGTAAGAAGAATGAGAATAAAATGCCCTCTCTCCTTCACTTCAGAAACAGAACTTAAAGCAGTGTGAGGAAAGGGAAAGCGAGAGAAACAGAATTTGGAACACCAACAGCTTTTATCCCCTTTATAGAATATATCTGGAAATCTAACTTCTATCTAATAATTTCAAACACAACACACCCGGTTATAATAAGCAACCTTTAACTTAGATATTTTAGGCTCATCTACACTGATATCTTTGTTAACAAACTGTGCTGAGAAATGCATCAGTAGAAGCATAAAAAGAAAAAAACAGCAAAACTTGCCCTCTACCAAAGGACATTTGTTTCCATACTTGTAGCAAGGAGATGATCTCTCCACGCACACAAACCCAAAGTAGCCTCGTTTGCCTCCAAGTCTGGAACCTTTTCGATGCTTATATTCACAGCAGGAGCTTAACCTGTTCACCTGCATCCCATTCAGGAAAAAGGTGAGACTGAAGGGGAAACCATGGTGCCTTTTGGAAATAAACTGAAAGGTCTCTGGAATTAAAAAAGTAAATACATCAGTGAAAGCAACTAACATCGGACTAATATGTTCAAAATGACATTTTTCTATTAGATAAGTACAATATTATGCTCTAGATCACCTTTTTAATTTGAGGACAATTTTAAGTCATAAAAACACATGCTGTTACTTTTATTTACAATAAATACCCCAAGGCATTATAAAACTCTGATTTTTAATAAAATAATAACATTATATGAGCTCTTATTATGGCCAGATGTTATGCCTGATTATTTTGGGTGTATTATTTCTCAACAAACACATGATGTGAGAATATTATTATCACTACTTTCTATATATAGAAATTGAAGTTCAAGGGAACTCAATAATTTATCCAAGATCATATGGTAAGAGGACAGTGTTGGAGTCCAAATATCTCTCTAGATTCCATCTTGCTATTTAGCTACTGATAATGTATAAGGCAAAAGGCTACTGTGAGCTCAGTAATGCATTTAAATAAATGTGTGTATTTAACTATGACTTGAACCAGCCTGATACATATATGGATGATGTAGAATTATTTCATCTCAAATCCATTCTCAGTTCTGCCTGGATTTGGGTCTCCTCATTCCCCCACCCACCCAAAAGTCCTATCAATAAGTTAAGAACCACTGCTTGTAGTTAATAACTTTTATCATCCCAAGTCTTTATAATGCACTTTGGAAAGATCTCACCCTAGAGATCCCAAATTCTAGGTCTAAGAAAACCCTATGCTACAGAGCAACTCAGAAACCACCTTTTCATGACTCTTCTAATGTCTCTTCCTACAAAACAGTTCTCCCTGGACTTTTCCACTTGCACTAGTGATGGAGTTGATCACTTCATCTCTCTGCTCCGTATACCTTTCTTGTTGCTGTTATTATAATTGTTGAAAAATATGGCTATACCAGGGCTTCTCAAACTTTAGTGTGCATCAGAATACCCTGAGAGGCTTATTGTAACAGTCTGCTGGGCTTCCCCCCAGAGTTTCTGATTCACTAGAGCCCAAGAATTTGCATTTCTATTAAGTTGCCAAGTGATGCTTGATCTTCTGGTCCAGGGACCCCAATGTGATAAGCCGGATGTAGATGTCTACTGTCCTGTGTGTTTGTGAAATCCATGAGAGCTGGAACTAGTCTGACTCATCTTTGTTCCCCCAGGTCGCAGGACAATGGCATAGAAAACCCCCAAGAACTAATTAATGAATTATTATTTTAACCTGTTTCACAGTCATCTACAAATGCTATGTTCATACCACACTCTGCCCCCCCAAAACTGTCTAAATCAGTTGCAACTTGTACTGAAGAATAGAATTACTGGAAAGCTAATTCCATCATTTATATGTTAGTGTTATGATATACAATTAAACACGCAAGGGAAGAGAATTTTGAAAAGTTAGCATCTGGGGAAACTAAGATACAACACCTACAAAAATCCTCTTGTTTTAATGATATATGGGCTCCTAAGTGTTGACTAGAAAGCAAGTTTGACTGCTTTGTTTCCAGAAACTTGAAAGGGACATTCATCTCCTATGATCTATTCTGCTGCAGTATCACACCTGCAAAGTACCTGAGGTCCCAGCCCAGGAAGGGTGTGCAGCTAAGGAAATGCTAAGGATGGGCCCAGGAGGTAGACTTCTCACTTTCATCACGTAGTCATGTGGGTAGAGAGTGCCTCCCCTGTTATTTCGTTTCTTTCTCTTTTTTTCAAACTTACTGAACAAGAATTGACACCCTCTGCTTTTCTTCCCTTGTTATTTCTTTTTAAATTTTACATTTTAAAATTAAGTGACACTTTCCAACCCTGACTTAATGGTGTTTGCATGGATTAATGAAAAGCATATATAGACCAGAAGTCAGAAGATTTGAGTCCGTGTCCTAGTTCTTCACTTGTAAGTTGAGTGTCCCTTGGTAAGTCATTGAACTGTTGCATTTCAGAATTCTCATCTATAAAATGAGGATGGCCATGGGAGTGGGTGGAGGAGTTGGGTGGAGGCAGCAATCCAGTCTATCCACTTCGCTGAGCAGCCCTACGGATTATATACTGTACAGTGTTCGAAGACATTCTACGTTATTTGTAAAATGCGATTATTCATTTTTGACTGGCAGTCGCTTGCACTGTTTTAGGCACTAAAGAGGAACTAAAATACTGAAAAAAAGATCAAATATGGTGTCCTGACTCAAGAAGTTATAATTTAGTAGGAGAGACAAAAATAATATGACAGATTCCTGGAGTGAGGTCTCCACATCCTCTCCCCTTAAATTTTGTCTCTAAAAATGGACCAAAGACTTAAAACAAACCGAATAGCAGTTATTCATCAAAAATTCCTGAACTTTTGATAAGAACAGAGGGAATCTGAGACATTCTTGCCTGGGGCTACTCCCATCCCCCTCCCCGGCCAGCATTTCACCAGCCAGCGGCATTCTAAAAGGGAAGGGCAGGCCATAAATAACCAGCAGCTTCCCTGTCAGTGGGGCCTGACTTCATCTGGAGCAGAAAACAAAAAAGCCTTGGCCAGGGGCACTACCAGTAACAAGGAACAATCTTGGAGGCAAGCTAATGTGGAAGGTCAGAGATCCTGCTAGCTGAGACTGTCCTTGTAATTAGGGCAAGCAGCAGGCCAGTGGACTAGCCAGAAACTTAACAGGGAGATACAGGCCATAAGGCAATTACAGACACACAGATAAGCTCTCCACACATTCCCCAGCTGATGGGAAGTGGCATGGATTGGAGTAGGCCCAACTTATTCACACATCGCTCGCCTACCAGGAGCTTGCACCCACAAACAAAGAAAACACAAGAAAGCCTGGTGGAAAATAAAAGTTAAAGCGGACTTGAAAACTGTCTGAACTTTGGATGAACTCCTGAACCTGTTGCATTGGGTTAAATATTGCTCTCTAAAAATCCATGACCACCCAGAACCTCAGAATGTGACCTTATCCAGAAATAGGGTCTTTGCAGATACAACTAGTGAAGGATCAAGATGAAATCATTTTGTCAAACAAATTCAGTGACTGATGTCCTTACAGGAAGAGGACAGGACACACAGAGACACACAGGGAAGAATGACATGTGAGGACAGAGGACACAGAGGTGGGAACAATGGGCTGCAAGCCAGGGAATGCCAGGGGTTGCTGGGAATCACCAGAAGTTGGATGAGGCAAGGGAAGATTCTCTCCTAGCGCGATTAGATAGAGGATGGCCCTTCTAATGATACCTGATTTTAGATGCCTGGCCTCCAGAGCCTTGAGAGAATTAAATTACTGTTGTTTGAAGCCACCTGTTCTGGGTATTTATTACATTAGCCCCAGGAAATGAAAACCCCCACACACAGATCCAGGATACAAGGTGGCGGCTGTCCTTCATTCAAAGTCTTCTGACTTGGTACTGGGTCAAAGTGTTTGAACACGACCTCTGACAAATCACTGGATGATTGATAACCTATGAAAACACAGAGACGACCTGAGGAGGCCTGCCTAAAAAATAAAAAGAGATAAAACCTGAGCAGAGATATTTTACTGGCTGTCTACCAAGGAGTGGGGAGGGCATGGATTTCAAGGATTTCAGAGAAGTTACTAAACAGACAACAACCAAAAGAGGGAGAACAATAACCAACTAACCTACCAGAGGGACACGTCAGAATCTAGACTCCACAGTTGCTGTAATACATGATCGAAAACGTCGAGTTTTCAACAACAACAACAAAATCAAAAGACATGTATGTAAGAAGCAGAAAAGTGTGGCCCATATTCAGGGGGAGAAAAAAGCTATCGAATCCACTCACAGGCACCTGCTCAAGAGAAATGACCAGATGTCTACACAAAACCTTGTATCTGTATATTTATCACAGCATGACTTACAATGGTCCCAAATTAGAAACAGACCAAACGTGCATGTTGCGAGTAGAATACATTCGGTGCTGTACGAAGAGAGCAACCATTGATGAATGCTGGGACTAGATGGCTCTCTGAAACATCAGGCTACAGGAAGGAAGCAAGACACGAATGCTGTCTATTGTATGATTTCATTTATGCGAAATGTCCAGAAAAGATGTATCTGTAGAGACTGGAAGCAGAGCAGTGGCTGCCTGAGGCTAGCTACAAAAAAAAAAAAAGGGTTCTTCTGCCAGGGGGCACAAGGGAACTTTCTGAAGTGAGAGAGATTCTAAAACTGGTTTGTGCTAGTGGCTACACAACCCTCTAAGATGCTTAAAGATCAGTGCATTGTACACTCACAATGGGTGAACTGTGGAATATAAGTTATAGGTCAATGAGCTATTTTTAAAAACTCAAAACTAGGGGCACCTGGGTGGCTCAGTGGGTTAAAGCCTCTGCCTTTGGCTCAGGTCATGATCCCAGAGTCCTGGGATCTAGCCCCTCATTGGGCTCTCTGCTCAGCGGGGAGCCTGATTCCCCCTCTCCCTCTGCCTGCCTCTTTGCCTATTTGTGATCTCTCTCTCTGTCAAATAAATAAATAAAATCTAAAAAAAATTAAAAAATAATAAAAAAATAAAAACTATACTACTAAATACTAAAGCTATTTTTATAAAAACTAAAAACTCAATATATATAACAAGCAAAAGATCAACAAAAAACAGTTACTGTAAGTCACGGGGTAATGAAATGCTTGGGGTTTCAGGGGAGACTGAGTGCCCCAGCCATGGAGAGAGGGATGAACCACAGCAGAAGTCAGCTGAGAAAGTTTCATAGCCTCAATGTGAATCTTAAGAGATGGATAAAATTTGAATTTAAAATCCTATCTTGAATTTAAAATCCTTTGTCCTACTGCAGACAAAGAAATAGCTCTCCAAAAGACAAGATAACACTCGGTGGGTGGGGAAAAGAGTGAAGCAGTTGGTTTGTGAGGGAGTAATGAGGAATGCGCAAATCCGTGCAAAGGATCAGGTTATGAAAATACAGGAAAATGGGGCAGAGAAGGAAGGGATTTTACGAAGGTCAGGGAAAAGAAAATTCATGTTGCTCTTTGTATCCGCATGAACCCAGGAGGCCAAGGTTTGCCTCGTTTGAAAGAATGAACATGGTAAGTAAAAATGCCCACAGAGAACTATACTCTCTACAAGTAGTAGAAATACTCAGTGACTTCCTAGGTGTACATAATAAACCATCAATATGTGGCTTGATGGCTACAATCAGACTGTAGGACATCAGTGAATTACTACGGGAATAAAAGATGCACTTGCCACATTCCTAAATAATTAATTTTATTGTTATTTCTCATCCAAAAGCAAGACAAATTAACAAATGCCATACTTTTAATTAGTTTACTGCTCCAAGCAGAACGTTAAACGCCTTTTTTTTTTTAAACAGAAATCTTCTAAAAACCTATTCACATTTCACTGAATCGTGCACAGCTTTGATTTGTAAAACGGGCAGATTCTTTTCAGACCAGCTAAATTGCTAAGATTGCTGAACCACAAGTCAACTCTGAGCCACAACTTTGAAACTTTTCAATTTTCAACAATTACTTTCCTGGCAATGAAAGGGCAAGCTGAGACAAAATTATTATGTGAAGAGGATTCAATTATTTAACTCCCCATTCCATCCTGTTAACTGAAGTCTGTCCAGTGACACAACAGAAGTCAGTCCCAGGATCAACAGGTATGCAAAACAACACAGTCAAGGAACACTCTGCCTTGCTCTTTCTTTGGTTTTGCACTTTACCGCAGAGTACATGTGGTCTCTCTGAAAACCATTCAGCTAGCTAAGCCTTGTTCTTGTTTCATTTGTATGGACCATGTTCTCCAGCAGGCAGATAGACATATATGCATTGTCTTGAAGAAAGCATGATCCCAGACCCAGGAAAAGTTTCATTATGTTCATTCTGATTGTAGACTATAGCTAATTTCAGCAATTCTTCTAAATTAATTCCTGAAAGTTACACTTTCAAAAATTAAGTGTGTCTATGGCACTATCATTAGGGGTTTCATAACTCTCATATTAGGAAAATGTAAGAAACCCTTTGCCACTAAGAATAGCTAATTGAGCAAGAGTCCTGCACCTACTCAGCCATCTAGGACCTGCTCTGACCAGACCCCAAGCTTTGCATCTGAACTTAGGAAGCCATCGTACCCCTGGAATTCTCTCATTTTCCTCATTTACAATACAGCAGAAATGAACTCTCAAATGCTATGACAAAATGGCAGGGTAAATTACATTTCAGCCACGTACATAAAATGGGGAAAAATAGTTTCTGGCATTATTAAGCATTATTTTTTATAAATAAGTTTTATAAATCTTCATAAAGTTAAAACTAACATTCAAATGTTTACTCTTTCTTATATTGGAAAATTTTAAATATTTAATCCCTAAATCTGTCCAGTTTCTTTTTAAAAACTTGAAATTTTTAGAATTAACCGTCACTGTTTTTGATTGATGAAAGAAATCAGAAAAGCCAAAAGTAACAATTTGCATTCTTGCCCCCAACTCCTAAGACTCCCTAAACTTGTATCAAGATTGCCCAAATATAAATATTTCTTTTACTTAGTAAAAATGTAATTACATTCTAAACAGAGTTTCTTAAGCAAGGAAATAACAAATATAATCCTGTAACAACTTGTCCTTTCCACCGCTATTCCACACAACTAAATACTGATGAAAACCACTTCAGTACAATAAGTGAAGCCCTATATTGGATATAAAAATTATCTTCTGCTAAGAAACATGGATTTATGATCAAACGAAGGCAGAAATGTACTAAAATCCATCTAGTCAAATTCTGCACCAAGTTATTTAGGTGTGATTCACCCTGAAGTTTATTGGATTTGTGATTTTATCTCAACATTTTTCTAAAGAACAAATTGCCAATCTGGTATTTTTCCTGTAGAATAATGTATGATATAATTCACTATGGCAGGGCAAATAGTTAACTTGTAATTTGGGGGACAGTTTATTCGTGCAACATTTTAATGATCATATATCTCTATCCCCAAATTAATCTGTTACCAGGTTAAATCACTCCAAATTCCTTCTTCCACAATCTGCAAGAGTAATTGCTGCTTCAGTTTCAATCATGGAGCAGTAAATCTAGATTTACTTTGAGGCAGCTGGTTTATAAGTCCCTGGATATGCATAATTTCATAGAGTGATTGAAGTCATTTTGGTAGGAGATCAACAATAGTTTATCTATAGCATCAACTTAAAGCAAATTAAAAAATTCATATTTTATGTGTACCTTTTTCTAGTAGTTTGCCTTTGTAGACACAAAGGTTTTCCCCACCACAATGCTGTTGATAAACTTTTATTTCATCCCGGAAGTCTGGTTGATCATGAGACAGGTGCACAGTTTTCCCCAAATAGATCATTGTAATAGCTGCATTACTATGTGGTGGTGTTTTATGAATCTTTCTTGAATCCTAGAATCAACAAAAGAAGAGCGCTTATTAATTACTTTCTAATCAGAGAGAAATGATATGGTAATAATAGGAGGAGTAGAAAAGGCTCTTCTCTAGCAATAAAACCTTGATAAAATGTCAATTTTCCCAGTGTACAACAAGTCAAGCCAGTTACCAAAGAAATCTAACAATTTATATGCATTTTGGCTTTGTATTTTTAGTATAAATGCCAGCAATCTGGACAAAATTTGTCACTTTTTATTCTACTTGTGTTTGTGTGTGTGTGTGTGTGTGTGTCTGTGTGTGTGTCTGTGTGTGTGTCTGTGTCTGTGCGTGCACTTTACATACAACAAAAATACCAGTGACACTAAGAGGAAACTGCTCTTGGTTCTTTCAGCTTTTTCTCAGATAAAAATTCAAATCAAATTAATTAAATATTGGTGACATAATTTTGTTCTAATTTGAATTGATTTTGTGATTTAGCAACTGTTTTTGCAATTGAGTGCTTTATCTTCACACTTCAGCAATAACAATGTATCCTTCCCAAACTTCCTCTATCTGAGACAGGGATGACACAGGTTCGATTCCTTCTAGGGTCACTCTGAGGATTAGAGACCTGTGTTATATGCCTGGGACTATTCATCTTTACAAGAAGCATTCATTCAGTGAAAAATCAGCATTATTAATATTATTTCTCATATCGAGCAGTAAACCCAACAACAGCAACAACAAAACCCCATTCTATGGTGTCCACACATTTATTTATAAAATAAACAATAAATTGATACGCCAGAGATGAAAAGAAATGTCTTCTGCCTGGTATCCTCATTTATATTCTGAAGTATTTTCACAAGAGTGCATGAGCAAAGTGTTTAACCTCCAGGAGGAAGATGAGGAAAGAAGCAGGAAAAGGAAGAAAAGGATGCTGGTTGAGAGACTTTCAAGAGAGCCTAGTAAGAATACTGTCAGCTTGACAATTATACAGAGGCCGGGCAATACATTTAATCTACTTCACTTTTCTAAAAATCAATTTTCAACTAAATGAAAAATGTGAAGAGACCAACTTTCAGTGAATTCAAAGCAATTATTTGCGTTTGATTTCACTGAATTATGGATGCCTCGGAAACATGCATTTTTTTCCAAATAACAAAGCTGCAACAGAAATTTCTGAAGGAACTACTAAAATATTTCCATCTTCAAACCCATCCTCTTCCACTTCGGAGGATTTTTTTTTCTCATTCAATTCCATTTCTCTGAAGCAAAAACCAGAGGAAGTAAATCTGATTAAATGAAATTCTGCAAATGACAGTCTATAAAGTGTAAATGGGGAAGGACGTCCAATCTTTAAAATTTAAGTAAACTGTCTTGCCTATGGCAAACAGAGCTCCCAAATAGAGAGGTAATCAACAAAAATAATTCAAGGACATCAGTAGCTATAAAGGTAAATCAACAAACTGGATAATTCTTTGCAGAGACATCTCCCTGAGTCACAGTTGAAAGCGAAGGGATGATGGCAGGCCTGCTCCAAGTTGCAAAGCCACGTCGAGTTTGCTCTTGCTTGGGTGGCTATGCAGCCGTAACACGCATTTCTGGGGCCCAGTCCACCATCACCGGCCTATGGCAAATCCGGCTCCCACAGAACATTTAATGATAGGACGGATTAAATAAGAGCACCTCCTTTTTGTTAAGCAATACTTTCCAAAGTGGCATGAATGCGGAGGTAGCTCTGTGAACTTCTGGGAGATAAGCTCTATCTAAATGCAAGGCCAGAGTGAGACGAGGGTGGAGGCAAGGCCTGCCTCAGATGTACAAAATGAGAAAGGAGAAGCTGAAATGGTTAAAAGGAAAATAAAGGAAATGACAGCCCTTC
This sequence comes from Mustela erminea, assembly GCF_009829155.1. Taxonomy (NCBI): domain Eukaryota; kingdom Metazoa; phylum Chordata; class Mammalia; order Carnivora; family Mustelidae; genus Mustela; species Mustela erminea. Next base: position 47,858,519 of record NC_045623.1, on the reverse strand, counting down.
ACCTTTTCATTTACTCTTAATCATTTTTTTTTTCTTCTAAAGCATGTACCTGACAGCAACATCTCTTTTCTCTTGGGTCTAGTTACTTCCTTCTTTTTAAAAATATTCCCCAATTATTGCCACTATGTAACCTTTTCTGGATTCTAACAGGAGGCCTGAGTGACAGCTCATGATTAAATACATGCACTAGGAAATGAACAATTGTTTCTTTCAGTAGACTAAATTGCCTCTATACTTACCATATTCCAAGGTTATAAAGGACCCAGACTGATGAAACTTTAGCAAGCTTTCACGGCCCTTTCTGCCATCCTCAAGCAAAATATCAAAACCTCCCATGAAAATTCCATTTCAGGAACCGGAGCAGGGGCTCATGCCCACGCACGACTAAAGCTTATCTTCCTTCCTTTCTGCACCACTTCCTTACGACTTTCCTTCTCATTTCTTTTCAGATATCTCAGGCAAGCACAATCTGAGCTGACAAACAAATAGCAAGCTCATTGGGTGGTTAACTGGCCAGCGATTACGTATTTGCAATACCTACCATTCGATTAATACACTAAATTGTCACTCGGATTTTTTTTTTTTTTTTAATCTGTGCTAAGGCCTGAGTTGGGGAGGAGAGGTGGATTAAAGAGACCAAAAGGGTGTCAAAGGGCTTATTCTTACTGATAGCGCTAGGCGGTAATTCCTCTTCATCCACTTAGCCAAGCCCTGATGAACTCCGGGCGCCACGGAGTCTTACCTAGACCTCTGCAATAAATCTCTAGTTAATAGGGCGGCCATGGAATTTAATCATCCAAACTGGGAGACATAGTGAAAAAGATATTATTAATAATTATGCTAGGAGAAAAAAACAAAAGCCCACGAATTTGAACTGTTTTAGGAAAGCTGGGATGTATAGTCACTCTACTAACTCGTCTCCCCACTTCTAGCCTCATATCTCCGCAGAGTGAACTATATCACTAAATAGATCATGTGACTCTCCTGTTTAAGGTCTTCCAACAATCCCCAATATCCATGGGATAAGGTTCAACCTTCCTTAATTAACGAAAAATATCTTATATTTTCAACACCTCCTATCTGTCAACTATTTGCAATTTCTTTTGATACATTTAAAGGTCCAGCAGCTGCACTAATTGGAGTGCCGCAAACACTTCCCAGGTGTTTTTAATCTCCCAACCCATAGAACTCTCTAAGTCACATGGCCTTGAAACCGTTGCCTTGTATTCCTCTCCCTCTCGGTAGATGAGAGCAGTGTCTCACTGATCTTTATGCCCCCGGTGTCTCGCCAGTGCTGACACCTAGCAAGGGCCTAGTAAAATTGATCCGACTGGACACAGACGTGGAACAATTAGGGATTCCACAGTCTGTCCTTTGCTGAGACAGAAGCTGCAGTAAGTTGACCCCGCCCTACATCAGAAGCTTTCCGCATTTATAGGAACTCTATAGGTACCACAACATGAAAACTGATTCACAGTGCCCTGTTAAACAACACCTCTGACAAAGATTGATGAAAAGCCTGTATAAGGAACAGCAGGCAGACCCCGTGCTGACTCTGATTCAGGCCGCAGGGGGAGCAAATTCCGAAATAAGCCAGAGGAAGAGCGCTCCAGCGTTCGTATCCTGAGGCTTCGGGAAGCAGCTGGTTGTAACAGAAACTGCTCACTCTAGTCACTTGGTTCCTCTCTTTCTCTTCTTTTTCATGCTGGTTTTTCCTTGTTCACTCCTCCTCCTTCCTTTGCTTTTCCTATGCTTCCTCTTTTCACTCTCCTCTTGCCCATTTTTCTGACCACCCTGTAACCCGTGTCTCATGCTTATTCTGGCATGTCCCCAAATGCCTCCATCCTCCTGGAGGTACTGGAACTCCAGGTTTTGAGGATGATGAGTGGACCCAGGAGCCTTCCCTTCCTCATCTCCCGAAGAAGAATGAATTCAGTAAGTCAGCTAAGAGGTAGAAATTATCCAGCTGCATTTTGCTTTTGTTAAGATCTGAAAAGCTTACGAGGTCTGCCCTTAAACTCCAAGGGCTACAGACCTCCAGAAGCATCTTTGGTTCTTTCTCCCTTCTATTGTTTAATTCTGCAATGCCAGCTGCTAAGATATTTTAACTGCTGAATTGACATTTAAACCATTTTTCAAGTCCTTTCTACTAATGTAGTTACTAAACTGCAATGTTAATTTTAAGCAAAAACATTATTGAAAGGAAAGTGCCTGAAATAAATCAAACCTATATGAGATATGTTGAATTACCTTATATTAAAATCATGCTGATGCTTTCCTTTTTCATTCTCAAATCTCAGTCTACTAGTGAGGAAAACAAGTAAAAAATACCAATAATACATTGACTAAAATGGAAATTTTTAAAAAATGTTTTAAAGTAAAGTCAAACAAAAGAAATGTGCAATCTCTCTAGCAAAACTAACATTTGTAGGCTCTATTGGTTGTTGAAGAAAAAGGATCTATGTCTGGAAGGCAAAATTTATTTCCAAATATTTACATAAATAGTATAATTAAGAGTTTAATTTTTTGTATGGATAATAAAATAATATCTGTTTGTGAACACAGTACTAATAAACACTTGATTAAATATAAGTAAAATCAAATGTCTGCCCTCAACAAGCTTCATAATCTGGGAGTAGAAGTAACAAATAATAAAAGTACATGAATATTGATACTAAGAAGAACAGAGTGAAGGGCATAAGTAAGAAAATCCTTCTGAAGAAAGGAAGAGAAGGGATCCTATTACAACATACAGAAATCACTACAGAACATAAAGCCTCTGACAGAGGCTGGGAAAAGTGGATTCGAACACATCCTTCTATCTCGGGTGCCCACAGGCAATTCACAGAGAGAGAGCATCTGGCATTGAGGAAACACCTGACTGATTGTGATTAATATCTCCGGGGATTTGAGAGAAACAAGTTTTTTATAGATAAATTCCATATAATTTGGGTTTGAGGATTACAAATGCAGGCTCTAGGATTACAAATGCGTGTGTATTTAGTCTGTCACTAACTAGTTATGTGACCTTGGCCAGCCAGTTAACCTTACTTGCCTCAGTTTCCTCATCTTTAATATGGAGACATTATTTTATCTCTTTCTGGAGTTTATCGTGTGTATTAAAGGAGGAAATGTATGCAACGCATGGAGCAAAACTCCCAGCACATGCTGAAAGTTCACTAAATAGAAGGTAGAACCATTGCTGTCAACACGGCATATAAACTTTTTATTGTATTAAAAGCCAACAAAGGTAATTGAATAGGAAAAAATATATAGACGATTTAAAAATGAGTGAATAGCCTGCCGAAAGTAGAAATAAAAAAATTCACAGATCAGAGGTGTGGAAGTGGTGGACCAACCAGCTGAGGGTCCAGGGAGTAGTTGAGTTTGCCTTGGATGGGAGTGGAAAGCTGGTGAAAGACCCCCTCTCCCCTTGCTAAAGGCTTGTTTAAGTAACCTGATGTCCCCACAGCACCACCTCTCCCCTTGCTGAAGGCTTGATTGTTCCCATAGTCGAATGACAACATATATCCTGCACAAGCAGGATGTCTGTGATCACCCGGTCTGTCAAAAAAAAAGACAAATAAAAAGTAAAATGTAACTGGGACTTTCCAGAGTGCTGACCCAAGGAACCACCAGAACGCCCTGACCCCAATGCCCAATCATGCCTGAATCAAATTAATCAATTAGACTCCTGTAACCATGCATATCTGCTTCTGTAGGATCGCTTCCCGCCACCACCTCCCACCAGAACAAACCGTTGTGTCCTTGCCTTAAACCCAGTGCCTGACAATGCTTGATTTAAATTTACCAATCAGATTCCTGTAACCAAGCATCTGCTTCTGTAAGCTGGCTTCCCGCCACCCCAACCCTGCCCTATATAATCTGCTCCCCAACCTAGCCCGGCGCGCTCAGCCCACAAAGGCTGATGCGTCCGCAGGCGCCTGTGTAACCAATAAACCTCTTGCAACTTGCATCCAGTGGAGGCTTGGTGTCTGCTTCTTGGGTGCGGATCGAGGGTCTTTCACTGGAAAGGACTCAAAATCTGAAAGTCTTGAATGCCCATATCTAACCATGTCTTTGTATTCTGAAGTTTTGACATCTGGGGCCTTACTGACCCCGAGGGAAACTACGCCTCCCAGACTAACTAATTCCTAGAGATGGTAAATGACTTGCCTGGGAGAGTGCCTTTCATGGACAAACTAACCCATCAAAAGCTTATCCACCCTCCCCTACCTCTGCTATCTGGCTTTTAAACTCTGGGCCAATGTTCCCTTGCCCTAAGCACCCTGGATCAAGCAGCAGACACCTCCGAGAGAGCCTCCACACTCCAACACCTGCCAAAATTATCATACTATTCAATCCTGAACCTGCTTACCTTGTCTTTCCTGTTCCTTCTCTCAGAAACCACAACGAAAGCTCTTGCCCACGTTTCCCTCCCACTTCTCCAGTCTCCTGACCAACTCTGGTGCCTTGAGGTGGCCCCGTGTGACATGTGCGATGGATAATTTTATCTTTCGTGGTAGCTGGGCCACAATGCCCACATGTGGTCAAACATTCTGGATAGAACCCTGACCAATATACAGGGCATGTCCCTCCCGGGAATTGTAAGTGACAAACTGTTTTTTCAGTGGTAATCATCTCTTGATCTATAGGTCTCAACATACCTGAATAATAATAAAACCTGCATTTTAAAAGAACCAGGCAAATATATACCTGCTTTCTTTAGGAAAGGAGCCAGTGAAGGTCTTAAGCAGCAGGGAGCATGTTGGGAGCTCTTCTCTCAAGCTTCGTTTAACTTCGTTACGTAGAATCTGTCAATACTGAGATGGACTTTGCTTGCTCTTGTTTACCTTTTCTTCCTTTGACCCTCTGCTCCCCGATTCCATCTGCTAACTTCCTACTCATCTTTCAAAGCCCATTTCAAATGTCATCTTCTCTCCAAAGCGCTCTTCAATCTCCTCAAAGCTAGCATTTCCTTTCTCTGCGTTCTCATTGTGCTTTATTTATACCACCATGAGTGTACTCACCTCAATGTGTCATGGTTAGTTGTAGATATTTCTGGCTCCCGGGCTAAACTGCAATCTTTCTGAGACTAAGGATTTGGCTTTACTCATCTTGGTAACCTCAGCACCTAGCACAGTGCTTGTCATAATCAATAAAAGCTAAATTGAGCTATTTGTCGAATTAAAGGCAGAACATTAAGCCCATAGATGACTGCAACAGCCCTGTAAAGATTGAGGTAGCAAGCCCCTGACCTGGGGATATAGCACTGAGAAAGGAAAAGGACTGTCAGATACATGAGCCCATGTCCCCATGCTAGAGCTGTGCAGTCTGAGACAGCAGCCGCTTACCCTGTTGGCTGGGGGGCATTGGAAAGGGGGCTCATTTGAATGAGATGTGCCATAAATATAAAATGTTTACTGAATTTCAAAGACGTAGTATGAAAAAAATATTGTTCGATACTCATTAAAACTCACACTGATTACATGTTGAAATGACAGTATGTTGACTATACTTGATGAAACAAAGTATGTTAATAAAATTACTTTCTCAGGTTTCTTTTTACATTTTTTAGAGTAGTTAGTAGAAAATTAAAGTTGCATATGTGACTTGCATTATATTTTTATTGGATACTCTATCTGGAAGATTCAGCAATTAACTGATGTGGGATGCAGATAGAAGGAAGCCTAGGTTTTGAGCCTAGATTTTGAAATTTTTATTGAGGAAAAGGTCTTGCTTTATGAGATACAAGGTACCTGAATGGAGAAGTGGGCTTCACCATGTCAAATTTGAGGGGCAGGAGACCCTACCAATCAGACACCAGCGATTCCATAGAGCTCTTGAGGGGGTCTGAGGGGTGGGGCGGGGCCTTGACTAGATATAGGAGAAGCCCAGCCTTGTTCATTCCTGAAGAAGCTTGATTACACAAAACAAATAAAAAATAGAAACCAACTTTGTTTTGTTTTTTAAATTAATTACCATAATGGTTAAGTAGTTTCTTATTTGAAAGCCTATCTTTTTATATTCATAAATATTATTTATAGGACCATCCCCATTTTAACAGGCTGCTGTATAGAACAGGTAACCAACAATACTGTGTGAGGACAAAATCTGGATATGTGATGGAAAACCTCAGAGCAAAATCTAAGAAGTCGCATGGATTCTGTAAAGAAGTATAAAAGCTCTGCTAGTCCTGGAACAAGAGGAAACAAAGCAACAGGGCACACTGGCGACTTGTTGGGCTGTGGGATGTACTACACCTTGTCATTTGGTTCCAAGGACCATCCCCTAGAGACACACAACACAGAAGACAGAGACTATGTTCTGCACATTCCTAGGGGAACAGGGGCTGGGTCACCAGCAAGCCATATCTCTTTGTCTTTTCCCTCTTTTAAGAGTATTTGGAGGATGTTTTGAGGATGATAGTCATAAAATGAGTGAATTTAATGTGTAAATTACATGCTACCTAAATACATTTAAAGGCTGAAGCTTAAATTCAAAGACATTAAAAGGCTGAAAGTAAAAGAATATATATATAATATATATGTTTTTAAAGACTGCATATTAAATGCTAATCTAAAGAAAATTAGTACCATGACACAACGGAGATTTTAAGGCCAAAGGAATGTGATAAAGAGGATCATTTTTTTAATCATAAAGAATCACCTCATCAGTAAGATAGAGGAATCCTAAAGCTAAGATCATACAGCCAGGTAGTCTCAATATTTACAAAGCAGAATTTGACATAATTACAAGGAGAAATGGACAGATCTATGATTACAGAGAATGAATTATCTCTAGAACTCAGGAACTGAGAAAGCAGATAAATTAGAATGCTAAGCATGTGAAAACAGGAATGACATAATTAACATTTCTTATCTATTGGGCATTTGTAGAACTCTACTCCCAACACTGAGAGGCTCATTTTCTTTACAAACACTGAACATATATTAGCCCACAAAGAAGTCTCTACAAATACCCAAGAATCAAAATTCTACAGAGCCAGATGCTTTTGAAAAGTAATATTCGGTGAACACAAAAGAAGTTTTTAGAATTTAAAAAAGGCACCAGAAGAAAAAACTCAGTAGAATGTGTGGAAGATAAAACTGAAGAAATCTCCAGCAAGTAGAACAAAAGGGCTAAGAAGTAGAAAATAGGAGAGAAAAAGATAAGAATATTAGAGCATTAGTGTAGTTGTTCTCTCATTCCCCAAACAGAATAGAAGTTTGGAAACAAAACAAAAGGCCAAATCAGGCTAAAACCTTGTGATTCAGAAAGACAGACACGTTAAGGTCTTTCGAAGCCAGGATGCCAGCTGACACCATGCTGTGTTGCTAACTTCGGGGGTGCTCGGTGGAAGCTGGCTCTTGTGCCTGTCTGCGGCACTCATCCTGACCACAGGCTGGAGAAGTCACTGTTCTCTCTGTGAGGAGCTATGGAAACCCATTCCCCTGACCATATTTCTACCTGGTGTCCCATGGCCACACTGGTCCTCACCAAGACCTGACTAGATGCCCTGACCCTGGTGAGCCCCCATTTTCCTAGAAAACCCTCATGACTTGCCCTCTCTGACTTCTCCAGAAGAGGCTCTTAAAACTGTCAAGGAACCAAATTCAAACTCTGACCCAAAGGTTCCATTCACCTTATTTCTCCTGTAAATATTATTTATTACAATGTTAGATTTGAGCTTATGTCTGAAGTTTCATGCCTATAAATGATAGAGTTTCAAAGAAAAACAGGACTCAGTTAACACAGAAGTCAGTAGGATGGTTGTTCTGTGGAGAAAGCAGGAGATGTGATGGGGCAGGAAATGGGGGCTCAGGCTATGCAGCAGAGCTCTACTTCATTAGGAAATAATGATGTGTACATGGCTGTTTGCTTGAGTACTAATTTTTTTTTAAGATTTTATTTATTTATTTGAGAGAGAGCATGAGCAGCGGCAGGCAGAGGGAGAAGCAGGCTCCCCGCTGAGCAGGGAGCCCAACACAAGACTCAATCCCAGGACCCTGAGGTCATAACCTGAGGTGAAGGCAAACACTTAATCTACTGAGCCATCCAGGGGCCCCGCACATATAGATTTAATAGGTTCTTATGGTTTAGGAGATATTTAAACCGTTTTGTTTTTTTTTTTAAAGTATGACTGGGTAGAGTTTATCCCAGTAATAGACTTTTAACATCAGAAAATCTAATGCTGCCAGCATGTGAATATGGTGAGGAAATCACTGTGTTTGCTACATAGAGGCCGCATCCTTCGAAAGCACACGTTTCCTGGCTTAGTGAAGGGAAACCAACACCAGCATGTAGAGTTCAGAAGTTAGTAGCTGTGGTAGATTTTATTATTGCTCCAAATGGTCACTGCCCCACTCTGTGAGAGGATGATACTTCTTACTCATTTGTTGTCATGCTTTGGCAACGTTATTCAAGTACACGTGATATGTTTCACGCTGAGTAGAATCTTAGAAACATTCCACGGTTCTGTTGTCCATGAAGGCAGCATGCCCCAGACAGGGTCTCTTCCTCCAATCTGAGTCCCCGAATTGCAGCAGACCAACACCAGATGATAATGGGAACAAGCAATAAACCTTGCTCTTCCCTTGTACGGCCATTGCCCAAGCACCAGCAGCCAAAATGAAGCTCAATCCTTTTGTGACTTCTGACAAGAGCAAGAACCGTGAGTGACATTTTAATGCACCTTCCCACGTTCACAGGAAGATCACATATTCCCCTCTTTCCAAAGAGCTGAGACTGAAGTACGGCATTGGATTCATGCCCCTCTGAAAAGGGGATGAAGTACGGGTTGTATAGGGCACTACAAAGGTCAGCAAACTGGCAAAGTCGTCCAGGTTGACAGAGAGAAATGGGCCATCACGCTGAAGGAGTGCAGTGAGAGAAGGCACAGCTCAGCCTAGGGGGTCATCCCTAGGCTGAACTTGGACAAAGACCACAAAAAGATCCCTGAATGTAAGGCCAAATCTTGCCAAGTAGGAAAGGAGAGAGGACAAATAGAAGGAAGAAACGAGGAGATGAAGCAGTAAAGTGATCTTATATACAATTTTAAAGGAAAACTGTTTAAAAGAAAGAAACCTTTGCCATTGTCAGCTGAGTTGCCCAGGGTTGGTTGTTAGATGAAGCTACAGTCAACTACACTGCAAAGAACTTCGCAGTAAGAGAAGAAAAGAGGAATCCAGGCCTGTGAAGAGAGGATCCTGTCACTCTGGGCAAAGCCTGGAGATGCTGAGTGACAGTGATGAGTGTTACAGGGAGGAGGAAAATCCAAGTCAGAGAGGAGAATGATGGGCAGTGGAAAAAAGTGAAATCGAGCACACAGCGTGGAAGTGGCCTCAGACATGAGGGAACACAGTGTTTTGTCCGAAATCACAACAAAGGAAGAAAACTGGTGAAAATGAAATTGAAAGGAGACAACTGGAGCAAGTGTATAGAAGACAGGCCCAGTGTTTGAGGTCCTTGATGAGGAGAGCTGCTGGGGCAGAGATATGGACAAGGGGGAAGTAAGGCAGGTTGGAGTGAGGCAGGTTGACAGGAACCAGTATGGGTCTGTGCCCCTCCATACCACACTCCCTGATTCTCAGTGAAACTCAGACTTCCTAACCACTAATAATCACAGCAGTTACACCTAATTACTATTACTATTATTTTTATAAATATTATAAAGTATATATTTTATAAATATATAAAAATTATATATATAAATTATATATATTAAATATATAAATTATAAATTACTATTATTTTACACAATAAAAGCTAAGGGATCTTCTGCTTTCATACTAGCCCCTATCTATATAAAGTCTAACTGACCATAGGACTATTTTCTTTGGCATTTTGAGAAAATGAGTACAACAAGCTACAATATTTTCAAAGAACATTGAAAGAAAGTATTTTCTAAATATTAGAATAATATTTCCCAAATTCTAAATATTAGAATAATAATTTCCCAAAAATCATTAAAAGGAACTTTAATAAGATATTTTATATGGCATGTTAAGTTTTGGGGTATATTTAAGTTCCTGAATTTTCACAAATTAAATGTCAAAATGCTTCTCAGAACATGTGATTGAATAGGCAAACTGAAGGAAATAAATAATTTAGAAATAAATATTTAGAAATTATTCTAAATAATTTAGAAATTTAGTATAAATTTGACCACAAGATTTAGTGGATTTTTTATTAATAGCGCTAAATTAATTACTGAACTGAGCTACTAAAATATTTGATTTCAGATTCATCCACGCTTACAATTACACTTATAAAATTATTATATTTATATAAAGACATTTTGCATTTGATTTCAGTAGATTCATTTGTATGGCACATCTAGAAATTTAATAGCACAAGGTAATCTATGCTCAATTAATAAAAGAAAACTTGATTACATATTCACCCTGGTAAAGAGGGGATCTAAGCCATTTGGAGCAGTGGTTGGACGGAATCTTCTCCTTCTCCATGATTCAAGTCTATTTTCCCTCATGATTCTTCCACTGGGGGGAGGAGGTGGAGGAGGAATAGGCATCATGTAATTGTTAATGTTTGGAAGTTGATAGCGATACACTCCCTGTGAATTGTCCATGGAGTTCTTGAACTTCATCACTGCCTTCTTGCCCTGTAATCACATTTCATGACATAACAACCAGTGAAACAGTAGTAGTGACCAATGCAACCCAAAATTAAAGACAAGACTGTATGATTTACATTGCATGTAAATACAACTGATAATAATAAGCAAACTCAAAACACTTCATTTTTTTAATTGAAAATTGCCATTTTGTAGTATCCACAGCAAGTTCAATTTTCATGACTTCCTAACCTTATTGAAGTATATTTTTATGTCAGATACACAGTGATGACATTGTTATAGTACTTTGGGATTTTTCTTCAATAATACATTAAATCCATTAAATCTTTAACAATTTAAAATCAAGGAGGTGGAAGAATTGTACTTTGAGGCAGGGTTGGATAGTTCACTTAACAATGGAGTGTTAGTTCTTTTCTTACATTGATTTCACCCATCCAGGGGTTATAATATTCCTTGATAATATAATGGCAAGGAACCAAATGCGGACTCTGACCCAAAGACTCTATTCAGCTTATTTTTTCCTACATACTCAACTTGTAGGAATAAACCCTACCAAAATAACTGTACAATATGTTGATGTAAATGTGTAAAAGGATGCACACACACACACACACACACACACACACACAACAAATTCAGTTGAATGATTGAAAGGAGAATATTTAACTAATTTTTTTTTATGTCTTTGTAATAGATTCTCACCAGGCTTCAAAAAGAATACTATGAATCTATTCATCCTGACATTAAAAGGTCTATGCGATGTGATCACACAATTCTTTTAAGTGAATTTGTATGTGGATTTTGATAAAATCAGGGATGACTGGAAGACTTTGAACTAAGGGTTGCCTTTGGGATTTGGATTATTGGGAGATACCATTTTCCATCTTACATATCTTTGTATTATTTGAAAAAAAAATGTATCTCTGTATTAATCAAAAATTAAAAAGCACCAAAGGTGTAATCAATCATCATATCACATTTTTCAAATATATTTGAATCTTGGTATTTTCATAAATTGGTCATTTTTGTGCATCTGAGGTAGCTTTCCAAACTTGAAGTCATCTTTAATCACTTTTACCCATGTTATACCAATTTATTTGGTACGTTTCTTTTCAGCCAATTTATTCTTTGAGATGCTTAAATAGAATGAAAAGTTATTTTAAGAAATGGGAGTCATTCTTCAAATATTGCTCAATGCTAATAAGTAAAAGCAAGATAAATAAGGGCACATATAAGCTATATTTTGATCAAAAACAACACTTACGTGAACAGAGAGGGATTTAAACAGATATTCAACAATGAATTTAGAATTGTTAAAATAGGTGATATTGCAGGAGCTATTTATGTTCTCATTTTTCTCTTCTTACACTTTCCAATTTTTCTGTGATGATGTGCATTGATATTATAACAACAAATATAAATTAAGTGAAAATAAGAAGAATAAAATCAATGAATCCAGAACTTTGGGGACTTGGAGATTTTTTTAAATTATTATTTCTAAGTAGTTATCAGTCAGTTGTATGCCTTATTTGGAAATGGCTTAATAAATTTTTTTTTAATTACCATGCCATTCCTTACCTTGCTTTTTTAGCCCACAGTGTCTTGGACATCTTTCCATGCGAGTAAAAATAAGTTTACCTTATATTTTTTGTTTAACATACTTTAATAAACTATAATGTTTCTAAACAACATCCTATTAAATTGTTAGGTATCTTCAATTATTCACTATTACAAATGCTATAATACTGAGCATTCTTGAATCTATTCTTCTTCACATATCTATATATTCCTAAAATAAATTCCTATATGTAAAAATTCTTGAGCATTTAAAATATTGGTACATATTCCCACACTGCCTTAACAAATAGTCATACTAATTTCTATACTTACCAATAGTGTATGAGAAACTCTTATCATAACGATAATTATTATGAATTAAGTCACAATTTTCACTCAATTGCATCTTACCTCACTCTGTTTTTGACCAGATTGCTTTTGTCTAAATTGAAGACCTTTACTCCTGATACTTAGAAACTTGCTTATGTCTGTTGTCCCTTTCAACAATTCTCACATTCATAACTTTTACATTTTAAGAAAACAATAAGAATTTGGTGGGTACTCACTACATACTCAGCACTCATAAAGACTACTACTTCTTTAGAAATTTGTCTGATTTACATTAAATCATCTTCATCATCAACACCATGGAAAAATAACATGTCTTCTGACAGCGTAGTTATACAGCATTGCAGCATAAGCTCCAGTAAGTTAAGAGACTTCTGTAGGCCTTGATAACTGATATAGCACTAATGCCTAGAGCAGGACCTAGCCCATAGTAAGTGCCCAATAAATATTTCCTGAATGAAAAGTGTATGTTTAGCTAGTTTAAATTAACATGGAATTAAACTCAATCTTGTCAGCCTAAGAAAGTCACCATTAAGTGCCTATCCCTCAATTACTCATACCCCAAAACTTATAAACAGGAAAATAAAAGGCCCTATGAAGATTTAACAAATAAATTCATCCAATGGCTCAGAGCAGAACTGGAAAATCAGCTGAAGAAAAAAAAAAATCTCTCCCTAGCTAGCAGAACTTGAATATTACTTGATTAGTACTTTTTACATATCTAATAGGAAAAAGAATCTATCAAAGTATAGGAGCTTAGAAAAAATAATAAAATCACCTTGACAAATGTGGAATGTACCCATCCAAGCACTATCTAGGGGAGAGAAAATCCCACCCATTGGATTTTAAATATTTCTAGTCCTAATGGCAAAGTTATCCCTGAAAGACACAGGGAGTTAGCCAAAGACCTTTGAGTTTTCTGGTACCTTTGGCAAGCCCATTCCTAAGATGAGATAGGTACATCAACCCATTTTAACCTGATTCCATTCCCCTATATACCCTCATTCTGATTCCATGCTCACTAGGCAACCCTCTCATTGTGATCTGGCTTCTCACAGAGGTCTGTCTATAGTAGGATAATGGACTGCTTCTACAGCTTTGATTATTTGATATCTGGTGAATTAAGGGCGTTTATGATTTGGCTGCTGATTTTGGTTTACTATGGGGAGACAGATGAGCTTGTTCTGTGTTATTCTTGTTAACTTGAGGCAATGTCTCAGGACATATCTGTTCCTGGACACTAGCTGAAATAGGAAATCTCCAGGCTTTCAATGTGGACCCCAGATCCTAGAGTGCCAGCCTAACTGACTTATGCCCCAAAAGCTTCTGCCTAGACTTAAGAACTACTCCTTAGACAAAGTGCTACCACTGTTGATTTAATTTTTCCTTCTTTCTAGGAAATACTGTTTAATTAACTAAAATAAGGTTTGTGAAAAGTGCTTCATAACCTGAAAAGCATATTAAGTGGATAAAATATTAGTTATTATTTGTAGTTATATTATACTTTTATAATAAAACATGATCATTTATTTGTCAGGATTAATTTCTTAGTATCCAGGTTATCTGTCAGTTCTAGATAAAAATATCTTAATTAAAAAAAAATCTTAATCTGATATGTCTTAGGTTTCCTAATAAGAAATGGAACTAAATTCACCCATTTGAACACAGTAGTAATTGTTCTCACGACACAGGTTTCTTCTTAAGCTGGCAAATGTTTCTTCTTCATGTTAGAAATACAAACGATACCCTCCCTAATTACTGAATGTCTTAATTATTTGTCCCTGTTTGAGTAACTTGTATTTTATGTTTACCATGTTTCCCTCTGGTGCGCTCTTAAAATAAGTTAAAATTACCAGAGACATAACCTTGAAAAGGAAGCAAAGTTAAGCTCCTATGTATGATAAATTCACCATATTTTAAAGAGGGACATACTTTTTCTTCTATATCCAACCTTCTCCAGAGTCAAACTTGAAGCAATTTCATACACTGACGGTAAAGTAAGTCAGCATGCAAATGCAAACCTATTCTTGGAAAGTTTCATTTTCTAGGTTCCATGCATGTAAAATTTAGAATCAGTCAACACTGGGTCTGTTCTGATAGAAGTCATATAAGAAGTTTCTCTTTGTTTTTCATATAACTGTTCAAATTAATGAAAGATAACCTTATATTATTATAAGGTTATTTGTGTTATTAAGGAAAATGAGTAAGGAATAGATTTATAATAATATAAATTTATTTATTATTTATAATAATATAAATCTATTCCTTACTCATTTTCCTTAATAACACAAATTATAGGCCTTCCGGTTAAAGTAAAATATAATTAAACAGAAGTACCTAGTAAATGCTTAATAAGTGCATAATATAAATTTCACTGAGTAGATTAATTGAATCTTGCATCTTAAAACTTGTGATAATCTAATATTCCCATGAAGAATAAAAAGATATTTCTTGAAGAAGTAACATTTACCCCAATGGGAAATGGAGCTTCATTTTCCAGCAATGAGGTTTTCGATCTGGATCCCGAAGTTATCTTTGGAACAGTTCCCACCACAGGATTACTGGGAAGAGGCTTTAATCGAATTGGAGGTTGCATATTTCCTGGGGCAGTGTATGGTCGAGGGGCTGTCTAGACAATTAGGGGAAAAAATTCCATTTAAATTAGTATCTTGACATGTTTCCAGAACCAATTAATAACCCAACAAATTGCCTAGAGTAATTAATGATGCCTTTTTACTGAACAGATTAAACTTTAATTATGTCCTTCCATTATACATAGCCTTATGACCCAAAGTATTTGTTAAAACATATGGCGTGGAAGTCCTCTACATAACTAAATGCCACAATTATAGAGTATTCTAGACAAAGGAAATGTTCTCTGTTAGGTTCCCGTATTTAATACATTTTGTAAACTTGCTGACAATACCTAATTTATTCAGTGCATAAAATGGGTTTGCTCAATCAAATGTTACCTTGAATAATGTTCCTATTTTCGAGATTTAAAGGAGTATGATTGGAATGGACTCATTTCCGTTTAAATGTTTTCAACATAAACTACTGTAAGTTCTTTACATCTTCAAAATTGTGAAGTAAAAGCAGACAATATGATTCAAAAAGAAGGGAGGTGATGCTTAACTATAATGCATTACCACTTTTTCAACTTCTCCCTTGAAATGCCAGGAAAGTAAAAACGAGAACCAGTAACTGGCAATTGGAAAACACTGTGTGAAAATGGAGATGTTTTCCAGGCTGGATAGTTTCCATTTGCTCTTCTTCTCTGCCTTCTCTGCCCTGCTCTGCCATCTGGGAGTAATTTCTTCATGGGCTACACCTACTACTCTCCGATGTTGGTTGGACTTGGCCAGTAAAGGCACTGGCAGGAGATCAGAAGACAAGAGGCAAGTGGTTGAGGTCTTAACTCTCCTGAACCATTCCCACCAAGGCTGTGATGGGCCAGCTGGGTCTCTCTACCTAATCCAGAGCTCCTGTCAGGCCGTCCTCTCCTAGCTTATAAGGACTGCCTGCTGGTGCTGGGACCCAGTCCTTCCCTCTCCCTCTCTGGCCTAGGTGCTATGCTTCCCAGGGTGCTGACCCCAACATACTTAACATCCCCAGTGGGTTTTCCTTAACCCTGCTGACACCTTTGTAAGTAGTTCCTTTATTAAACTCTTCCTAATTACCCTATTTGTGTGAGCCATCTGTTTCCTGCTGAGACCCTGACTGATGCATTTTCCAATCAAGAATGTACTGCAGAGAATACCAAAAGGACCAGTATGGAGCATTAGAAATGCTGTTTGTGGCACTGACAGAACACTGTAAGTTTAGTATAAAGATCAGCAATGTTTAGAAAAGAAAAAAACAAAAACCAAAAAACAAGTCTCTGGGCCTTGTTGCTCTATTATGACAAAAAAGTTGGAAACCTGTTAAGAATAATTCATGTATATTTGGGTTAGAAGGATGGTGTATAAATGACTCATGAACAGTGCATAATGCACTGAGTCAAGAGCAGTAAACAACAAATATTCAACTCTGGAAATGCATTGTGTAATCCAAAAAAAATGATGAGAGGGCAGCTCCTACCACCAAAAATTGATCTGAGTGCCGTCTTGACAAGCATGTCATATGTTGCCAAATGTCTGATTTTGTTAAGTCAACATTCATTGGATTCCAACTATATGCAGTATGAGAAAATTGAAAAGTAAATTTTAACATCTATTGGCAACACATGACAATTAGTGCCAAATAAACTACACAAATACTGCCAAAGAGACAATAACAACAATAACAGAATATCTAAAACCTAACAGAACTTAGAATTAAATGTTATTTGGAATAAACCAACAAGGCTAGGAAAAATTCAAGTTTTCACAAAAGCATCTTATCCAAATGTATAAGCAAGGGAAGAAAATGGCTGAGCAGAGAAGAAAAATGATAAATTTAAGTATCTAGGTAGGTAGAAAGCCAGTTGTGAGACAGACATGGGAAGGGTAGCAGAAATAATATTCCCCAATATCTGTTCTTCTTTCCTCACTAGTAACAGAATTTTTTTTATCAGGGAACATGGCTATCATAAATAAAGACTACATTTCCTAGCATCTCTTGCAACTCTGTACAGATATATGCCTCAGTTTCGGTCAATAAGATGTGAGCAGAAGTGATATAGGAAACCTCCAGATCATGCCTTTACAAGAAGTGTGCCATCACTTTCCCTTTACCCACTTCCCTGTGGCTGAACTATCCACACAGCAATCTGCCATCTTGGCTTATGTAAATGAAGGCAACACACTAAATTTGGCAGATTAAGGACAAATTAGGAGTTTGAGCTTTTGATGACTTCATAGAGTAGAGATGAGCACACCAGCTGAGATTCACCTAAGCGTGTTGGGAAGGGGGGGAGGGCAACTTTATGTTTAAGTCATTGTTATTTTGGGTCTCTGCATGCAAACCTATTTCATGACCAATACAGAAAGCCAAGTGGATTGACTAAGGCAACATTTGATTTAAAGAAACAGGACAGAAGAATACATGAGCCAAAAGGCAAAATGTCTTAAAACCCACAAAGATAAATCCAACTAGAGGTTTCTGAACAAGAGAATCAGATCACCCAAAAGAATTCTTTTGAACTCTGTGAAACAAATAATGCCTAAGACTCTCTCTTGTCAAGTACTTCAACTGAACACAAGCATGCTGAAAATCTAATGTAAGAATTTAAGAAAGCAGGTTACTATAAACTAGAACATGATCTATTGGCTTCTGTGCTCTAAATTTTATTTCCCACATTTGCATACAAATATCATTCAGTTAGATGAATATGGCAGTCAAATGTTTAACTGATTATATTTCTATCTAAAAACAAATTTGCATCATTCAACTAACAGCTGTGAGCTACAAATTGTTGTAGTTCACATCAGAAGCCACCTTAAATTTGCTATATTTTAAACTGTTTGCAATATATTTTCTTGGAATAAATATGGCACTGTAGCTTAACATTTTCAAAACTGTACCAGAATGTGAATTGAAATTGACTACCTGGTGATTACCCAGCTTAGCTGAGCATTTCTAATTCTTACTAGACGATCTCTGGGGGTGAATTTTCCAAGCTTGTGCAGAATGAGTTGAATGGCTTTCCACAGTTTTAATGGGCATGGTGCAGCTAAAAGCCTATCTGCTACTCTGAAGGTTTAGGTTCAATTAGTGACCAAGTGCAATAACTATTCACTGGATGTTTTCCTTCTTTTTTCAAGAAAGTTAAAAGAAAAATCAACTGCAATATCCCAAGAGGATTATTATCTCCATCTCCAAGGCACTTGCTCGTCAGGAGTCAAATTTAAAGGATATGTATCCAGGCTGAGAGAAAGAAAATGAAGATTTGAATTTCTGTAAAATGGGAACCACAGTTCCAAGATCACAATAGGTATCCTTTACGGTGCAGAAGCACCCTAGGGGGTGACCAAGTGAAGAATCGTGGTTTACCAGACAGAAAGGCTTCTGAAGTGCTGGTGTCAGTGTTTCCTGTAATTTTAAAATTACTTTCTCACTCCTGCCACATTAAGATCTCCTGGATGTATCATAAACTACTTATTGAGGGTGTTCAGCTGGAAAATTGAAAAGAAAGCCTTTCAAGGGTTTTTCCTCTCTGAAACAGGTGGGAAGATAGAAAACAGCACTTGATTGTTTCTTTTGTTTCAACCAGTTTAAGCTTTTGAGAGCCTAGTGAATTTGCCATCCAAAAAAAAAATCATTATTTGTGTACGTCTACATTTAAATGAAGCTTGGAAATATGGTAACAACAAAGGGAAAATGGTTGCTTTTCATAACTTGAGCTGTTCATCGGGAAATGTCAAAACATATTTACCTTTGAGAAATGTCAAAGCTTAACACTATACGAGATGAACCTACTTCAACAATCTGTGAAAGCTTTGCAATTTCTCCCTAAATATTGTGCAATCCAAAAAAAGTTCATGTTAACAAGGAAATATATTAGGCCACACAAAGCAAGAATAAAGATATGATCAAGCAATTCACTTACAACTTAAACCATCAACCTCCAGCAAATATTTTCCAAATCTTTTCCTGTACCTATAGTTTCAAGCTACCTCATCTTCCTTCAAATTAATCCCATCTCTATATTATAAATGAATCAAACTGGGATGAAACGTTGGTTTGGGCAATTTCTTTAAATAGAATCTCTGCACATTTAACTATGTTTACTTTAGAGTATTTGCCCATGATTTTGATAAAAGAAACACAAATATAAGTATCTGGCCCGACAGGCTATATGGTATGATTGAGTTTGTGTGCATAAAATAAGTTTGACAGGTAAGGTGAGAGTGGAGGGAACAGCGAGGACAAAGTCCAGAGGTCAGAAAACACAGGACATATGTGGAATGACTAGTGGTTCAATCTTGCTGCATTGTAGAGTGCTAAAGGGTAATCATGAGGGGAAATATTGGGTTGGCTAAATTGAGGTCGTATGGCTTAGGGTCTAAAATGTCAGGTGAAAAAGTCTAGGTTTTTCTAAAAAATGGCACAGAGCCAGTGAAGGCATGTGGGTATGTAAGTAACAAGTAATCTGCACTTTAAAGAAACTACTCTAGCTCTAACAAGCAAAATGGATTTGACAAGGGTGATACTGATTAAAAGTGAGGCATTCAATAAAGACAGTTGAACAGATAGAAGACCACATTGGCATTCAGTAGGATTCACAGAATTATACAGAAAAGCACTCAGAGAGAATTCCTTCTGAGAGTAATTAGAAATTATATATTATTTAGTCAGAATGGTACATGATAGAGTATTTAACATGACTCACCAGTGTTCCTGGACTGGAATGTCCTTCATCAACCAGGACACTATGGCCACGGTTAGTTTTCGGGCCAGCTGGGGGGTGGGGAGACAGGACTGGCATGTTATTTTCTATAGACCATCTTGTGGATTCTCCCTAGAATAAGAAAGTGATTGAACAAATTGATGCATAATTAGCAATGAAGGTTATGTTATTGCCTGACGGTTAAGAGATACTGTATTACTAAAGAAGTCCTTTCTCATTACTTTTAAAAGTGTTCCTCCTGAGGTCTATCATGACAGAAAAAGTTTCCATAGCTGTAGTGGTGCATTGGGTGTGATAATGAGAGGCAGGAATTTCAGTCTGCTATATTGGAAGAAACAGCTGTACCCAAAGAAACAGCTATGGATACAGTGGATTTTAGCAACAATATTTATTTATTTATTTATTTATTTTTTAAGATTTTATTTATTTATTTGAGAGAGAAACAGTGAGAGAGAGCATGAGCGAGGAGAAGGTCAGAGAGCGAAGCAGACTCCCCATGGAGCTGGGAGCCTGATGCGGGACTCGATCCCGGGACTCCGGGATCATGACCTGAGCCGAAGGCAGTCGTCCAACCAACTGAGCCACCCAGGCGTCCCAGCAACAATATTTATGAATCCGCTCTAAGCAGATCACTACAAGAAGCATGGTGTTCCTCACAACTTTGGTCACTAAGGACTACCAGAAACTATTACTTTTCTACCTTAAAAAAATAATGAAATCATGCCCCAAGCAAAAGGGTTGCATATTATATGAGGAACTTAAACCACAGGTCTTTCACCAAATGCAGCTACAAAGTGAAAATTGTTATGAATAAAAATCATATAGGGAGGAACTGGATTGTCTCTCATGAATTTCTGCCAGTGTTTTAACATGTTCACATGCTTAGTTAGCGCGTCCGCCAACCAGGGTGAAAGTGAATCCCACACATCTTCCGGCAGCGTTTGTCACTATTTCCAGGGACCATTTTTCTTCATCAACATTCCAGCAGTAAGTTAGAGAATGTATAACTCAATCCTTGATGTAGGATAATATTGGCAAAGTTGAATTAACCAGAAATCTCTACACACCAACTTTTCTGATCTTTTTTTTTTTTTAATTTTTATTTATTTATTTGACAGAGATCACAAGTAGGCAGAGAGGCAGGCAGAGAGAGAGGGGAAGCAGGCTCACTGTCGAGCAGAGAGCCCGATGCAGGACTCAATCCCAGGACCCTGAGATCATGACCTGAGCTGAGGGCAGAGGCTTAACCCACTGAGCCAGCCAGGCGTCCCCAACTTTTCTGATCTTGAAAAAATGACCTATCTGCTGTTATTTAACAATACTTTTGTAACAAGAGCCTCTTTTAATCATGACGGAATAGGCAGATTTGAGTCTACTAGGCAAAAGGGAAAAATTACCACCTTATATGTGGCAACGTATTCTCCAGAAGGTTTACAAATATTCCTTAGTTTGTGAAATGTATCTTGGGCCCCACATTTGTGACACGACACAGAAAATGAAGAATTACCTGACCATTCAAATGGCTCAGGAAATTGAATAAAACTGCCAACCTCAAATGAAATCTTTCAGACATGCTTAATTGAACCTCTCAACCCGATTCAAATGTATATGCTTCATAAGTTGACTGCAAAGAAGGGTTATCAAATATAAAAATAAAAATAAAAACAAATAAGGAGATTTTAAATGCCTTGTAACAGAACGTCTAAATCTTAGGCTTTTGTTTGCCAAGGTAGATCTTTCCTACTGTATTCAAGGGTCACCTCTGCATGAAAATGTGCCACGGGATAATTCTGAGAATACCATTTTCCATCACATTGGCAACATCACCATCTATTTTCAGTTTTTTCAGACACAAAACAAAAATCCTTCGGTCTCTGATACATATCAGTCAAGAAAAGACAAAAAGAAAATTTCAAACTTGAAAAGGATGTTTCCGTGTTTGCTTTGAAAGCTTTGTACTTCACAAAGTTGCAGAAGAAGCCCCTATTTTGCCATGAGCTTTGTCCCTATTTTGGGGGCCAAGATAGAGTCTTGGTGAAACTATCACCGGACTTCAGCCAAGAGTACTCAAAAGTAAAGTGCCTCAAAAAGCATCAATAGTGGTGTCACTAACTTTTAAAATCATAAAATAATATTATGAAGTAAAAGAATTATGTAGCTCCTTACCTTAAATCTCTGAATTCGCTCCTTCCTAGCTAAGGTCTCCAGTTTTCTTTTTATTTCAAGCTGATGATAACGCTAAGCACAAGGGAAAGAAGAGAGGAGAGAATCATGTTAATTACAGCAAAGTTTTTTTTTTTTTTAGAGGAAAATAATCTCACCAGCTGACTCTGTTCCCCAATTACCCCCTCCCCCACCTGGTCACTGAGATGGAGAAGAATCACCTGTGTAAGTATGCAAGTGGGAATATAAATTGGTACAACTCTTTGGAAAGCCGATTCCTAATATAAAGCAGTGAAAAGTGTCCCTACCCTTTCACCAACACATTTCACTTTCAAACCTAGGAGGAAATCGAAATTAAAAGAAAACATATCTGTGTTATACACAAAGATGTTACCTGAAAGGAATTTTTTCTTCAAAGTAAAAATTCAGAAGCAGTATAAATCTTAAAGAGGATGGTTAACACTTGTGCACATCTGTATACCAGGATAGAATATAATCATTAAGATAAGATTCATAAAGATTTTGTAAAGAAAAAATGGAAAATACATGTCATGAGGGAAAAATGTAAAATATGGAATTGCACAGAAATACAATTTAATTGATCAAGTTCAAACTGTGGGGCTGCCCCCATGCCAGGAAGGGGCATCATGTGGGCGTCATCTCTTCTTGAACAGTGCTAATTGCTAAGCGGTCTCATTGCATGAGTGCAGAAACGGAGGCAGAGGACCAGGAACTTGCTCCAGGTCACACATCTGGTCAGTGGTAAAACTGTCATCTGGGGCTCAGTCTGCTGGACGCTAACTTCCTGTTTCTTTGCTCTTATATATTTACTTTTCTTAAGACTCTGGCCCCACATGTTGAGCATGTTTTTATGAATGCATAAATGTGAACAGAGACTAAAAGGAAATGGATGTCAACAGCAGTTCTCCCTGAGAGGAAGGATTCTCTGAAGTTATTTGCCTTTGTGTCCATTCTTGAGTTTTCCTAATTTTCTGCAATATATTAATTATATAATTTAAAAATAAACCTCATGTAAAAGTAAGCTGCTTACAATACTATTTGAAATCATTCAGACACATTTGAGGGCATTTGAACTGTTTTTTCTGTGTCCTTGATCCCCTCGTGCCGCCCGTGGGACGCTGCAGGCTCGATCTTTCCCTAGCGAGTATCATCAGCCCTCTCCAGACACTTCCCTTCCCTCTCTCCCTCACCTTTCTTCTCTCACCCTCGGATCACCACACCTCATTACGTTCACTACCAGCCATTTTCCATTGTCCATTTATTTCCAAATCTGCAGCCCTCTCTCTCAACCTCACCCGGCCTCACCAAGGCCACCAACGTCTTTGTTTCTCGGTCACACCAAATTCCTTCTTTTCCCCAGCCCTTCTGGGTTTCACCCTTCGGCAGCTTGTGAGAGCCTGCCGGCTCTCTGTGGGGTCTGGTTTTCCACCAGGCGACAGAGCTCCCTCCTAGCCCTGCCGCGTTCCCTGAGCTCCCAGCCTCCCCTCCACCCGCGCGGCCGTCCCTGAGCTCCGTCGAGCGCGCGCGCCACCTGCCGCGCTAGCGCCCCCCAGCGGTGCTCTGGCTCCTTCTCCCCAGCCTTCCTCGTTCAGTCAGTGTCAATCTTTCTTCCGGTTCACGTCTCCTCTCATCTGGGAGAGCTGCCTCTCCCCAGCGTCTCCACGTCTGCTGTTAGCCCTCACCCTTCGGCAACAGCTTCCTAATTGACCTCCCACCTCCAATCTTTTCCAGCTCATTAATCCATCTCCCGCATTTTTAGCAACATCATCTTTCTAACACGGCTCTGCTCATTTACTTCACGCCCCTGCTGAAAAAACATCTCATCGCCTCATCACCTACACTCCAAACCTCGCTGGGGACTCAAGGCCCTCCAGAAACCCGGCCCCGGCCTACTGAAGAGTGTCGCTTCCTGCGGCTCTTTCAACCAGCCCACTGTGTGGTCTGGCCTCAGCGAGCTTTCTGGCCCAGCCACGGTGTCCTCTCTTCTCTTACCTCAGGCCTGCGGTCCTCAGTCTCTCCAGTGCCTTTCTCAGGCTTTCCTGTGGTGCCTCATTTAGCCTTCCAGGTCCAGTTCAAACAGCAAGACCTCTGTTCAGCCTCCTCTGACTCTCACAGAGGCAAGTCATCATCCCCATCTTCCTCGAGCCCGGTTGGTTTTTCCTCGCTCCTAGCATGTGATCGCTTTTCACAATAGTTTTTTATTTTGTTTTTTGGGGTTTTTTTGGCTTTGGATTTTTTTTGTTTTTACATCTCAAGGCTACATCACATAACTTCATACTGGCACATGGTAAGCCTACAGTTAATGACTGACGTTTCTTGTATGCATGAATACATGAATATTAATATATAACAGCATTAGTAAACAGCATCGGCATAAATTAAATGTGAGATGTGACAATTTAGAGACACATATTCCATTTGTTAAGTATATTAATATATTGTATATCACAATTATATATTACATTTTATAAAATTATATATTACATATTAACACTTATCTAAGGTATCTATTCCAAACTTTAAGAATGTATGAAGACTCTGAAATAATAACATACTTAACAGTTATGATGTGTCAATTACATGAAAATTTGGAAAACTAAACTTCAAAGATCAAAGCTAATACTGAACTTGGTATCTATTGGTTAAATTTGAAACTAGGTATAGATTAATTTACTGTACTATTCTTTTAACACTAGTTGCAGAATTCCAACTAATACTCTTATAAGCAAGTAATTTGGGGACCATAAACAATGATCCCACATAATTCATGCACATGATATAAAACATAAAATGAATTCCTAAATTAACAGATCATATCTTATCTGAATGCAACACTTGCTCAGTATAATGGTAGCATAATAATAAATATTTTAAGTGGCACTACACTTAGTATTGGTTTACTGGTGATTCTACAGTTGTTCATAAATGTTTACTGCACTCACAGGTCAATGCTTTCACCAGCCAAGTTTTCTGATTTACTGCTGCATGGCCAAGCCAAGAAGTGACATGCTTTTTCATGGAGATTAAAATGGTGTTGATGCTTGAAACTATAAGTTCCATGGAGCAAGGCTAAAATAATTTATCAAGTTAGCTAGATATCCTACTAAAAATGCCATGTCAGACTTGAAAAAAAGTTGTTGATGCTTAGTTTATGAATCTACGCTGACCAACGTGGCCTAAAGTAGGAGGGACAGCAGATGTTTCAATGCTTCTTCCCTGAAATTTAGCATACGGCTCAGCTTCAGAGCCTTAAAAGAATAACAAATCTGAAATAATTCATGGCAGTGGAATTACTGATATTTAAACAGATGTCACTTTTTTTTTTTTTTAGCAAATGGAAATTGAGGTACAGATGGTGAGGGCCGGTATGTTTTTGAGTAGCCATTATGGATTAAAAATCTACACTTGTTAAATTAAATACCACAAAATATATACTGATGTCCATATTTTTCCCTAACTGAAAGGGAGAAAAGCTTAGTCTCTTGGCACTTTGCTACCTAGAGAGAAGAGTATTTCTCAGGGAACCTTGTTCCATTCCTTTTCCATGAAATACAGGAGGAATTCCTCTGCTTCTGGGTACAGGAGTGTTATTAATTGTCATATTAGAAAGTATCTATTATAAAGAAAATGTGATTGGGCGCCTGGGTGGCTCAGTGGGTTAAGCCGCTGCCTTCGGCTCAGGTCATGATCTCAGGGTCCTGGGATCGAGTCCCACATCGGGCTCTCTGCTCAGCAGGGAGTCTGCTTCCTCCTCTCTCTCTCTCTGCCTGCCTCTCTGCCGACTTGTGATCTCTCTCTGTCAGATAAATAAATAAAATCTTAAAAAAAAAAAAAAAAGAAAATGTGATTACTTTACCTCCATATCAAGAACCTTATGGAAAATAGCCTGAGCTAGGCACTCCCGGATATATTTTTGGTGATCCTTCTTCATGATATTTAGTTTGTATTCTTTTTCAGAAAGTATCCTTCCACTTCTTGTGATCTGACATGAATAAATAAAACAGACATGGAAATACAAAGCAGAAAATATACTGTTCGTTACCAAAAAGGGAGCGAGAGAGCGACAGAGTGAGTGGCAGTGTCTTCTAAGCATAAGAGAGTATACCACTATAGTTGATAAATGTTCACTTTTAATGAATATTTCATAAAGAAAAAAATCAGTCTCATATACCCATCATTGAGAAAACACACACAGGTGGTGCACTTGACGTTTAAAACAAGGTTTTCATTAGAGTTACAATGTCTTCTTGATGGAACCCAGGTGTTCCTTTCATTTCTTTCTTTCCTTTTTTTTTAACACATTGGGAAGAGGAGGTGTGGTGGCACCTTGAAACAATGAATAGGAGCAGTGATCACAGGACTGATGATCTTACAGGAAATGACTCTGAAGGGCAAAACATGTAAGCTACAGAGGTGCTCATCAGTTTGTTTTAAAAATAATTGGTTTCATTATTTTCACACAGCTTTCTCTCCTTCCACTGTCCAACCCAGAATGTAATTTAATTTGTCATGATTCAGATTTTTTTCAGATTATTCAGGGCTGCAGATGTAAAATATTCCAGACTGATTTCAACTGGCATCATTGAAAATGCCAGAAGTCATAGTTTCTGCTTTTTATTTACTTGTTTTTCTTTTCTCTTACTCCTTTCCTAAGGGCCTATTTAGTATTATGTTTCTGTATCTTCTGTAAACAGAAGGTGCTATCCTTTCTGAATTGTTCATCTTCTCCCTTTCCACTTAATTATGCTCTGCTCCTTCAGGTCTAATCCAAGGCCACATACTTCTTAATTTTGGATAACTAGCTTTATAACACTGTTGGTTCAATGTATTGGAGCTCAGAGACCAAGGAGATTTGTGTTACAAGTGATTGGATACTGATGATCTTTTTTTTATATAGCTCCCCCCCACCCCAGTGGAAGAAAGGGGTATGGTTCTAAAAAGTGTTTCCAATCACAAATAACTCAGTTAGTCTTTGAAATGTGTTGTCTGTCCATGGGATATCATGCTATTTGTTTCCAACAGAGAAAAAATGTTGAGAACATCTTGTACTGTGGCCCCCTCCCCATTTAATAGGTGCCCTCGTCCTCTCCCCTCTGAGAGATCTGATTTCCCCAACTAGACTGGAAGCCGCTACAAGGCCAGAAGCCTGCATCCGAATCAGAAAACAAGTTGAAAAACAGATTGGTGGGCCTCGGCCCACAGCTTCCGACTCAATAAGTCTGGGGTGGGGCTCTAAAATTTGCATTTTCTAACAGGTTCCCAAATGATGCTGGACACTGCTGAGTCAGGAACTATATTTGAACCACAGTATTAGAGAAGTCTTCCTTATGTGAGCTGTCATGCGCATAACCAATGTTCAAAAAATGCGCGTTAATGTGTTGATGAGTACATACTAAGTCCTTCCCATTTATACATAAACCTCGCAGATTGTTATCCAAAGAATTAATGTTAATAGTGACCACAATAGTTGCTTATGACACATCTCTTACTGCCACAGCAATCCTGAGGGCTGGGTAGCATTGTCTTCATTTAACAACTGAGGAAGCTGGAGTGAAGAAAGTGAGCTGCATGAATTGTTCCAGAGTCTCTGACTTGTAAATGGCAGAGCCAGGTTTCAGCCAGGTCTGTCGGATAACAAAGCCCGAGAGACAAAAAGCAAGCTCTCTGGAGACCTACCCAGCCAGAGTGCCAAGCACATAACAACAATTAGAAACACAATGCGTATCCTTTCAACACCATGGCAACAAGGGTTAAGGAAATTCATTGTGTTTTGAAAAGGTAAACAGCTAAAATCCTTACTCACACTTTCTATATCCACACCCACTTCTTTCAGTGGACAACTATAGTATTTTTTAAAGGTTTTCACATTAAGAACATTTATAGAAATGGAAATCTTGTGGAAATGATAGTTTTGGAGCTAAGGAAGGACACGAAAGTTACCAATAAACCACCCAGGAAAGGAAACAGGTTTTTAAAATTCAAGGGGAAATTTTGAACTCTTCATGTCTTCCACACGATATTCTGTGATTATTAAAAATAACATTTTTTTTTTCCTGAAGACAGTAAAGTATTCTCTATGCTTAATCCCTAACAGTTTCTGGCTCATACGATATGTTCAATAAATACGTGTTGAATAAATGAATGAATAAACAAACAAGTAAAATATGCTATTGGAAGCTCTTAGGGTTTTTCCTCAATAATTTATAAGTAGCCTTAGCGGTCATTGTGACCGCTCTTCCTATCTTTTGAAACACAGCTTCAAAAAGATAAATCAGAGTTCTGGAAAGAAGTAACTTTTCTAAAATGAAGGAGTGAGGGGAATGTTGTCCCTAATTAGCTCAAAGAAGAAACCAGAAAAGGGAGAGAGAACTACTGCATTTAATGAAACAAGAGGGCAGGTAGGAAGTAAGCCAAATCTTACCAGGCCTGATCTTAGGAGATGCCGCCTTATCCTGGTGTTGTTGAAATATCCAGTCAGGTGTTTATCAGTAAGACTATTATATGCTGCCAGCAATCTGGAAGAGAAAAATGAAACCATTAAGGTTTTTGAAGTGTTGCCTGATAGCCTAGTGATTCTTGACTTTCTCATCCCCAAACTGTGCATAATCATTCACTCCAGACAGCTAGTCATTCATGTATGTGTTCAATAAACAGGTAGTGAGGACTTACAGTTTTCCAGGTTTTATGATAAGAACTGAGAGACAGTCTTGACATTGTTTATTTTACAGACAAGTATGGAAATCAGACATGAACAATTATATTGGGTGTGAAAAATCCAACAATAGAAATATGCAAAACTCATGGGGACACAGAGAAGGAGATGATCAACTCCAGTTGTCAAGAAAGTCTTCTCAGATTGCATGGAGCACTGGGTGTGGTGAAAAAATAATGAATACTGTTTTTCTGAAAATAAATAAATTGAAAAAATTTAAAAAAAAATTCTAAAAAATAAAAAAAGAAAAAAAAAAAGTCTTCTCAGAGGAAGCATGATGGGAAATCTGGAGTTCCTTCCAAGGACTCTTCAGCCCCTACCCTAAATTCCAGCAGCAAACTTAAAGGTACTTCCTCAACATATTCTTCCATATCTTCAGGACACAATGCCGACATCACTGCCAAGGCCTCTCTCTCTGACCTGTTAGCTAGTGGATAGGATCAGAGATTCACAATCATGTCTTCTCCCAGCAAATATTCCCCAGTGCAAACTGGATGTTCTGTGTTACCTTCCACCCCCTCTCCCTAAAACCTTGAGGTACACTACATATCATATCAAGATTGGAAGGGCAGGATCTTGTGTTATTCTTAGTATCCCTTTGGAAGTATTTATTGTGTACCCAAATAATGATGTGTTCAATAGGGGAAAACACAATTTTGTTTAGGTCTCGTTCCTACTGGTATAAACTTCTAAGTTTAAGTTCAACAGCCTAGAAGTCTTAACTTCCATATTTATATCTAAAGCTATGTCTCTATATCTCACACAATTTCAAGAATTCCACATCCAGAACTCCTCCCCTCCCCCACAAAATTCATAGATTACTTTTGATTTTTTAGGGTCTTTTATTTTAAAGTTAAAGGAAAACAAATTTGTTCCTTGATTACATCTTGTATCTTGGAAGGTGGTCACTCTGAGTCTACAATCAAAGTTTGAAGCTATTTTTTTTAAGATTTTACTTATTTATTT
This sequence comes from Mustela erminea, assembly GCF_009829155.1. Classification (NCBI taxonomy): domain Eukaryota; kingdom Metazoa; phylum Chordata; class Mammalia; order Carnivora; family Mustelidae; genus Mustela; species Mustela erminea. The sequence continues at coordinate 47,828,825 of NC_045623.1, read as the reverse complement.
GATACAGAGAGAGAGATAGACAGCAAGAGAGGGAACACAAGCACAGGGAGTGAGAGAGGGAGAAGCAGGCTTCCCATTGAGCAGAGAGCCCGATACGGGGCTCGATCCCAGGACCCTGGGATCATGACCTGAGCCGAAGGCTGACACGTAACCTTCTGAGCCACCCAGGTGGCCCTGAAGCTATTTTTTCAAAGTTTTAGCTTACCCTCCACTGATTATCATTACCTTACAAAAGCATATGCACCTACATTTACATGTGTATATCCAGGTAGGCACGTGTTCATCCATATACGTAAATATGAGTGTAGGTACATACATGTATATATAGAGAGAGAGTTGAAGACAGAGACAGGTAGAGAGAAAGAGGCAAAGAGGGAGAATTCACAAGCCTAAACATATCCCTAAAATAAGGCTGTCTTTAAAAAAATGTATACCCTATTACCTGCAGCAGATTTACAGTCTGTACATGTGACGAGCACTTAATCCTTAACTTATTTGGAGGCCACAGCAGGGACGCATATGATACAGTCAAGTAAATGTCATTAGTGACAATTTTATTTAGCTGCCTTAATTACATAGAGATGGTATTGGTGACCTTTTCCTGCCTCTTTTCTCCTTAACGCCCATCTTAGGAAAGTTATATGCTGTCAAATGGTAAGGAAAGTTTAATTTTGTCCACAAAAGACACTGAAAGCAGTTACAAAGCTCAGAAGCCAAGATGCCACATGAGAAGCCATTATTTCACAGGGTTTATGTAAAAAGACAACCTGAGGGCTTCTGTAATGCACATACGAAACCAGCCCCAGATAATGCTTTGAAACCATCTTTTAAATGAACTGTCTTGGTGTCCTATAGTTCATCAAAGGTTTCCTGTCTCCAAAAGGTCAACACTGTATCCCTTACCCTTTCTGAATCTCAGAATATCTTTTCAGCAACTCTTATCAGAAAGGTGAGCAGGTGTCTCTCGGTCCTAACAATCATGATTCCACAGTTCACAGATTCTTAAGATAAATTATTAGACAGATATCATATATAGTCTTTTGTCTGTATTTCAGGCTCTAGTTTAAAAAAAAAATCAATAGTTTTGGAATAGCTGTGAGTGCTAAAACCCTGATTAAATGAAATAGGGTCAAAAAGTTAGGATAACATGAACTTTAACTTCCCAACTGGCTGAAAAGAATCCCCTTTTTTCAATTCAGAATTTGTAACTTTTTCAATATTTAGGTCCTAAGAATAATGCTTAGCCAGCTTTGGCGGCACCTCATCCTAATTCTGCCCCCTCAGGCTCATACTAAATGAGTATGTGTCCATGTCATTCCTCCAGTCTTAACTGAAAGGTCCAGTGGAGTTGAAACCTGTGAACACATCAGCTTTCTCACCTTTAAAGACTGAAAGTCCCTGGTTGGGATGCTATTTGTAAAACAACTCTTTCCATGACTATCATATATCTGGCCTTGGCAGAAAATTTGAAAAATAACTAGCTGGGTTCATCCAGGGTCACTGATTTCTTTTTCAGCAGTGCCTAATTTTTTTTTTAACTGAAACTTTAGAGTGACAAACTGTTTGTTAACAAGAAATTGTACTAAAGTGAATTATATACAGAGTTAGTAAAACAGTTGTTAAGGACTGAATGTTTGCTTCCCCCTAAAATTCGTATGTTAAAATCCTAAACCACCGTGTGATGTATTAGGAGGTGGTGGGCTTCCAAAGTAATAGGATTAGAGTGTGGAGCCCTTATGAATGAGATTGGTGCCCTTACAAAAAAAAACCCCAGAGAGTGCCCTTGACCCTTTCACCATATGAGGAGACAGCAAGAAAACAACCCAGTTTGAACCAGGATGCAGCTCTCACAAGACACTGAATCTGTGGGCACATAGATCTTGGACGTCCCAGCCTCTAGAACTGCAAGAAATAAATTTCTGTTGTTTAAGCCACCCAGTCTATGGTAGTCCATCCCAGGAGACTGATGAGACTACATTAGCAGTCAAAGCAAACATTTCTATTGTATCCATGCAAATGTCACCCTTGTTCAGACCATGAAGCCTCCACAGGGAGATGGTAGGAATCCTGTGTCTCAGCCACAACCGTGGTCTGTCGGCTCTGCTTCTCTTCCCGTGTGCTTGGTATGGGTTTGTGGCCTCCCTTTGCACTTGCTCAATTACAAGAGCTTTACTCACCTGGCCACAAATTTCGATTAGTAGAGCTTTTCTGATGTTTCTGCCTTTGTCCTCTCTAGTCACTGCCACTGTTCCCCCAACATACACACCCTTTTCTTTTCTCTCTTGCCCTCAGCAGAGCCCTGGGCCAGATGAGGTCACCTCACCCGAGGTGATTGTGTTGCACCTGCAGCACTCCACTCCCTTTGTAAGTCACTCTCTGCATCTCTGGTCAAAGCTGGACTTCTGGTCGTGCTACCCTGTCCCATGATCCTCCCTGCTGTGGTCCATAAGATCAACAACTGCGCTGATCACAGCAATTACCAGGCCACTGTGACTATATCATTCAAAGGCCATGCTGTTCACACCAAGTCCCACAGCTAAATGCCAAGACAGGCCTAACTCATTAGCTTCTTTATCTGATGGACAAGCCTATTTACCCATTCTCTGGTCACCGGGTGAAGAACAACCCACTATCTGGCTCAATGCACCAGGGAAGATGGTCCCCCAGGAAACAGAGCGACCCTGATAAACACCCCACATTCCTGCGGTGTAGGGATTAGAGGAGCAGGCTGCTGAGTCACTGGGAGTGCTGCCTTCCCAGCTGCAGTCCTTCAACACTTAACCCTGGAACCCCTGCCTCCCACTGTGTAGAATATAGAAGTGGAGCTCTGAAGTAATAAAGTCGGTGGTTCCTATCAATCCCTCCATCTGCCCCCAAAGAGAAAAAAAAACCCATCTGAAAAGACAAGCACTATAATATTATTAATCACAAGCATTTATTGAGCACTGACTATTTTCAGGGCATTCCATAAGATACCAGTGATTCAGAGATGGCACAGACACTGCACCCAGAGTTCCCAGTCTAGTATACAAGGGGGAAGTATACATACACATACAGTGTGTGTGTGTGTGTGTGTGTGTGCGCGCACGTGGGCATACTTTATTTCCTCCTGTGTTATAGATCGTTTCATTCACAAATAGATAATGCATATTTAAGTGTCTCCATGTCAGTTTCTGTGCCCTAAGTTGGGCAAGAAGTATAAACTCCCATCCCATTAGAAGATTACAAAGCCCCTCCACATACACAGAGTCATGTGATTTCTTTTAGGCCCATGGAATGAAAGCTAGTACAGCGCTCCCATCTTCCTGAAATGGAAAATCTCTAAAACAAGATTATCATTTAACCTGAGCCAGTCATAGAAAAGCCTGACGAAGGTAACACTTCTTCATATACCACAGTGATAGAAGAATTTCTTCTGGCCTCAGCGATCTGGAACCTAAGCCCTCTCCCAGCACTGCCTCTCCCCATATTGTCTACCTTTGAAGGGAGAGACAGATGTCGTGGTCAAGACTCCAGCTCCAGTTCAATCCTGGCCTCATCATTACTGGTTCCGTAAGTGGGAGCAAGTGACTTACTATACCTTGGTTGTTTTACCTTCCACAAGACACTAGAACATGAACAAGATGCGGCCAAGTTCTTCGCCACTTTATAACTAGGATCGCTTTTCCTCCAGTTTCCAATAACACGTTTCTCAGTTTTAACTCGGACCTCATTGGAATGACCTTTACCATCCATATTTCTGCTAACATTCTGTACACGATTATCTATGTGTTCTCTAAGATGAAGGAAGCTTTTTCTCCATCTCCCTTTTATTTTTTGAGCTCTCACCAGAATTACAGGAAAATTCCTTCATAAGAAAATACTTGCAAACCATATGTCTGATACGGAGTTAATATCCAAAATATATAAGGACCTCATACAACTCAAAAGTAAGCATAATAACTATAACAACAATCCAGTTAAAAATGAGGAGAAGACCTGAAAAGACATTTTTTCCAAAAAAAAAAAAAGAAAGAAAAATACAAATAGCCAACAAGTATGTGAAGTGATATTCAGTTTATCATCAAGGAAATGGATATCAAAACCACAATGAGATAATCACTTCACATCTGTTAAGATGGCAATTCTCCAAAAGATAAGAGATTTTAAGTGTTGGTGAGAAGGGAGAGATGAGGGAACCTTTGTACATTATTGGTGGGAGTGTAAATTGGTACACTATGGAAAATCGTATAGACGTTTCTCAAAAAATTAAAAATAGAATTCCCATAAGATCCAGCAATCCCATTTCTGGAAATACTTCCAAAAGAAATGAAATCATGATCTTGAAAAGATATCTGCACCCCCAAGTTCACTACAGCATTATTCATAATAGCCAACCCATGGAAACAATCTAAGTGTCCATCAATGTATAAAAGATACGGAAAATATGGTGAATACACACACACACACACACACACACACACACACACATACACACACACACACAGGACTATTATTCCACATTAAAGAAAGGAAATCCTGCCATTTGCAATAACATGAATATATTTTAGGGCATTATTCTAAGGTAATTCAGAGAAAGAAAAATACTGTGCCATCTCACTTGTATGTGGATATTTTTAAAATGAACTAATAGAAATACTGAATGATGGTTGCCAGGGATTGCATGTAGGAGGAATGAAGAGATATTGGTAAGAGGGTACAAATTTCCAGTTACAAGATGCATAAGTTCTGGGGATCTAATGTACATCATGGTGAATACAGTTAACAATGTTTTATCATATACCTGAAAGTTGCTTAGAAATTATATATTTTTTTAAAAAGTAATTATGCCAGATGATGAATGTGTTAAAGAAACTTATTGTGGTAAACATTTTGCAATATCAACATCTATCAAATCATCACATTGTACACCTTAGACTTACACCATATTATATGTCAATTATAGCTCAATAAAGCTGGAAAAAACCTTTTGCACCTCAAAACTTTTCCAGTCACTACTCCATTATCAATTCCAAACCTGCTTCCACATTTTTAGGTATTTTTGTTATAGCAGCATTCCACTTCTTGGAACCATTTTCTGAGTCTGTTCAGACTCTGTCACAAAATGAACTGGGTGACTTAACCAACAGATATTTATTTGCCAGTTCTGAGGGCTGGAAGTCTGAGGTCAATGTACCAGCACGGTCAGACTCCTGGTGAGGCCCTCTTCCTGGATGGTGAACAGCCATCTGGTCTTTGTATTCTCACGTGGCACGGAGCAGACAGAAAGGCAAGCTCTTTCTCGCCTCTTCTTACACGGGCACTAATCCCATCATGAGGGCTCCATCCTCATGACCTACCTCCCAAAAGCCCCAGCTCCAAATACCATTGCACTGGAGATTATGGTTTCAGCATATGAATCTGAGGAGGATACAAGCCTGTGGTCCAGAACAGAAAGTACAATTGTCTCTTTTGTCTTTTGTGGATTAGGAACACAAAGCTTAGTTTAAGTCACTTGCTAAAGATTATATAACCTAAAACTTGCTCCTTATAATATTTGCCAAGTCACAGTGGAACACCACTCACCAGGGCTTGCTAAGGTGGGGACCAGGATGTTAAGTATGATGACAGAAAAATAAGAATCATGAAATCGTCACAGAAAAATGTAATTCCATAAATTCCCTGGTACAGAAATAGAAAAATTTTAAATGAAAATACTTACAAATGAAATTAATACATAACTTCATTTGTAATTTGCCATATCATTAGCATAAAAACAATATTCTGAAATCTTTAAATTATCTTATTCTCTAATATATATTTCTGCAACCTGCTTTATGATGCAAATTTCCCTAGCAAACTTGTTAAGAGAGAATATAAAGAATAATTTTGACACAACCGGTTTTATTTAGATCAAATTGTGATTTTTGCCTATCTGAATTAATGAAGCTTGTACTAGTTTATTACTGCCACTGTACGAAAGTACCACAACTTAGTAGCTTAACACGAATTTATTGCCTTCTACTTCTGGAGGTCCAAAGTTCAAAATGGGTCTCACTAGACTAGAGTCAAGGTGTCATCAGGACTACATTCCTTCTGGAGCCTCTAAAGAAGGATATTTTCCACATTCTAGAGGCTCCCCCCATTTTATTTTAGGGTCAGCTGATTAGCAACCTTAATTCCATGTGCAAACTTAATTTTCCCTTGCCATGTAAATTTCACATGTTCTGAAGACTAAGACAGGGATGGACTTCTTTGAGGGGCATTCATTATTCTGCCTATCACAAGGCTTTTCCTATATGCCAGATGCCAGGCAGCAGAAACACTAGATGCTGAATGTTATGGCAATAATATATACACTGTCCGATGACCACGTCCAGTGATGCCAGTGACCCTCACTTTCAAAAGGGACACTTCCCAGATGGAGGAAGACAGTTCTTGGCACCATACCAGGATGTGCAAAATAAATTGGAGCCTAAATTTTGATGTGCCAAATATGAGCACTAAGACAAAAGAACAGGAGGGACACTAAGGAGCCAATATATTCAAACAATAGATTTTTCTCATAAGGATAACAATAGAAGGATAACTTCTTTAGGTAAATGTAATATGTGAAAAGACAGTTTAGCCCATAGGATGTAATTGCACTTGTGTCAAACATCAATTAATCGGCACTTAACAAATTTCATGAAATTCAAATAATGATTATATGAAACACTAAGAAAGAAGAAAATTTTGCCAATTACATTATAGCATGCCATTGATGTAAGCACAGATGATTTTAGTAATGTTAAAATGTGAAAGAATCTTCTTAATATTGATGTAATAGGTCACTGTGTATGCTTAATTACTGCACATATATAAATAAATCTGGGGTAGAGGAAAGAATATGGCAGGATCCCTACCATTAAAAACCTGAAAATGAGGTTAGAGAGAAGGATTTTCCACATAAAACAATTAGAAAGCTTGCAAAACTATATTTTAAAAGTAATAACTGTGGAGTATTGGGCTGACTCATACTGGCTCTAATGAGATAACCGTTAAGATTTTCAAAAGTTTTGCAAGCCATTGTTAGCATGAAATTGGCCATCGTGGGAGTATTTACACCACAGAAATTAACAAACACTATAAATCTAGGCTTTTTTCTTTCTGAAAAGCCAGTTTACCAGCACACCACTAATTTCAAAAATAAGTAGCAAGATATATCACAGGAGCTATTAAATAAAATGATTGATTACATGAGTCAACATACAGAAGTATGCCTTACACAGTTTTATCCAGAAATTCATCTTCTATATGCAATATTTGACCAAAGGGGCTCATATACTCCTTCAATCATTTCCTATCCCCAACAAAAAGAACATGAGGACTCTAGCAAACACATTGACATTTTCAGCAGCATTTCAATCAAGAAATTTTATGCAAGATATCTCTTTATATTGCCACAAACGGAAAGGTTCAACTCACCTACAAATCTGGAAAAACTGATTACATCATTTTATGCTCAACAAAATCAAATAAGACTTAGGTGAATGAGCACAGTTTTATTGCTAGAGACAAGAGCCTAATCGAGAGGTGCTTTGCATTTCAGAGGTCACTAAATCTGCAATCTGTGGAGTTTGATAATGTTCTAGGAGGGCCTACATCTAAACTCCACTGCCAAGGCAGGCTTCTAGCAATGACAACCAGATAAAATGTTTCTGCAACTCACTTATCAAGTCTTTGTACTGGGAAAGCAAGTTAAACAAATCATAGGATATTGTGGTTTGATTGCCATTTTGCTACAATTCACAAGCAATAGAGCTCTAACTCTTGACCCATTTGACTTTCTCACTGTCCATCAAAAAGATTTGTAAGAATCTACAGAATTGCAGCTCTATGAGGAAACACATCACACTCAAGCCAACCAACTAAAACTAAGATTTTTGCATCTCAGAAAGATTCTTAGCAAAGAAGTTAATAAAATCTAAATGGGAACAACTTCTCCAAACAAAATAACTGAAAGCAGCACAAATAACCAGACAAATAAAGAAAAAAATAAACTGTGTAGCCTCCCATCACTGAAAACTGCATCTCTGTCATTTAAGAGTGAGAAAATTTAACACCAGACACCTTAACTCTTAATAGGTGCAATGATTTTCCTGTAGCTATTAAAGGCAAATAAATCTATATCAAATAGTTCAGCCCAAAATAAATTTTATGAGATTAAAAAAAAAAAAAAAGCATGAGACCTAGGGCTAGAAAGCTTGCAGTCAAATTCTTAATTCTACCCCTTACAAGATGCATGACCCTGGTGAATTCAATTTTCTTTTTGCAATTATCACCATGAAGTCAAATGCTGTGACTGCTTCCTGAAGTGGATGATCTAAGTTTACTGGTCTGGAAATGTATTTACCTGGAGCCACGGGATTATAGAAATGACCACATGAGGTCTAGTCAACTCTACTATTTTACATTCAGGACACTGAGGTTATAAAAGGAGGCACAGCTCATCAGTAAACTCACGTCCAAAGAATCAAAAAGAAGATGCCAGGATGTCACAGGAATTCCCCTAGAATTGTAGCTGTCCCTGTCCTTGGGCCCTTGTGTTGCTACCTTGCACCAGAATTTCTTTCATCATGTTTGATCACTCCCTTTAGACTCATGTAAGATCCCTCCATGTATCCATCCCTCTCACAAGTTGTACGGTGATGCCATATCTACAGTAAACACTTCAATACTTGCCGAATGAATGAGATTATAAATCAGTTCATGGAAACAAAATACATTCGTCCAATTCCTTGACATACAACCTTAAAAAAAAAAAAAATCAATGTGTAAGGATCGTAACCTCTCTTCTGCTTCAGGATAATAACTGAAAGTAGTTTATGCCAAAAGAGGTTCAAAAGCATGTTTTACATATTTTGGCTTTTTTAAAAAAATTCAGAACCCTCAGTGTGGATGATCATGCTGACAATGTTAGTTTTGTTGTTTTGTTTTTGTCAAATAAATGCTTTGCAATATGCTACAAAATTGCATTGAAAGGAAATTTCCTAGGGAGGCAGGAAAAAAAGAAAAACCTTTTGAGGAAACTTGAAGAAAGACCAATACAGAAGAGTAATTGACATAAGGGTCAATTATTTTCCCAACCTTTATAAGAAAACTCTTTGCCAATGAAAATTAGACCATGAGTCTCTGCTGCCTGCCACTTTATAGAGGGTGATTGAACTAATATTATATAAATGATATTATATTACATTCTTCATTCTTTTTATTTGTATCCAAACCTGCCAGATCTCAGCAATTATGCTAAATATTGATTTACAATTTCATTCAGCTTATTCCAATGAAGCAGACAGATGAGAACCATAATATTATTTTATTTATAGCCTTAATATGATGGTTTGAAGTGACTAGTAAAAACAAAACTAGTCTCCAACTGTGCTGATTACTGGCGAGATAGTTTTGCAGTGTTCACAGATGAGGCAATAAGAAACTAGTGCATGGGAAGTCAGTAGGCCTGGGACTCCCCAAGGTGGACAGTTCCCAAAAGAAGCTCTTCTCTGGAGACTTAAGAATTTCAGTTCTTTGGAGAAAAAAAAATAAATTGTGGACACTTAAAGAAATATGCATTAATGGAAAAATAACATGCAAACCAAGGGAGATAAGGATGCTGTTTGGAGAAAAGGTGACAGGAGGGAAAGTTCTAGGAACCAATAATTTTCATCACTAGTATTTATAGATCACTAACATTTTTGTAGTGCACACAGTAAACACTCTACTAACATGAGCTATGTACTTTAATTCTCAAAACGACCCTGCAAAGTACTATTATCCACCCTCTTCACGGAAGAGTAAACTAAAATAATAGAGTGCTTAGATGAGCAGCTCATAACTAGTTAAAGGCAGATCCACCATTCAAATCAGCGACTGCTCTGCTTGAACCACTAAGCTGAACTGTGTTCTACAAGGTCCCGTCAACAGTCCTGAGGTGCTCAGCCTAAAGAAGAGAAAGCATATGGTGGACAGATAAGTGAATGGTTGACCTATGAAAGATGCTAAGAAGGCAGGAGCATCCCAAATAATGAGGGAAAGTACAGGAGGGCAGTTTGGCTTAATAAAAGGAACAGTTGTTTAAAAGTCAAAGGAGTGGCCTGTAAGATGGTATGCCCAACAGGCCTGGGACTGGCCAGTTTTCTAGTAGCCATGGAGGGTTTTAAGCAGGGAAACAGCATGACTAAATTATTCTACCACCAGTATCCTTGAGGAGGCAGAGTATGGAAGCTGAGAGTTTCACCTCTCGAGTCCAATTTCCTCAGTTTGACTCTTAACTATCTAACTATATCAGCTACTGAGTAGACTAGCAATGAGGGGCAAGGTACTTAACTTCCCCGTGCTTTCTATTTTCCTCTGAAAATGGAAATAATAAGAGTGCTGTTTTTGAAAATCATTGAGAGCATTAAATGAGTCAATACTAAAAACTAGCAAATTGCTTATCATATACTAAATGCTCAGTGGATTTTGGAAGTTACCATAGAGTTGATGTACTTTAAGAATTAGATGCTAAAGATTTAATGATGTGTTAACTAACATTTCATAAAACATACATATATGAAACCTTCATACTGTGCATACTGTGTCAATTACATCTCCATAAAGCTGGAAAAATTAAACAAGAAAAAAACAAAAAAGACTTAAGCAACATATGCTTTGCATGAAGATCAAGATAGACACACAATAGCTGTCACTCACTGAGTCTCTAATATGTGCCAATATTCCTGCAAGGAAGGTATTTATTAGCCCAATTTTTGAAAAAGGAAAGTGAGGCACAGGAAAATTAACTTTCCTAAGTCCCCATAAGGCACAACTGAGATTCAAACCTATGTCTATCTGACCCCAACAATATTCTTCTTCCTACTGTAGCATGTTCATCTCATATTTTTTTAATGAAACATTGATTTTCTCTGTGGAATATCATTCCTTTTCACTTAGAAGGACACGCAAAAAAAATAAGATGACTTTCAGACAGTTCCAATCTTTCCGAGACTTCAAGTCCTTGTTTGTGGCTCCCTTTGAAATGCTCTAACCTTCCATCCACACTCCCCCCAACATTTTCTACCTTTCCTTGGACCTTGTCTCGCAACTTGCTTCTTGACCTCCTCTGCTGCCTGAAATAGGACTTGGGGATCTGATTCCTTCCCCATGCTCTTGCATTCCGTCCTGAAACTTCAGCGACTGTTCTGTGGGCTTTTCTTCTTCTGTGGGCTAATCTCTTCACCAAGAACTGGAACTTCAATACCCCTCTACATATAGAATGCAGCCTCAGGTCAGCCTCATTCACTCCCTAAGTCCATTTCCTATTCTGGAAGATTCCTGTCTGGACAAACTCTAAGTGTCAAGTTTGACTGAGAGGAAAACAAAATTCATAGGAAAGAAAAATTTAACACTGATAACCTCATATAAATCCCTACAAATTATGGTGAAAGAGCCATTTGCTGGTAGTTTGAGAGATCCCAAGCTACTGATTTCAAGGGGATTGCTTATGTCAGCAATTACTGAGCCAAGTGCAGGGTATAGTCCTGAAGTACATGGAGGACCAAAATATGTAGAGAGGTATGGTCTCTACCCTCAAGACGTTTGTAGTTATGAGGGAAACATAAAGACGACTGGAATGCTCCAAGGGAATTCCCTTCCTTACTTGTTGGTGTAACTTTAAAAATAGTACTGTCTTAGAAACAGCCTTTCAAACAATATAGCTTTGTCAGTATAGCTTTAAAAGTAAGATAGGCATAGGAAAATGGAGAAAAAATAAAATGACAAAAAAACCCTACTATGATTATCAATGGGAGGATGTCAAGCAGTTTTTCTTTTTTCTTTTCTTTTTTGCTCAAAGTAGAAATTTTTCAAAACACAGATAAGGAAGAAAATAAAAACAACTTGTATCCCTAGTACCCGGAGACTCACTGAGATCTCCTCCAAGTTTATTATTCTAATTTACAGCAGATTATTTTTATTTGAATCTAAACAACAGAAACAAGATTATTGTAAACATCTTGAAGCAAGCTATGAAGAAAGACAACTTCTTAATATGAGAGCCACATAATATTCACAAATATAAAATATTACAATCCATGGCATATAGAGAATGTCAGATTAACTGCTACCATAAAACACTATGATTCAATTCAATTTAAAATCCTTAGTTTTTAATGCTGTTTCATAACTACTATGTGCAATTTATATTGTCTGTTTAGTTCCCTGCTGTTTTTCCCTTGTTTCAATATTTTGCCCTAAGAATTTTCATTAATTTATAAATGTTTATTACTATTATAAGAAAATAATAACAGTCACAGAAAAATGGATCACCAGCTTAAAATGTACAATTTTCTAGCCCAACTAGTGTAAGACGCTGAGAGGTGGGGAGTAATTTGATTACGAATCAGACTAAGAAGAAAAGTTCAATACTTAACCAGTAGAGATCATTGACTTATTATCTTAATTACTTCTTCTCACTAGCGCTTTAATCATATTTTCTGTTTGCTTTGAGTTTTATCTCCCTTTTCAACTTTTGGCTTCCAATCTCCACTCTTCATGAGACTCGTTTTGTTAAATCATTTCCAATGACTACATTTCTCATAAAGGCCATCTTTAGCTTTTGCAGGACCACATAATAAAGAGCATCAGCAGTGACAAACAGGTTGTATTAGTGCTGGAGGGATGCCATAATGAAGTATCACAGACTGGGGCTTAAACAACAGTTTATTGTCCACAGTTCTGGAGAGTAGATGTCCAAGATCAAGGTCTCAACAGGATTGGTGTCTTCTGAAAGCAATGAGGAAAAATCTGTTCTACGCCTGTCCCTTGAGCTTGCAGATGGCCATTTTCCCTCTCTATCTTCACATGGTCTTCTTTCTGTATGTATGTCTATGTCCTAACATCCCCTTCTTATAATGACACCAGTCATATTAGATGAATGACCCACTGACCTCATTTAACCATAATTACATCTTAAGGATCATATCTTAAAATACAGCCACATCTGAGGCACTGGGAGTTAGCATAGCAAATGTAAATTTGGGTGTGGTTACAATTCAGCCCAAAACACAAGCACAGTGAAAAAGATGACCAACTGAACGATGTAACATGGATTTAGATAGAAACGAGGAATGTATTTCTTGAGTTCACAGAAACCCACACTTTGACTTCAAATTATCTGCGTCGGCAAACAGAAAAGGGTCATTGATGATCCATCCAAAAGGGAGACAGATACCTTCTCTACCCCACCACCTCCATGTAGGTAGTTTGGACAGATGTAGAGAGGATAATGAAGCTCTCCAAAGAGATCCCCCAGAGCCCTGGGCAGGAAAAGAAATTATACCTCTCAGTCATCTGCCCGTAGACCAAAAAAAGAGTTAACCATATGAAAGAAACCAGTAGACAAGAAGAGTAAGGGTCAGAAGAGACCCTCAAGAGAATGAGAAGTCATTAAGGAAGTCTGACCCGTACATCTACACTAAAATGTTCTTCACTTCTAAAGCATGTGTCCTGTGGCTCACTATAAAAGCAATGTTTTGACAAAGACTCTCAAGAAAACTCTAATCCTAATATTGACAGAATCTCGGTAAGGCATGATTTTACAAGCTGCATCTACTGAACTTGTAACATCTTTTTCTCTTTTCTCTGGAAAAGACATTAATCCAGAAATGCAAGCTCTCATGTGAATTACTTTAATCTAAATATATTTTCTAATATAACAACCTGCAGCAATGCTGTTTTCAATGAAGGATGTGTTCCCTAATTGGAATTCCTGGAAGAAGACAGTTGTGTAGAGCTTCTAGCTAGTAAAAAAAAAAAAAAAAAAAAAAAAAATGGCTTCTGAGTGGTTAGAAACCAGAGGTATAGTGGAATCCTACCTAACGTTTGGGTTGTAGTTAGCACAAGATGCAAATGTATTATATTGTCAAAAATATTCTTAAAAATTATGAGCTTAATCCAAAAAGTATGATACTCATGGTTTTGTGTATGCCGCACCACTCAGTAATTCTTTGTATGCATAAGTTTCAGAACCATGGAGGTAGGTCAAAGCAAGGAACTAAAGAAAAATCAAAATGCAGTGTCTACACACTCAAATAAGTCACCTTAGAGGGCGTTGCCCAAGTCTTATTCAGTGCAACCAGGAACAGCAATTGATCACTCAAACCAAAAATTAATTTAATAAGGTAACTATATATAAATGTATATATAAATACATTTACCTTAAGTAGTTTATCTGAAAGCATAAAAGTCTGTCAGTTCACTATATTTATTTGTGTTTGTGGTGCCAAGGGTTTTATTTTGACTGTGACTCAGCTGATGGTCCTCTTCCCTTATCCTTTCAAAAAATATAATTCATATTTATAATGTATCATTTGGGACTTCAAGTTTAGGGAAAGGTGACAAAGATGCTTGCAGATCTTTATGAATTTTGAATCCTAGATATTTTTTCCTCTTTTACAAATTTTACCGCCACTTAATTTAATAGTTTACTTTAAACTATTGAACATTTATGGAATCATTCCAAAGCCTACACTATTTTCAACTATTTGTGGGGGGAACTGAGTAATTCATTGGCAGGAAAGATCCAATAATTCAATCTGCATACTACTTCTCTCGGTTTGTGCCAAAATTATTAATTAAAGTTAAAAAGATTATTTAGTACTATCTTCCAGAATCTGAAATTTTCATTGAAAATGATATCTCTGGAAACTTAGAGTCTTGAAAATATATAAACACCTAGGCCCAGATTATTTGAGGCTGATTTTAGGTTTGAAAATTGGGTCACAGAAGTTTTATTTTCTCATCTCCCTGAAAAACTTTTTGTAGTTAATAATAATCAAAGTAAGTTGGGGAAGTCTCCACTTTTCACGGTTAGAGATACCTTTCTTCAGCAGAGATTGCGAGAAAGGATGTGGGATGCTACAGAAGAATGCATCTGACAGTACCCTGTTCTCTATACAAGAAGTGTACATACTGGGATATGCACATTGCTTGGATACCTAAAGACTTTCCTAATGGAACCCGGGCAAGGGTAGTTTTAGGGGAATTAATTTCTAGACCCTCTAGTTTCTTCAGTGCTAGCCTAAAACTTATCTGACTGAAAATGCTCTTCCACATCATAATGATCTATAACCCCCTTCCCTTTTATAATCATCTTTCCATTTTTACAAAAGAAGGGCACACCTCTCACCACCCAGTGTCTTATCAGGGTGCACTGAATTTAGGAGGATACCTGGAAAATAAAAGGGGCAACCTAAATTGCACAGATGTTAACACAAGTGCCCTCCTGACTGGGCAACACATACTATCGCAAGTAAACTCCAACCCTTTGCTTTCAATACAATTGAAGGATCTCATTGAAAGATCCCTGAAAACACTTTTTTTTTTTTAAGATTCTATTTATTTATTTGACAGACAGAAATCACAAGTAGGCAGAGAAGCAGGCAGAGAAACAGGAGGAAGCAGGCTCCCTGCTGAGCAGAGAGCTCATCCCAGGACCCTGGGATCATGACCTGAGCTGAAGGCAGACAGAGGCTTTAACCCACGGAGCCACCCAGGCGCCCCTAAAACACTTTTTGACGATAGATCACTATGTGATTTTTGGTCTATAACTCTGAAGGAATTCAAAGAACCGAGTGATGTATAAACAAATACCTCTCCAATTCCATCTATGTATGTGCACAGGTTTGTTAAGCAAAGGGGTAAGAGAAGACATCCCAACTATAACAAAAAGAGCAGACTCTAATAGATGATCAGAGAAGTCAAGACAAATGAACACACTCAATTCACCTCTTTTAATCAGAAAGAATTTATTTCTGATGTTAAATGGTTAATATGTAACAAGAGAGTGAGTAGAAACTACCCAATTTGAATTTAAGTATTTAATGACTTCAAGTCTGATTTCCTGTGTGACAGAGATAATTTTGGTAGTAGGAGCGAGTGGTGAGCAACGAAGAGACTAGAAAGTTGCTACAGCCATACAAAGCAGTACACTTTGGTAAGAAGGCAGAGACGCCACAATTTTAAATCTAGTCAGCATTCATCACCACACATAGGTACAAATTGTGTGTGTGTATAAGAATGTTTAAGATCTACTCTTCTAGTAACTTTCAAATTTAAAAAAAAAAAAAGAGTATTATTAGCTGTAATGATTCATCGACTGGAAGATTGTACCTTTGACTCCCGTCACTCCCATCGCCCCCACCTTCCCTCCACCCGTCCCCTGTCTCTGTATCTATTAGTTCTTTTGTTGTTGCTGCTTTAGACTTCCCATAGAAGTGAGATCATGTAAGTATTTGTGTTGGTCATTTTGTGGGACATACAAATATTGAATTATTATATCATACACCTGAAACTAATGTTATATGTTAATTATACCACAATTTTTAAAAGTACCCTGTTGAACCAACCAAACAAAAAAAGGCCCAGACAAACTGCAATGGACATTCCATTTGTAAATGACATGGTGGGCTTATAATTTTTTGTCACTTTTGGATATATATATCCACTATCTAAAAATTGACAATTTCATTCCCAGCAGTTTTCCCCCTGCCTTTGATGACGAAGGACTGAGTTACCAGCGAGTACTAGGGAGGTGTTAATTCTTTCTATACCATACTTCTGTATACAATGGTCCCCAACTTACAATGGTTTGGCTTATAATTTTTTGACTACAATTGTACAAAAGCAATGAGCACCCAGGAGAAACCATTCTGAATTCTGATATTTTGCTAGGCCAGTGATATGTGGTATGATGCACTCTGGTGGTGCTGGGCGGTGGCAGCTCCCAGTCAGCCATAGAGTCACAAGGATACACAACTGATACCCTTAAACCATTCCGTATGTACCCGGATAGCCATTCTGTTTTTCACCTTCAGTACAGCATTCAATAGATTGCATGAGATATTTACCACTTTATTATACAATAGGCTTCGTGTGAGATGATTTTGCCCCAATCTATAGGCTAACGTAAGTGTTCTGAGTACATTGAAAGTAGGCAAGGCTAAGCTACGATGTTCAGCAGGTTTGGTGAATTAAGTGCGTTTTGGACTTACATTACAAGGGGTTTATTGGATCATAACCCCGTCATAAGTGGGAGCAGATCTGCACTCCGTCAGTACAGAAACACTTGTTTACATTTAAAAGATATACATTAATAAGTCTAAACAAACAAAAAAAAAGTGTGTCCAAACCTTGGAGCAATCTTTCCAAGCATACATCTTCTGCATTTTTATCTTGTCATAAACCATAATGCTCCCCATTCTTCCAATTCCTCAAAGCAAATTTACAGACGAGTGTGACTATCTCTACTTAGAGCCATGCTTATCTGTCACACAGGGAATCAACTTCACATGGATTCAGTGACGATCCTTTGAAGGAGTTAGAAGAGCCGTATCATTTTATCCTCATGCATGACTGAGGGGTATAAAATCCCCATTCTACCTCCAGGACTAGTGCGCAACCCACAAACACACGCGCGCACACACCAATAGCAACCCAGGGTGAGATTTAGCGAACTAGAGGGACTATGAGCTGAAATTTTCCACTCTGAGACGACTGCATTAGAGATGGCAGTGCCAGGAGCGGTGTTTTATAGTTGACTTCCCCCAAATTACAATGCAGCTCAGATTCAAAGTCTCTATTATAATCTTTGGCAGAAGTTTTTAAGACCACTTTTGTTTACTCCAAACTGTTTCTGAACCAAGTCAGCACTGGCCCTTTGCAATTTTTACATCAAGTGTTTCAAGCTGTAATTAAGTAAGCAGTGGCACTCAAAGGAAGCACCAAGAGAAAGCATCAGGGCGTCACTTACTGATTGGTGGAATTTTAGGGATTTGAAATTTCTGTTTTATTGTACCACTGCACTTCATTACCATTTATCCTTAAAATGTAATAAGTACAAACTGCTTCAGCAATGATGGAAAAGCTTTCTCAGCTTTAATGAAACCTTTTATTTGCTACTGAAACTTTTATTATTTCCAAATGGTGGCATAGTCAAGAAAAAGAATCACTACTTATATTGACGAAAAACTTCAGCAATTTGAATAATTTTGTTCGTGGATGAATTTTAAGGCATTTAGAGTTTGTTATTCTTGTGTTTATTGTTTTCATTTACTTTTGATGAACTAAAACCAAAAAAATACACATATACCCACTATTACAAAATAATTTTCTAATTATATATCAAAATGCCAGATAGTTATGTACAGGAATCACTTGTCAGATGTTGGTCTGATCTGGATAAGAATTTCTATGCATCTAGGGCTCCAACACATCTCAGCTACTGGCCATGAGATGCAAAGTTGTGTAACTGTTCAGTGCACAGGCAATGAAACTGGATGGCCTGGTTTTGCTTTCCAGCCCTGACACCTGCCTACCTGTGAGACCTTTCAAAATTTTCAGACCTCAGTTTCCTTCCCTGTGAGAATGAGGGTGACTAGAATCTGCCTCATTAAATGGGTGGGGAAATTAAATGAGGTATTTCATGTAAAATATTATTCTATGACATGGCACTTGGTAAACACTTGTTCAGCTTATGGTACAAATGTTCAGCTCTAATACGCTTTTCCTTTGTGAATATATCCACCTCTAGACCGGAGGCAGTGTCAGAACACACCATTCATTCAACAAACATTAACTGAGCTTTACTTTATGCAGAACATTGTCCTAGGTGAAGGAGACACAAAGATTAATAAGACATAGTGCCTACTCTCCAGGAGTTTACAATTTTAGTGCAAAATTAGTGTTGCCATCTTAGTATCTTTCTTGAAGAGTACCATGAAGCATACTTTTTCCCTAGATCATAAATTTTCCTTTTTTCCAATGTGTTGGAACTAATGGAGCTTCAGAAAAATTTCACTTCAGTTTCTGAAATCTTAATCATGCACAATTTAATAAGCAGCTACAGGTTTTTCCACATTTTAAAATGGATGATTAAATGGTCTAATAAGATTCTAACTTAGCCAAAAACTTGAAAAACATAGGAAGACAACCATGACTGACACATTCATTTTCCCGTATGTGGACATACTGCAAACAGCAGCTGCAGAAAAATAGTGCCATTTACATCCCACATGACCCACGGCTAACTAAAATTGCACAGGAGTTCAGCCTCAAAGTGGCAAAGGACCTAAACTAAATTCAATTTGAGATAAAATGAGAAGAAGCTTGTTTAGTCGTAGCTACACTGCTTTCCAAAAAGAGTTCTGAAATTGACTTCCAACATGGCACCTTGTATACCTCCAGTTTTTCAAACATTCTGTTTATGTCATTACACTCAGAATTCATTAAAAAATAAAAATCTTTAAGTTCGACTATCAATCCTAAACACAACGACTAATGTGGCATTTTAGACATCACAAACCCCAAATGATCTTAAATATGTTGTCCTCTACTAATTTGCTGCTCTTGAAAATGTGCAATAAATCCAATTAAAAAGGAAAACATTTTTAAATTAGTTGCAAGATCAACTAGGATATTATCTGCTTACTAGATGTATCATAATAAAAAACCATCTAATATGCATTACATTGTTTAATTCGGGAGGAAATTGGATATTCTCCCTTCCAACAAAAGGACAGAGACTTTTTTTTTTTTAAACAACATCCAATAATGACTGTGTTAACTTTCTAGAATAGATTGAATAATTGCCAAATACATCTTCTGAGGAGTCACCCTGCCCAAAGTAACAGGAGATCATGTGTAAACATAGGAGGGCACAATTCCTTCCTTCTCTCCTTCCTCTCCAGTATCACACCACCTTCCCTAGTCAAAATACTTTCAAAGATTCCCCCATGACACTGAAATAAGGGGCCCCCTTCACAGTAAAACCTCCCTCGACATTAAATCAACTCACACCTCATTTCTCTGCAAGAGGCCACAGTGAAAATTTCTCTCTCAGTCCCAAATCTCCAAACGAATGCATATTTTGGTGACCTCTACTTTTGCATTCAAACGCACATGTCCCACACCACAGGATCTTTTTGATCCCAGCTAACGTCCCTGCGTAATGTATGCGTTTTGCACATCCATTTTTTAATCCTTCCAGAGTGAAAATTTCAAAGAGGAGAACGTCGGTGAAAGAAGCGAGGAAAGGGAGGGAGGAGATGGGAAGCCTGGGATTTCTGCCATCTTCAGTGCAACCCAGAATTCCTATTATTTGTTTCTTCTTCCCCAGCCCTCCCTCTCGCTTCCCCTCTAGCCCCTTTCTCCGCTGCAGGAGGGAGGAGGAGGGGCCGCTGGCTGAAGCCGCCACCTGCCGCGGGGTGGAAAAGCTCCAGTTGTCACTTACCCAGCCGGGTGAGAATGGCTCATTTTTGCAGGATCCCTTTTGGACCCCGCGGCAGGTGCGGAGGTTGGGTGCGCGGAGACCCGTGCGCGCTGGCGCAGCGACCCTTGCGCTCGCCCGGTGACTCCGCACTGCGGCCGCCCGAGCTCCGGGCACCTGAGCTGGGCCGCCGCCGCCCCAGAGCTGCCCCGTAGCCTCCCGGGCCCCCACCCGCTGGCGGTATCCACAGCCTCGCGGTTGCTAAGGGAGGAGGGAAGGCGAGCGCGGAGGTTCTGGAGAGCCCCAAGCGCTGCTGGAACGGAGCCTGGGGAAGCTGGAAGTGAAGCTCAGCTTCCAGCCCCTTTTTCTGGGCCCTAATGTGGGAGGAAACTCAGGCCCCTGATCTGTTGCCCTGGGCACGCGTTCCCCAGGCACCTGTAATCTGAAACACACACACACACACACACACACACACACACACACACGCACACCTATTTAGGCTGGTGCGCTTCCTGCTAGGCCCTGGGGAAGCAAGGGCTGGGTTAGGTAATCATAATCAAAGTCCAGAGCTGCCACTGTGATGCATGGGTTTCCAGTTGTAAAACAGTCCCTGGATTCCAAGTTCAAGGGAAAGAAAGAGGTCTTTCTCAATCTGTTTTGGGTTTTGATTTTGATTCAGATCTCGAAAGCATGGCAATAACTTCATTTCCTCTTTGGAAAAATCTCCATCCTTGTTCCTACTGAGGTCCCCACTCCCAGCTGGGCAGTGCCCATAGTTCTGAAGTCCAGAAGGTGGGATGATGCAGTTTCTCAGGGAAGGGTGTTAAAATGGAACCTGCATTCGAATCCAGCACAGAGAAGGCAGGCCTTCCATGAAAAAGCCTAGATTTACATGACAGGGCCTTGGTGTGGAGGAAGCCTAAAACACTGAACTTAGATGACACTACCCCGAGTCCTATTTTGCTTTGTCACGTTGTTTTTTGAGGACTTGATCTCTGGCCTCAGGTTCCTCGTGTGTAAGGGACAGGTTGGACACATCTGTGGTGACTGAGCCCTCCATGGATCTCTACTCTAGCTCAATCACACTTACAGGGGCACTGGACATCAATTCACTAACAGCATTCTGCTCTCCCACACATCATAAAGAACCACTGGGTATGTCAGAGTCAGTTTCCTTCACATGATATTCAAGGTCCCTCATCCCTGGACCCCTGCATCTCTCCTCAGGCCCACTGTGACCATTTTCTCCCCCTCTGCTATCCTAAACTAGCAAAACCAGATCTCGCACTATCTGTGAATGGAACATACTTCCCTTGACCACTTGACAAACTTCTATGCATCTTTCAACCTTAGCTTGCCCCCCTTTTTCTTGGATGTCCCCAGGTGTGCTGGGGTCTCCCACATCGGGGGCCCCACTCTACATACCTCGGTTTTACACCCATACTCTGCATGACTGCACTTACTGGCAGATGGTTGCCTTTTCTACTTGAACGTGAGCTCCTCTGTTTTGTGTGGTACATGGATTTTATTTCTCGGTCTTCTCAGAAGCAAACAGCAATTCAATAAACATTTGGTGCATAAATGAAGGAAACAGATTTCTTAAAATTCTAGTCAGAGTGGTAGTATTTTTATAGACCGCTTACTCAATGCATTCCTCAGCATTTAATGGGAACTTACTAACTGTTCATTATCTCATTTAATCCTCCTCTCTACTCTGTGAGGAAGGTTTTCTCCTCCACTTCACAGCTATCCAAACTAAGACGCAGAGGAGCTAATTATTTTGCTTGAACTCTACTTTAGCTCCTAAGTGGAAAAAAACGGGATTCAAATCCAAATCTGTCTGATTCCAAAGCCCACAAGTGGTTGTTTTGTTTTGTTTTGTTTTGTTTTGTTTAACAATGACAACATTCCTTGCCCCATGATTCCTGTGAGTTGCCACAGGAGTCAAATTTCCTCCACTATCAGAACTTTCTGACCTGAAAGATCAGAGCCATCCCAGCAGGGGGAACATAGAGTTCAATAGCCACGATCCTGAGTCTGAGGACTCAAGGCTGTTTTGGGGAACCAAGGTTAGAGAAAGAGAAAAGGAGAGGCTGTCCAAGAAAAAAGACAAGAGATGTGAAAGTCATCTTATGCTTCAACAAAGAATTTCTATAGATCCCTAATCACTGTGCAGCCACAACTGGGACTTGAGCCAGATCTGCCCCCACAGATGTCTACTCCCACTGGCTCCCGTTGGATGATGTCCTTCATGCTCCCTGTTGCTACATTTCACCTGGATAAAAATTGGCCAGGAGGGAGGGGGTACTAGAGAAATACATTATAATTTGCCCAAGTGCTGCCAACCCCTAAGGATGGTGTAAATAAGATAATCTTATACAGGTACTAGTTCTTACATATTAATTCATTTGTGCAAATAGAAAATGGTATTCGCTCACTGGCGGAATGAGAAAGGAAATTAAAATACACTATGTAGATACTTAGGATTTTGTAGAAAAGAATCCCTGGCACTCGGCAGATAGCAAGGTACTCTCGGCAGCATGTATTAATTCATAAATGGAGTTTGAGTTCTCCACCCCTGTGAGCTGCACAATTTCACATCCCTGATGAAAACTGCAAGGAAGCTACTAATTTTCACTTCAGAAAACGCTCACTGTGAAAATGTATTGGGAATTTAGCCAGAAAGAATTTTTATGTTAATTTCTAGTATGGAGATAGGGAAAGGGGAAAAAAAGGGAAAAAAAAATCTAAACTGTTTCAGAGACCAAATAGTCACTGGAGTCATTTTCATTTTCTCGCAGGAAAACAAGTCCCCAGATGTCCCCAGTTGTACCATACATTTATAAAAAGATTTTTGTTTTGTAGAAAGACCTCTGGAGCTGGGGTTTGGGGTCAGGAGACAAGCAGAACTCTACTTCGGTTGAAGAGGAGCTTGACTTAGAAATCACAGATCTAAACTACCAGTGATCATCTCCTAGGTCAGAGGTGGGAGTCTATGACTCAAGGGCTAAACCCAGCCCCTGCCTGTTTCTGTATAGTCCACAAGGTGAGAAGAGTTGCTTTATTTGTAAATGGTTTGAAAAAATCTAAAGAATAATAATGTTCTATGATACATGAAGATTACATGAAATTCACATTTCCATAGCCTTAAATAAAGTCTTACTGGAACACAGACACATTCATTTGTTCATGAATCATCTACAACGACCCCTTTGGTGCTCCAGAGGCAGAACTGAGTCATTACAACATGAACTCATGGCCCACAACAAGGAAAATATTTACTCTCTGGCCCATTACAGCAGAAGTTTACGTTGTTACTGCCATCAGAAAGGTAATTGACCTTTACGGACTCTGAGAACAGATACGACATCTTTCACCATTTTATCTCCAGCACCTATCACAGTGCCTCTCACAGAGTAGGTGCTCAATAAGCAAATGAAGGAACAGACAAATGGTTGGGAGGAACACATCTTCCCATGGGTTTATTTTTCTCCCACAAATAAAGGTGAAGTCATCCAGACTTCCTCTCAGATGTAATAAACATGCATGATGATCCGATGCCTCTCTTTTATCTACCCATAGAAAACCACAGTAAGTAAGGTAAGCATTTCATCAGGTCAAAATTGTGCAGATGGTTAGGTTTA
This sequence comes from Mustela erminea, assembly GCF_009829155.1. Lineage (NCBI taxonomy): Eukaryota > Metazoa > Chordata > Mammalia > Carnivora > Mustelidae > Mustela > Mustela erminea. The sequence goes on along the minus strand of NC_045623.1, from coordinate 47,804,921 downwards.
TAAGAGAGCACCCTGATCCTTCACATCCTCCAACATTAGCTTAGGTCCCTCAAAGCTACAGCACAGAGAAGCTGGAGAATGAAAAGCACCTATATAAGGCTTTAACTTCAAACCTGAATTGTTTTCCAGCCTTCCCTAATGAGCTTCCCTAAATAGTTTAATTCCAGTGAGACACTTAGTGAAGCATGGCGTTAGGGATAGGAAAGGTTGAGAGGGCATGTATGACAAATAGAGTGACGACTTAAAGGGATATCCCTAATTCAGAGTTCTGAGTAACCCAGACAGGCAAGATGTCTCCAGATCCTTCCATCCCTATTTGTGAGTTGGACTGAGTCTGCAGACAGATCAGTTGAATTGCAGTCAATGAACTTACACAGTGACCATGGGAAACCAGTGGTATTTACTACACCCGAGGTCTCAAAGATGGCCAGAACACCTGTCTGCCCTCAAGCTTGAAGGCTATCAGCTCGACAGACGTGTGGGCAAAGAATGACAAGTGCTAAGTCCTATGATGGAAGTATGCAGCAGGTACGGTAACGGGGCCTTCTGATTAACGCTCCTGTCCTATCTTCGTCCCACCACTTCCAGCCATGTTCCCACTCTTTGGGATGGTGAATATCACTTCTCACAAATCACATTCTTATTCTCTCTAGTCTTGACACCCTGATCCTTCCTCACCACCCTCTCCCAGGTTATTCTATACCAGGAAAGGGAAAAGATTGGCCTTGATAGGGGAGAAGAGAAGGAAAAGAGAGAAACATAAAGGCTATTGGGGAGGCATAACCTGCAAAATCTGCAAGAAATCTGCAAGAAAAATACAGCATATTCATTATTTTTATTGTTTTCAAGTAATTATATTACTGATAAATACATTCTCCATCCCTACCCCAAAAAAGTTTGTCTAGGGAAGTCAGAGAAAAATTCAAGGAGACAGTTCTTATCACAAGCCTTAAAAGCTGTTGTGTAGGAGTTTGCCAGGTGGATGGAGCCTGGGGAGAAGAGGCATGTCTTCCCCAAGCTAATACCACCCTACTTACGCTTCTCAAGCCAACCGTGGACTCAGTATCTACAGACCCTTTCTCCTTTCTGTAGCCCAAACATTAATGGAGGCTGTGATTTGGAATAGAAAAAAGGAAGAGGATAAAAAGGAGAAAAGGTAGGAAGTTAATGGCTCTGTCAAGGAAATGGGGTTTGAAGGGGGTTCAAGTGTGTCAAGCCACAGCTGTGGGGGTCACCTCCCCTTCTGATGTATATTGTCTGTGGGGATCATGCCACATATTCTTATACACAGTATTGTCTGCACGTGTGTCTTATTCTCCTCCACCCCCAAACTAAGTTCCTGCTCTCTCCCTTAGTACCAAATTGCCATGAATTTCAGAATATTTAATGCACATTTGTTGAATAAGTGATATAAGAAGTGTAAGCCATATTTTCCTGGGCACTCCAGTTGGAGAAAAATACAGGAAGAAGATGACATAATAGGAGTCCTAAGTAATGATTTCCCTGGCTTTAGCCTAATCCATGCATGAATGAATGTGTTAGATGTTAGGGAGCTCTCTGTATCCATGTCCGCCATTAGCCAAAAATGCACTTGAAACCGCAGGCATGAAGAGCCATCACAGTGGCCTGATACAATGGAAGACAAGGTTTGCTTACTGGATCCGGTGTTTTAAGCAGCTACAGATGGCTGCCATCGCTGTTCACCAAGAGAACAGAGAGCATACTTGGAGGACACAGAACTCAACTTCAGCTCCATTTGTCCTAGGATCAGAGAATATCCATTGACTTTACCATTATCAGGCTCTACGCTCAGGGCTGCACTCCATGAATCCTCACAACTATAAGGCAGGTGTTATTTTAATCCCTGTTTTCCAGATGAGAAAGCTGAGGCTCAGAGAAGTTACATACCAGCTGGCAAGTGTCCCAGCTGAGATTTAAATCCCATTCTCTGTGACTTCAGAACCCGCACTCTTAAACACTTTGCTCAATTCCTTCCCACATCCCAGAGGCAAGGAAGCATGACCACACAATGGGGAGGGTAATAACGGTAAGGTCACTGATCCCAAAGGAAAATTGTTCTCAGTTGTACCAACTGTTCTCCTCCCAACTTTGTCTAAGAACAGTAGCTCGGTAATGTGACTGGAGAAAAGAAACTGAAGAGCAGGAATTTCATTTATTACTGCACATCTGTTTTCCAACAGAGCAAAAGGAACATTCCACATTCTGGAGCCCTTAAGAGCACCCATCTCTAAAAACCTTTACAGCTTCATTTGGTTTAAATGACAATGGACTTGGCTTTTCTGCAGAAGCAGGAGAGCTTCTTCCAAAGGTCTTCCAGAATGCCGGCATCACAAACTACTGATGAATGATCTTTCCCTCTTTTCTACAGCTAGACTCCTTGCATTGGGTCATATAAACAAAACCACACTTCTTAAACTCAGGTAAGAAGTACATTCATGGCTTTGGGCAGCAGGTGATAGTCAAACTCATAGAACAAACAATCTAATTATAGTAACTCTTTTAAAATAAAAACACAGCTTTATTACTTACAAATTCATACAGTAACCCAGATTAAGAAAGTGCTACCTGATAGGATCCTGAAGAAATATTGACTAGATAAAGATTTTTTTTTTGGTAATTAATATATTCGTTTCATGTAAAGAAGCACCCTTAAAGATGGTTGAGTATGCCTTCACCAATGATTGCTCAAGCCAACATTTCTCCCTAAGAGCACAGAAGTAAAAAAGAAAAGTTCCATCATTGTTGGAGAGATCACAAATTCTGAATTAATGAGACTTCTCCTATTGTTACGAAGGAAAGGGAAGTATGGTGAAGCATCAAAGAGCAGGCAAACAGGAAAACCATCCTGGAGTGGGAGCTGGAGACAAAGAGTATTCACGAGTCAACTGCGGGAAAACCCAATGCAGTGAAAATACAGCTCCTGAGCTGTATAAATGCATTTGGAAGGAAAAACTTGGCAATTCTTTGGGATATGTACAGTTTAGTAACACAGCCCCCATAGTTGACTCAAGATTAGAATTATGGGATTCCTCCCTTCTTTCAAGTGTCCCTTAAAAAAAAATACATAAATATATTTTTCTCTCATTCAATAAAGGCCACTTCAGATTCCACATTTTGGTTGAGGAGGAGAGATTGTGACTGCAGGGATGACTGTCTGCACGTGTGCAGGGCTGTCTCCACAGGGAGGTTTTATCCCTGAGCTAAATGGTCAGTCGGGCTCAGATGGGGGAAAAGGGTGAATGCTCTTTGGAGCCCAAGTTCCACCACACTGGAAACAGAAGCACAAAAGGTCATGGTCTTGACCCTTTTTTGTGCCTTGTAGTCACACACAGCAACTGAGGCTATTTCCTCAGCAGTAAGCCAAAGGGTTGGGGGAAGGGAGGCCAAGTTGTTAACACCAGGTCCGCCATGATGTAGAGAAGCATTAGCCAGCAGGGACAGAAAGATGAGGAGAAAATGCAGCTTTACTGACTTAAAAGGCGAATAAATGACAAAGAAAGAGGCCAAGTCTTAAATGGGTACTTAAATGGATAACAGTTCCAGTTATCCATAATCACAAAAAGTAGGAAACCAATAAATCCCCTTCATTTTGATTGGCATCATGTCCTTGCTCTCGGACTTGAGTCGTCATACCTAGGTGACATTATAAATTGTGAGCATTTTCTTTAGATGCACCAGTATGGCCATGTTATAAAGAACAGGTTTAAGAAGAGGTAAGAGGTTCCAGCTCCCCTATTTTGTTCATATTGAAGTAGGGAATCTGGGTTTGATTTGAATTCTGTCCCTGCGGAAGGTGTTCCTATTCACCAATGTCTGGTTATTGTCCACTTCAGGATACAGGACAGGCTGGCATGTCTCCATCATCTTGAAGTTAGGCAGGACCATAGGACCCGACCCAGCTCATGAAATGTGAGTGGAGAATGATGTGTCTCTCCTGGGTAGAATATTTTAAGAGCTTGTGCTGGATTCTCTCTCTTTCTTCCCCTGGGCCCAGCAACCAGCAACCTACCAGATGGAGACCATTTCCTCAGCCTGTCCTCCCAACTGAAAAGAGCATCTAGCAGAGCCCCTCCAGTCCCCCAAAACCCCAGATGGACAGGAACACAGAAGAGCAACAAACCTTTGCTATTTAAAGCCACCGAGATCTGCGGGTTGTTGGCTATCAAACCAGAGCTTGCCTGGAGCAATTAATAAGCTATATAATAGTTATGTGACTTTGGGAAAGCTACTGATAAGTGCTTATCTCTGTTTTCTTATGAGGGAGGCCTGGTATACAGTAAGCATTGAGAATATGGTAACTTGTTCACCTTCATAATAAACTACACTTTAAGAACTACCTACAGCAAGCCAGTCACTATCTTCTCTACAAATACGTCCTCTCTCATCCTCAAACCAATCTTATAAGTTAGGTGTTATTGATCTTTTTATACATGGTGAAACCAAACCTCAAAGAGGTTTACTAGCTCAATGAACATCAACCAACTTGTAAGTGGAACCACATCTTTCTGATCCAGAGCTCTTGCTTCCTCCCCTAAAAGTAGTTATTTCATTTCTCATAAGTGAAAACTTACTAGTATATTAGTAATTAAGATAAACTTCTTAAAGAAACAAATAATTAATAAATCATTTAGAGTATAAATCTTCATTTTCTTCAATACACACAACATCTTTCCTACTAAATGATTTGGTTTGAATGATCCTGGCTAAAGCCATACCTGGCAATTCCCGTCTGGGATTCCCAACTCCTGAGGGTTTATTAAGGTAATAATATGGGTTTGCAAGCTATTCTCGGGGTTTGCACAGGTCTAGAAGAAATAATATATTTACAGCAGGCAGAATGACCAAAGTGAATTAAAAGTAAGTTTTCCTTTTTTTCTTTTTTATCAGAATTTATAATCAATCATTTCATTCTGATTCATTTGCACATTGATACAATCTACAGTATGCTTTGGTCCACTTATGTTGATTTATAAGGACACTATTGATGCTTATGAATCAATGAGAAAAAATAAAAAAGAAAGATCTAAAAAATGTTATGGTGTTAAGTCATAAACTCAAAGCTTTGGATAATCTGGGACAATAATTTCAAATAAAATATTTTTTAATTCTATGACATTAATAAACTGCATTTTATATAGATTTTTGACTCTTTTTCAATAAATATTTTTACAAGTACAAAGTCAAAAAAAAGTGTACAAGGAACTCCTCGTTATATAAATGTTGTTAATACCACTATATCTCAAATCTCAAATTTTGGCCAGGACAAGCCTTAACCTTCTTCTCCCTCTTTGTAACTTAGCTCCTAATAACCCAGATTATCTGCTACAATCCAGAGAGGTTCTGGGAAGCAGCACAGCAGAAACACAGATGACTTTTTCATGAGTTCAATAAAAGGAAGAGCTGATGAATGAAATAAAAGTAACTGAATCAAAGCAACCTTGTCACTTTGGGGGACACAGCACCCTTCAATTTTGGGGAGGATACATCACTGAGGGTTGGAAAGAGATTTTAGTAAAAAATGTGGGTCAAAATTAATGAGACACCAGCAAAAACCATTCTGTGGGCATTCCTCTCTCTACCTCCCCCTCCTGGACATGAACCAATCATTTTCAGTCTAAATTAAAGGCATTCAGTTGTCCACAGAGCAAGCACAGTGGTCAATGGTGTTTCAAAGAGAATTTTGTTCAGATTTCTGGAGGACACATCAAAGAAAATAAGAAGCCCTTAGAGTTACAGCAGTAATGACAATTTTAAAAGTTACTGGATACATGCCATGTACCAGGCTCTGTGCTAAAATAATTTAAAAGTCATGTCTCATCTTATACTCAAGTACTATTATTTCCCCCTTTTTACAGGGAAAATTTCTTAAGCAAAGGATTGAAGTAATTTGCCTAGAGTTACCTGCTGGTTAAGTGGTGAAGCCTCCTTAGCAATGGCTCTCAGCCCCTGTGTTATACTGTCCCCTGCAGGGTGTCTGGGAATGATACAAATTGAGGGTGTCATCATGAAAGCAGAAAGGAACCATTTACGGAGTCCTTCCGAAGCGCTAATAACACATTCACATTACTTCACTAAATTCTCATAATTTTGAGGGTGGGGAAGGTGAGGAGATACCAGTATTCTCACGGCACAGATGAGAAAATCAAGGCTCAAAGAGATTAATGGGTTCACCAACCCAGAAGACAAAAATATAAACCAAGGCATTCTAAATCCACATTGAATGATCTGCCTCTGTAGCAAGCTGGTTCGGATTTAACCTCAAAAAATCATTTGCACATCTAAAATATCAAGATATCTAACTGAATTACAGTCTGGATGAAAAAATACCTGGATGGTTGCTTGGAAATTCAATAGAAGGCAATTTCGAGATCAAAAAAGATCAATGTGATACTGGTTTACATTCTCTGATGTGCAAGTTCTTCTATATTTTGCTTTGATAGGATCACATCTGGAACACTGAGTTTCCATGAGTCGTAACTCAAGTTTAGATATTGTTCACTGCATTTTTCCAAATTCAGAAGTGAGGTCAAAGCTCTCTAAGGTGTCCTCTAGAAGCCTTTCTCCTCCGGTTTAAGGTAAGGGGAAAGCATTCCCTCTTACCCATGACAGGTGGGTGTGGGAACAGGGAGAAATCAACACACTTATCAGTGAAATCCTCAGCACCGGCTTCTTCCTTCTTGCAATGAATTTTCCTTCCCACACCCTGGTAGTAAGTGACGGGCTAACACATATGTACGTGTCCAACACTTCTCTCTGGGAAGCGTGAAAAACTGTCATGCAGAGTCGCACAGGATCATGCAAGACTGCAGGCCATACTGCTCATGTAGACCATGATGTGAATGGTGCCCCCTGCAGTTGTGTAACTTGGGAGCCCTACTGACACCTACTGTTTTAGTCTCTGCCTATGGCACCTCTGTTGAAACTAAGATAGAAAAAGTCTGTTTCACTTACTCCCGGACATTATAATCAACGTTTCAAAATACAAGAGTTACATTTAAAAATGCAATTATTGGGGCACCTGGGTGGCTCAGTCGTTAAGCAGCAGCCTTTGGCTCAGGTTATGACCCCAGGGTCCTGGGATGGAGCTCCACATCGGGCTCCCAGCTCAGCAGGGAGCCTGCTTCTCCCTCTCCCATTCCCCTTGCTTGTGTTCTTCTCTCACTGTGTCTCTCTGTCAAATAAATAAATAAAATCTTTTTTTAAAATGCAATTATCAGGAAACAACGGGTGTTGGTAAGGTTGTGGAAAAAGGGGAACACTCTTCCACTTCTGGTGGGAAGGCACACTAGTGGAGCCACTCGGGAAAATAGTAGGTTTTCCAGAGGTTCCTCAAAAAGCTGAAAATAAAGCTACCCTACAAGCCAGCAATTGCACTACTAGGAATTTATCCAAAAGATACAAAACTACTGATTCAAAGGGGCACATGCACCCTGATGTTTACAGCAGCATTATCAACAATACCCAAATTATGAAAAGAGCCCAAGTGTCCCTCAACTGATGAATGGATAAAGAAGGTGGTATATATATTATACACACACACACACACACACACACAATAGAATTTTACTTGACCATCAGGAAGAATAAAATCTTGCCATTTGCAATGACGTGGTTGGAGGTAGAGAGTATTATGCTGAGTGAAAGAAGTCAGTCACAGAAACAGATACCGCATGATTTCACTCATATGTGCAACTTAAGAAACAAAACAGATGAACACAGGGGAAAGAAAAGAACAAGAAAGGGAGGCAAACCATAAGAGAGACTTTTTTTTTTTTAAGATTTTATTTATTTATTTGACAGATAGAGATCACAAGTAGGCAGAGAGGCAGCCAGAGAGAGAGAGAGAGGAGGAAGCAGGCTCCCTGCTGAGCAGAGAGCCTGATGCGGGACTCGATCCCAGGACCCTGAGATCATGACCTGAGCCGAAGGCAGCGGCTTAACCCACTGAGCCACCCAGGCGCCCAAAGAGAGACTTTTAACTAGAGAGAACAAACTGAGGGTCGCTGGAGGGGAGATGGGCATGGGGGTTGGGCTAAATGGGTGACGGGGTAGTAAAGAGGGCACTTGTGAAGAGCATCAGGTGTTGTATGGTGCATGTCAGTGACGAATCCCTAAATTCTACTCCTGAAATTAATAGTATGACACTAGATGATAACTAACTAGAATTTAAATAAAAACTTGAAACATTAAAAAGAGAAATAACATATTTGCAGAAGGTAAAAAAATAAAATAAAATTGCAATTTTCAAGTATAACTTTCTTAAAACAGGGAATACACTGGAAGACATTTTATAGAAGAAACCACTGAAATAACTAAATTAAGCATAATACAAATATGGAGAGTATCAGCGCCATCAAATGTTTAAAGGGTTTGAGGCAGAAGAGAGAAGAGACTGCGAAGTTTCATGGTAGATAATTAGGAGAAATTGTAAGATGATTTTTGGCTCAGTAAAAGAAAGAACTTTCCAGAAACAAGCAACAATTAGAGACCCTATGGCAACAACCCTATAAGAAAGGGTATACTTTACACCCATATCACCCACCCATATTTGGAGAATGTGTCCAAAAATAGAATGGGTAATGTCTGATGGTAGACAGTTCCTTATCCTGAGAAATGATCAAAAGGGGAATCAAATGTTTTAAAGATCTTCATAAAGAGTTATACTGAGCTAAATGGATTACAAGGCTTCTTCTAGGATAGAGACTGTGACAATTTGCTATGAACCTCCACCAGCCCTGGAAGAAGGAAACCTCTTTACCTTCCCTCTAAAGGAGGCTGAGGCCTTTTATAAGGTGCTTGATCCAACCTTTACATGTGAAAATTTCAAAGCTCTTATCAGGTCTTGTGTAGCTAAGCAAATAGCCCCGCAGAGTATATGGTACAGTAAAGAACCTATTTTATTTTTTATTCCTTCATGACCCAATTTTAAAAGGAGTTTGAAGGGTACCTGGGGGGCTCAGTCGGTTAAGCATCTGCCTTCAGCTCAGGTGATGATCCCAGGGTTCTGGGATGGAGCCCCACATCGGGCTACCTGCTTAGCGGGGAGTCTGCTTCTTCCTCTGCCTCTCCTCCTTCTCGTGCTCGCTCTCTCTCTCTTTCTCAAATAAATAAATAAAATCTTTAAAAAATCAAAATAAATAAAAAGGGAGTGAGAATAGAAATTAAAAACCTAACACTGCTCTGTGTATTAATGAGTTCTGCCAACTCCACTGTGAGAGAGATGTTCAATCTAGAATGCTTCATTCAACCTTATGGTTTTAAATCAGGAGTCAAAAACTTAAAAGGAAAAAGAAAAATATAAGACGCTAGGGAGTGACAGGCCCATGCAGATGAGACTGCATGGCGAGTCTAATAGTCCAATAGTCCAGTCTCACAAGGCAGCAGCTCACAGGCTCAGCTTCTCGTTGCCTTCTAGAAATGCTTTCTAGAATTGCCATATCAAAATTATCTGTGGTTAGAAATCTGCCCACTGTTTCTGACTGCAGGAAGGCTGATCCTTCACAGGAAGGCAGTGGGAAACCCGTACATGCATTTATGTCCCCACGTGAGCCAGCAGCTATCTACTGGGCAACTGAAGATAAAGAAAGTAGAGACAACTATGCTGGTGGGAACATCTAAGGGAGACTGGATGAAGGTTTCTGCCCCCACATGAGGTTGCTCAGCAGGGTCTGAAGGAGAAGAGGCTGCCCCCTGTCCTGCCAGAGTTCCTGGGTATCCCTTTCTGGGCATTGTCACAGAACTGGGAAGGCCACTGGATCCTCAGGCAACTCTAGCACCTGTAGGAGGGAGAAGATTTTTCCCAAAGGGTAAACAAAACTTCTCAAAGCCAAAGAGGAAAATCACTTTTAAAGAAAGAGAGGCATTCTTAGAGATGAGCAGAGATCTTAGAAGTTCATCAAAGACAGAGATGGAAAGACCACAAGAAGACCCTCATGAATGCTTTCATGCCTCTGATTTTTTCCCCTCAAACTGGGGGGAAACTCTTGTTGACAGCTTGTTCATAGAGATTTTAGTTCTAATATGAGTTTGGTTAAACAACAGAGAGAGCACAAGAAGCCCCGAAGAAAGTGACAGACACAGAACGATTGTTTCACTGTGTGGGAAATGTGCTTAAAAAGAACACATGGACAAAGAGCAGAGTTTGAGATGTGGTTGGATTGCAAAGGTGATGGATTATAATCTATAGTTTGTGATATATAGGATGTAATATATAGCAGCGTATTTTATCATCATGTGTGTTTCCTAAAATTACAGACAAGTCATAGACAGGCAGCCTTCACGATTCTCTTAGAGGAGAAATGTGAGAAGCAACATCAGAGTTTACACACTGTTTTCTACTTACTTAGCTAATGCTTGACACACTGTGCTATGCAGAGAAATCCATCAACGGGGAGAAGGACATGATGAAACGGCTGGCCAAATCAGGCCAGATGGCGTCCAGCCCGAACCAACCCCCTCCCCGCACACAAATGGGTGTCAGACAAGGTCACCGATAGGCCCTAAGCCATGCAGCTTTTCCCGCACAGGGATGGTCAATGATGCAACGAGAATGGTGAACACCTGCTTGGGGAAGGGTTGCTGCTCCTCCCAGAGCTTTCTAGTCTCATCAGATGGCCGGCCTCCACTAATGTCTTTGGGGGCAGGCCAGCCCTGAGTGACTGAGTGGTAATGACTATGAACTGGAAGGTCATCTCTCTACCTGAGGACATATACCCTGCTGTCAATCATTTCTCAAATTTGGCCCCACTGTACAGGCTGACAATTAGCCTGAATAAAGCGAAGGTGATGTTTTTAGTTGCCCCAGGCAAATCAGGCAAGCAACCAAAAATTACCATCAATGGCACCGAGTTAAAAGCCATATCCGATTCCCACTGCCTATGTAGTCCGGTATCTAATGACAGGTCCTCTGCTCTGCTTTTCTGTGGTTCTTTGAGCAACCACCAGTAGTGCAGCTCATTATCAGAACGAGAAGTAACAACCTGTGTTAATAAATCCAGCTTATTTGGGGGAACTTGACAGACAGGATTCTTGGAGATAAAGCACCTGATTACAGATAAAGACCAAAGTGCAAGACAGCCCTGCTGTCCAGTCTCCTCTGTGCATGTGAAATTTAGTTCATTACCATTGCCTCCTGGAAGAACATTAATCCCACTCTGCAGAAAACATCAAATAGCAACACTGGTAAACTTGTCAAGGAGTAGAGCTACTAATCAGTAATTGACATAATATTTGCCCTGCCTTTTTAGTAACTGGCAATAGTTTCAGTTCAACAGTCACGGAAATAATGAAATTTTGCAGAAGTGCACAGGAAAATCTATGGGAGTTATAAGCCATTGCATAGATTGCTAATAGTCCAACAGTGTTTGTGTGATACTGTTCCAAACTTCTACAAATTTTTTAGGATGAAAGTTTAATTTCTTGCATTATTCAGTTTCTTTTAGCAGCAAACACCTCAAATATAAGCTATATAAAGGCTAAGGACAAATGAAAGGATCAAATTGAGGACACATACTGCTATAGGGTTCACTTTCTACACCTTAAGCTGAGTAAAATCTTGGAATTTCCTTATTCTTTCACTATTTTATTTTGTTTTATTTTATTTTATTTTTGCTACTTCTTCTTTACCCAGGCCACACAATGTTCATTAGAATAATAACCCTCTTGACTCCAATGCATCCAAAAATATGTACATGCAAGAAAACCTATTTTGCCTGTCCAAATCCAATTATTTCTGGAATGAAAATCACAAAGTACTAAACAGGTTACAATTCTGTTCATGTATTGAAACAAATAACCTTAGAACTATAGATTGCTAATATTGTCAGGTTATAGGGACTAATCTTAATTTATTTGGTAAACATTTATTGAGAGCATGTCTAGGGCAAGGTTATTCCTGCTGTATCAAAGTGTTATCTTCCAAAATTGGTTTTACCCTGTAATAGAAGAAACCTTTTCAGGAAAAACAGTCTCATCTTGTCACCTGATAAAGTCTAAAAGGCATATGTTTTCTTGATCTTTCGGCAAATTCTTTTATGTCTTTTTATTTCAAAAGAAAGCTTCCCACCAGGCATTTGTTGGCAAACATAGGCAGAGATTTCTTAGAAGCACTAATTCTAACTCAGCACTGCCACAAGTCATTACTTCTAAAAAAGCGCACCCCCTGTGAAGATCCTTCAATGATTCGGGATAGGTAACAATATCCATGATCACCGAATATTTATTGGACTACGGCGACAGGGTCAAGAAAGAAAGGGGACCAGGCAGGAGGGGGCTGGGGCTGCAGGTCATTGACTGGGAGAGAGTCTCACCCCGCTGGAAGAAATGGAAGGCATGTGTAAGTGAAGTGCCCAGCACTCACCTGTCACAGGGAAACACGCTCAATACACGTACCTTCACTTTTCTCCTGTAAGACTGCTTTATGTTAATGTAGCATTTTAAAGAACACGAATCGTGTTCTCGTGGGTTATCTTATTGGATGCTCCCAACAATGGAGATAAGTTTATTTTACGTTTGGAAACACAGATGGCCTGAGAGGTCAGATCTATGTGGCCCTCGGTCACACAGCTAGTACATTTTCGAGTCCATAACCCGGACCTTCTGACTCCAAGGACTCTCTGCCTCCTTTATTGTTCTGAGCTACAAGTATTCGGTGATGGGGTCCGGGACACTTTCTATCTTATTTTTCTTAAAAAAAAAAAAAAAAAAAAAACCTCCCTTCACTTATGTCTTCATACCTTCCAGGAGCATTTATCATCTCCTCACGTTTCCTTTCCTTTTTGATTCTCTGTCTCCTCCGGTTCCATATGTAAAATTGTTGCACGCATAATGTTCATGGATGCATGATTAAGAGTTCGTTACTCAGGATCTTGAGCTCTTCCAAGTTAAAGAAAGCCTACAAACAAGGCACATTTCATTCTGGGCCTTGTTTTTCCTTTCAGCACTTCTGCTCAAATACCAAACACCCTTTGCGTTTTGCTTGGGATGGAAAGAAACAGTTGTGTAGCTGTAGCTATTACTGGGCCATTACCATTCTGAGGTGTTGATTTTCTGCTTCGCATTTTTCCTGTGTTCTTCACTTGATGCGCTATCTTGAATTTTTATTTCACTCTAATCATTTTTTAAATTTGAAGTCTTCCTTTTTACTTTGGCAATTTCAGTTGGAACGCCGGGTTTAGAAAAAAAAAAATGTTCACAGAAAAACTGAAGGTTAAATCAGTTTTATTCTGTAAACAGTGCCTAAATTATCATCTCCTTCCCATAACAACCCAATTAATATGTTAGAGCAAAGCTGGAAAGCCAAAAACGGTGCTGAAAACGTAGAGTTAGTGTGACACCTTCTGGCGAGAAACAAACTGCATTTCGTCAACAGTAGCAAAAAAACGAATTCAGACAAGGGTCCTCCAGATAGTTTTTATTCCAACAAACCCATCTTTCGAGAGAGTACCTGGTGTTGCCCCAGGCTCCGCCACAGGTCCCGGGGCTACTGACAGGGGAAGGTCTGATTCTTCCATTTACCAGTCTAACCGCCTCCTGGGAAAGAAATCTCTTTATCTTCACACCCATCTATGGAGATTACAATCGAGGATGTCAGCACCTAGAGTTAGGCTGGGTACTCATCTAAGATGCTGGGGCGGGGGGGGCCCACGGAGCCAACTCATCCTCGTGGATCAAGGACAGCCTCCCAGAGGCGGGGATGCTGAAGTCTTGAAGGATGAGCAGTTTTTGTGAGCAACAAGGTAGGAAGTGGGCATGATGCAGCGGGGAAAGTGGTACACATGGGAAAGGAAGGGAACAGCATGTGTGCAAGGCTCTGAGGCTGAGAGTGTGTGTTTACTGACCAGAAGTTATTTCAGGCACCTAGAGAAGACAGAGCGTGGAGAGAGCTGTGGCTGGAGACCACACAGGGCCCCAAACCACAAGGGCTTTGGAAGCTTAGAAGTGTGGGTTCCGTGATCCAGGCTGCAGGGACCCACTGGAAGATGTAAGCATGATGGTGACAGGATCAGAGTTTTCCACTAGAAAAATCAGCCTGGCTCCAGAGTGGAGGGAGGGAGGAAGACTCGTTAAAGTTTGGTCAAGTAGGAAGCTGTGAATATGGAAGAGAACCTG